>NC_090372.1:203458514-203823514 GCF_036365525.1 Heterodontus francisci
GATTTAGGGAGGGAATTCCAGAACTTTGGGCCCAGTTAGCTGAATGCACAGCTGCCAATGATAGAGCAATTAAAATTAGGCTTATGGAGTAATATATTGGGGGTAATATATTAGCATAGATAGGTTAATGGACAGGAAGCAGAGAGTAGGGATAAATGGGGCTTTTGCAAGTTGGCAGGCTGTGACTGGTGGAGTGCCGCAAGGATCAGTGCTGGGGCCTCAGCTATTTGCAATCTATATTAATGACTTAGATGAAGAGACAGAGAGTAATGTATCTAAGTTTGCTGACAATACAAAGCTAGGTGGGAATATAAGCTGTGAGGAGTATACAAAGAGGCTGCGAAGAGGTTAAGTGAGTGGGCAGCCAGATGGCAGATGGGATATAATGTGGGGAAGTGTGAGGTTACTCACTTTGGTAGTAAGAATAGAAAAGCAGAATATTTTTTAAAAGGCATGAAACTCGTAAATGTTGATGTTCGGAGAAACTAGGGTGTACTCATTCAAGAAACACAGAAAGTTAGCATACAGGTACAGCAAGCAATTAGGAAAGCAAATGGCATGTTGGCCTTTTTTGCAAGAGAATAAAGAAGTCTAATACAATTGTACAGGGCATTGGTGAGACCGCACCTGGAATACTGTAAGCAATTTTAGTCTCCATATTTAAGGAAGGATATACTTGCCTTGGAGGTGGTACAGCGAAGGTTCACTAAATTGCTCCCTGGGATGAGAGGATTGTCCTATGATGAGATGCTGAGCAAATTGGATCTATATTGTCTGGAGTTTAGAAGAATGAGAGGTGATCTCATTGAAACATACAAGATTCTGAAGGGGCTTGACAGGTTAGATACTGAGACATTGTTTCCCTTGGCTGGGGGATCTAGAACAAGGGGACAGAGTTTCAGGATACAGGGCTGATCACTTAGGACTGAGATGAGGAAAGAATTCTTCATTCCAAGGGTTGTGAATCGTTGGAATTCTCTATCCCAGGGAGTTGTGGCTGTGCCATTGCTGAATATATTTAAGGCTGAGATAGACAGAATGTTGGTCTCTCGGGGAATTAAGAGATATGGGGAGCAGGCAGAAAAGTGGAGTTGAGGCCCAAGATCAGCCATGATCATATTGAATGGTGGAGCAGGCTTGACAGGCCATTTGGTCTACTCCTGCTGCTGCTCCTATTTCTTATGTTCTTATGATCTTAGATGTCAGAATTGGAGGAGCAGAGATCTCGGAAGGTTATGAGACTGGAGGAGGTTACAGAGATAGGAGCCAGAAAACAAAGATGAGAATAGACTTGATTACCTTGCTCGTTTCAAACGCTTTGTACCAGCAAGCACATGTTCTCTTTCCAGTGAGAATAAAGCAGAATTTGAATATTACAGCTTGGCAATACATCAGAATATCTTATCGTTTCTGGCTTAATAGACCTCGACACAAATGAACAATCAACCTGGAAAGGGCAGAAATCCGGAATTAGATGCAAATGTAACCTGAACGAACAATACATTAGTGCTTTGATAAGACCTTGACTGGAACAATTGTGCCCTTCCTTTCCAATAAGTACTGAATCGAAGGCACACTTAAATATTACTCAGCAGTCCAGTTCTGCTTATAAAATGTTTCAGCTGTAGGAATGCAGCACTGTTGTACAGTATTTTGTAGTAGTTGGAATTTGATCAGAGATGAGAAACTTCATTTATGTGGAGAGATTAGAGAAGTTGGGATATTTCACAGAAAGGTAAAATACAGCTACATTATGAAAGTAAATGATATGTTAGCCTTTATTACAAAAGGAATTGGAGTATAAGAATGAAGAAGTCTTACTGCAATTATATAGGGCCTTGGTGAGTACTGGGTACAGTTTTGGTCTCCTTACCTAGGGAAGGATATACTTAACTTAGAGGGAGTGCAACGAAGGTTCACTAGACTGATTCCTGGGTTGCGGGGTTGTCCGATGAGGAGAGATTGAGTAGAGTAGGCTTATAATCCCAAGAATTTAAAAGAATGAGAGGTGGTCCCATTGAAACATATAATACTCTTAAGGGGCTTGACAGGGTAGATGTTGGTAGGATGAGGAGTCTAGAACAAGGGCATCACAGTCTCAGAATAAGGAGTTGGCATGAAGTATTGAGATAAGGAGAAATTTCTTCACTCAAAGGATTGTGTATCTTTGGAATTCTGTACCCCAGGAGGCTGTGAATGCTTAGTTATTAAGTGTATTCAAGTCAGAGATCGCTAGAGTTTTGGATATCAAAGGATATGATGACAGGATGAGAAGGTGGAGTGGAGGTAGGAATCAGCCATGATCTTATTCAATTGACTACTTCTACTCCTGTTTCTTAGGTTCTTATGTTTGCTTTAGAGCAGAGAAAGTTAAGGGGAGATTTAATAGAAGTGTTCAGAATTATGAGGGGTTTTGTTTAGAGTATATATGGAGAAACTTTTTCCACTGGTTGGAGGGTCGGTAGCCAGAGGACACCAAGTTAAGGCAATTGGCAAAAGAACCAGAGGGGAGATGGGGAGAATTCCCTTTTGAAAGTTACTATTGAATCTGCTTCCACCACCCTTTCAGGCAGTGCATTCCAGATCACAATAACTCACTGTGTAAAAAAAAATTGAAGGGGAACAATTGGCAGAGCCATGGGGAAAGAGCAGGGGAGCTGATCTAATTGGATAGCTTCCAAACAGCCAGCACTGTCATGATGGGCCGAATAGCCTCCTCTGCACTGTATGATTCTGTGATCTGTTGGGTGGTTGGTGGGGAAGTGGGGGGAGACACATTCTCAGAGGTTACTGGTGACCTACTCCCCAGCCTCCACGTTGGTTATGGTGGATCATAGTCACCTGGTAAATATGCAGTTTTTTTCCACCTCAGGGCAAGTACTGTGGCAAATCAGATTGTGACAGTTGTGAAATTTCCTGGAACTCATAACATTTCTGCATGAAGTATTTCCATCAGGACCGTGGAGATCTGCTGCATTGCAAATGATGTCAATAATTTCAGCAATTGGTAGATTTCATACTGAATTTTTTCATACCTGATATAATATATCCAATGCTGAATTCAGGAGAAGTTTCTTTACCTAGAGAATGATTAGAATGTGGAATTTTCTAACACAAGGAGCAGTTGAGGTGAATAGCATAGATGTATTTAAGGGGAAGCTAGATAAGCACATGAAGGAGAAAGGAACAGAAGGAAAAGCTGATGGGGTTAGATGAAGAAGGGTGGGAGGAAGCTTGTGTGGAACATAAACACCAACATGAATCTGTTGAGTTAAATGGCCTATTTCCATACTGTACATTCTATATAACCCTTTCCTTTTAAGACCTAAGGCACAAGATGATTTTAATCAATGCCAACAGTTCAGTATCGAGTTTCTGATCTCTGGTACAATATAAAGGAGAGAGCTTGAGTGCCAAATGATCTCCGTGTAAAGATAGAATTTCTGAGTGATTCCTTTTGAGCTGCTCTTAAACTCCAACTTCAAAGGCTGGATTAAGAACAGTAGTTCTAGACATATGGGAATATCTTGTTTACTGCTTGACATATAGGTCTTGGCACCAGAGACCCCAAGTGAGATGAAAACTTGACCAGAATATTCCATTACTTTTCAGTGTCCTCTTGCATTTCAGATGATTGTGAGTCTGGAATATTTTTTCGTCCAACAAAATTGAATTCATCTGTTCTACGCTTGTGGAAGTCACCATTCTTCCAACCTTTACCTTTAGCAATAGATCAATTTTTCTATTGATGAGGTTAGTAAGAATCCTAAGACATCAAATTGTTCAAGTTAGCATTCTTGTATCCCTGATTGCTTATTTAATTCATCTAATCCTCCTAGAAAAAAAAACTTGCATTTATACAGCACCTTTCACAACCTCAGAATGTCCCAAAGTGCTTTACAGCCAATGAAGAACTTTGAAGTGTAGTCAGTATTGTAATGTAGGAAATGCAGCAGCCAATATGCTCACAGCAAGCTCCCACAAATAGCAATGTGATAATAATCACATTATCTTTTTATTAAGTGATGTTAAGGGATAAATATTGTCCAGGACACTGGGCTGACTCCCCTGCTCTTCAGACTAACTCCATGGGATTTTTCTTATGCTCACCTGAGAGGACAGATGGGACATTGGTTTAACGTCTCATTAAAAGCCAGCAGCTCCAACAGTGCAGCACTCCCTCAGTACTGTACTGGAGTGCCAGCCTAGATTTTGTGCTCAAGTCTCTACTGCCTGTAAAAGCTTTGCTGCAAACTTGAATTAGTTAGTTTTAGTATTTTAAGGTAAACTCATAAAAGCACTTGTGTGATATTTCCCACTGTTATGAAAGGAATCAGAGAAAGCTTTAGTTTGAATTGAAACTAAGTGACATGCTAGGCCCCCACTTGGCAAGAATGAGGCACATTAATTTTGTCATGAACATTGATTTTAAACTGTTACTGGAGTGAAGAAAGGACTTTGTTAAACAGATCAGCCATGGCTGGAAAATACATTAGCATATTAACAGACAGTGATTGGAAGGACAAAGGACCATTCCCTGACACATTCAACCCACAATGGACCTTGATCACCGGGTATTGCGTGTAAGAGGAGCATTCCAGATACTGCTAAGGTGATACAATCCAAGACGTGGTCAGACCAGTTAGTCACATGACTAACCTGCTTGGCAACCTGGGTTTTTCTGAATTGTACAAACAGTTTGAACTCAGAGTGTCTGTTTGCTTCTGGACTGAGAAGATCTCTCCTGTCTGCTCCCATCTCTTTCTCACAAGCCTCTGAATCCACTGAAGACACACGAACCCCAAGAGAGAAAAGTCTCCTACAGCGAACAAGGTTTAAGAAGAATACTGGGCCCTAATGAAAGCAAGATCTACCTACAATCAAGGACTCTACAGTGAGCTTGAAGAACTGTAACAAAAACTCTTCAGATATTGCCTCAAACTTTTCTCTTTATTATTTTTCTTCTGCTCTTTTCTGTCTCTATTTGCATATGTTTAAAGTTGAAAAAGTCGAAAAGTAATGAGAGAGTGGAGGTGCAGGGTAGAGAAGGGGCATACATTAATCAGAGTGTGACAGAAAGGGACAGAGAATACAAGCATATGAGTACAGCAGAAATTAGAACCAGAGTTGGTAAAAATGGTACAAAGTCAAAGCTTAAGGTTCTTTATCTGAATGCACGTAGCATTTGTAACAAGATAGATGAGGTAATGGCACAAATAGAAATAAATGAATAAGATTTGATAGCTATCACAGAGACATGGTTGCAGGATGATCAGGACTGGAAACTCAATGTTCAAGGATATTCGACGTTCCGGAAGAATTAGCAAAAGGAAAAGGAGGTGGGGTACCTTTGTTAATAAAGGAAGGGATCAGTGCAGTTGTGAGTAATAATATAGGTGTAATAGATCGTGATGTAGAATCTGTTTGGGTGGAAATAAGGAATAGCAAGGGAAAGGAATCACGGGTGGGAGTGGTCTATAGGCCTCAGAAGAGTTGCCTCTTTGTAGGACAAAGTATTAATCAGGAAATAATGGAGGCGTGTAAGAAGGGCACTACAATTATCATGGGTGATTTAATCTGCATATAGACTGGGCAAATCAAATTGGCAAAGGTAACATGGAAGATGAATTTGTAGAGTGCATCAGGGATTGTTTCTTAGAACAATACATTGCAGAACCTACCCGGGAACAGGCTATTTTAGATTTGGTAATGTGTAATGAGGTAGGATTAATAAGAGATCTCGTAGTTAAGGATCCTCTAGGGGGAAGTGATTATAACATGGTAGAATTTCAAATTCAGTTTGAGAGTGAGCAACTCGGGTCTCAAACCAGTGTCTTCAACTTAAACAAGGGCAATTACAGAGGCATGAAGAAAAAGTTGTCAAAGCAGGCTGGGAAAATAGACTACAGGGAAAGTCAGTAGATGAGCAGTGGCAGACTTTTAAGCAAATATTTCATAATACTCAGCAAACATTTATTCTGGTCTGAAGGAAGGACTCGATGAGAACGATGAACCACCCGTGGATTACAAAAGGAAGTTAAGGAGAGTATCAAATCAAAAACAAAGGCATACAATACGGCGAAAACGAGTGGTAGGCCAGAGGATTGGGAATTTTTTAGAAACCAGAAGCGGATGACTAAAAAACTAATAAAGAGGGAGAAAATTGATTATCAGAGTAAATTGGCAAGAAATATAAAAACAAACAGAGCTTCTACAGATATATAAAAAGGAAGACAGTAGCTAAAGTAAGTGTGGGACACTTAGAGGATGAGACTGGGGAATTAATAACAGGGAACAGGGAAATGGCAGATAATTTAAACCAGTATTTTGCATCGGTCTTCACGGTGGAGGACACTATAAACATCCTAACAATAATAGATGAGCGAGGTGTTAATGGGAGAGAGGAACTTGTAACAATCTCTATCACGAGGGAAAAGATGCTGGACAAGCTGATGGGACTAAAGGCAGACAAGTTGCCAGGACCTGATGGCCTGCATCCAAGGGTTTTAAAAGAAGTGGCTGCAGAGATAGTGGAGGCATTGGTCGTAATATACCAAAACTCACTGGATTCCGGCAGGGTACCAGCGGATTGGAAAACCGCTAATGTGACACCCCTATTCAAGAGTGGAGGGAGACAGAAAGCAGGAAACTATAAACCAGTTAACTTAACATCTGGCATTGGGGAAATGCTAGAATCCATTATTAAGGAAGAAATAGCAGGACATTTAGAAAAACATAACGCAATCAAACAGAGTCAACATGGTTTTATGAAAGGAAAATCATGTTTGACAAATTTGTTAGAGTTCTTTCAGGATATAACAAGCAGAGTGGATAAAGGGGAACTGGTAGGTGTAGTGGATTTGGATTTTCAGAAGGCGTTTGATAAGGTGCCACATAAGGTTATTGCACAAAATAAGAGCGCAGGGTATTGGAGGTAATGTGTTGGCATGGATTGAGGATTGGCTAACACACAGAAGGCAGAGAGTCGGGATTAATGGGTCTTTTTCAGGTTGGAAGGCCGTAACTAGTGGGGTGCCACAAGGATCGGTCCTAGGGCCTCAACTATTTACTATCTATATTAATGCCTTGGAGGAAGGGACAGAGTGTAGCGTATCCAGATTGGCTGATGATACTAAAATAGATGGGAAGGCATGTTGTGATGAGGACACAAAGAATCTGCAAAGGGATATAGATAGGTTAAGTGAGTGGGCAAAAACTTGGCAGATGGAGTTCAATGTGGGAAAGTGTGAGGTCATCCACTTTGGTAGGAAGAATAAAAAGGCAGATTATTATTTAGATGTAGAAAGACTACAAAATACTGCAGCACAGAGGGATCTGGGTGTTCTTGTACATGAAACGCAAAAAGTTAGCATGCAGGTGCAGCAAGTAATTAGGAAGGCAAATGGAATTTTGGCCTTTATTGCTCAGGGGTTAGAGTTTAAAAATAGGGAAGTCTTGTTACAACTGTACAAGGTGTTGGTCAGGCCACACCTGGAGTACTGCGTACAGTTTTGGTCCCCGTATTTAAGGAAGTATATACTAGCATTGGAGGCAGTTCAGAAAAGGTTCACTAGGATGATTCCTGGGGTTTTCTTATCAAGAACGGCTGAACAAGTTAGGCCTTCATTGGAGTTTGGAAGAATGAGAGGTGATCTTATTGCAACACATAAGATTCTAAGGGGGTTTGACAGGGTAGATGTTGAGAATATGTTTCCACCGGTGGGGGAAATCTTGAACTAGGGGACATAATTACAGAATAAGGGGTCACACATTTAAAACTGAGATGCACTCAGAGGGTGGTGAATCTCTGGAATTCCCTACCTCAGAGAGTTGTGGAGGCGAGATCACTAAATGTATTTAAGGAGGAGGTAAATAGATTTTTGAAATCTCGGGGAGTCGGGGATTATGAGGAGCAGGACCGAAAGAGGAGTTGAGGCCTGGGACAGATCAGCAATGATCTTATTGAATGGTGGGGCAGGCTTGAGGAGCTGAATAGCCTACTCCTGCTCCTATTTCTTATGTTCTTATGTGTGTATCGTGTATGCATGTTAGCGTGGGCGCGTCGTGTATCCATAGGTGTCAACCGAATTAGAGTTTAAATTTAATAAATTTCAACTTTTCTTCTTTAAACAACAGAAAGCCTGTTTGTGCTGGTTTATTTGCATTATAATTGGAAAGCGGTGAACAAGGATTCACCAAGTGAGAGCCAAAAACAAGGTGTGTTTAAAAATAAAACCCTGTTACAGTATGTTACAGTAAGACCAGGTGAAGGCTGAAAGGGAACCCTAGACCTCTTTCTCACCTGGTCGTAACACTAAGTTTCAAAATCGTGTGAAATCTGTCCCTTAGCTGGAATATCAACTTTGCATGAACCTGTTTTTTAAAAATTTCATAGAATCAAACAGCACGGAATGGAGCTTACCATTGACCAGAAAACTGAACTGGAGTAGCCGTATAAATACCATGGCTACAAAAGCAGGTCAGAGGCTAGGAATCCTGCAGCGAGTAACTCACCTCCTGACTCCCCAAAGCCTGTCCACCATCTACAAGACACAAGTCAGGAGTGTGATGGAACACTCTCCACTTGTCTGGATGAGTGCAGCTCCAACAACACACAAGAAGCTCGAAATCATCCAAGACAAAGCAGCTTGCTTGATAGGCACCCCATCTACCACCTTAGTTATTTAGTCCCTCTGCTGCCCAAGCGCAGTAGCAGCAGTGTGTACCACCTACGAGATGCCTTGCAGTAACTCGCCAATGCGCCTTTCTGTAGCACCTTCCAAACCCACTGCCTCTATCACCGAGAAGGACAAAGGCAGTAGACACATGGGAGCACCAACATCTGCAAGTTCCCCTCCAAATCACTCAACATCCTGACTTGCAACTATATCACCGGTTGCTGGATCAAAATCCTGGAACTCCCTCCCTAACAGCACTGTGGGTGTACCTACACCACCTTGCACTGCAACAGTTCAAGAAGGCGGCTCACCATCAACTTCTCAAGGGTGATATGGATGTACAACAAACGCTAACTTTGCTAGCGATGCTCACATTCCATGAACAAATATATATTGAAAAAAGCCTGCATTGAACTCAGCAAATCGTTCAGTATGATCGTGTGTAAAACAGCTATGCTGCCAATGCCCAAGCTTTACTCAATTCATTAAAGTGCACAGGACCTTGAGGCCCAATTCTTCAAAAGCACCTTGACATTAGAAATAAATCTAGTCTGATTTCACTCCGGACCATTCAGGAAAGGTTAACTAACTTTCAGTTCCTGTTGTTAAGAGGAGGGAAGGTAGCACAGTGGCGCAGTGGTTAGCACTGCAGCCTCGCAGCTCCAGGGACCCGGGTTCGATTCCGGGTACTGCCTGTGTGGAGTTTGCAAGTTCTCCCTGTGTCTGCGTGGGTTTTCTCCGGGTGCTCCAGTTTCCTCCCACAAGCCAAAAGACTTGCAGGTTGATAGGTAAATTGGCCATTATAAATTGCCCCTAGTATAGGTAGGTGGTAGGGAAATGTAGGAAAAGGTGGGGATGTTTGGTAGGAATATGGGATTAGTGTAGGATTAGTATAAATGGGTGGTTGATGTTCGGCACAGACTCGGTGGGCCGAAGGGCCTGTTTCAGTGCTGCATCTCTAATCTAAAACCTAATCATCAAGGTCCTCAGAGGTACTTCCAATAAACCCATTCAACTTCAGCTTCCTGGCAGATGATAATAGTAAGCAAAGCACAAAAATTCAGCTGACCATATGCTGGACTGCACTAAACAATCAAAGCAGTGCCAATTTGTAATTAATGCACTGGTGCATAGCAAAGGTTGAGGTTTCAGCCAACCTTCTCTTGCAAGCAGAAGAGTCAACCAAGGAACTTTCTTGGATGTTTTTCATATTTTTTAATGTATTGCATGTTCCATTGTACCAGATAGATGGGTACCTGGCTTAATTCCAGTCTTATTAAGAGAAATAGCCTGGGTGTTGATGTTCCATAAGTGTGACTTTTAGATTATCATCTGTAAATCCCAATATCTTCTTTGCCAAGGTGAAGGGGAGGAAATAGGTGTTAACCAGTGACTAAGAACATTCTTGGAATGTAGGGAACATGTAGTTCTGGGTTAATTGAAGGTGTTGTTTTGGCTGAAGAAGGCCAAGTCATATAAGGATAGTTGAAACAAAAGGCTCGTCATGTTATTAGTATAACTAACAACCAGCTATGTAGTTAGGAGATTCTTCCATGTTCTTTATACCTTGGGAGGTTGTACCAATTGGTGTGGTGCTGAACATGTGAATTGTTCACTTTACCATGTAGAGCAACTTATATTCACTTTGACATTTCTTTTTAAATGTGCTATTAGATTCCACTCATCATATGGGGGTCCATATCTCTCCAAAAGCCACCAAGTGACCCCCAATCCTTAGACTTAAGTGACTTCTGATTTAGCAGGTTGATTCACTGGAGCAACTGTAAAATGATCTTAAGCTTCCCTTGCCAAGGACCCAACTGGAACTCGTAACTGTCCATATTGGTAGACTGGATACCAGTAGCATTTATATAGCACTATGAACATAGTAAAACATGCTCTTCACAGGAGTGCATTCAAAGGAAAATAGACAGCAAGCCAAAGAAGGAGCCATTAGGATGGGTGACCAAATGCTTGCTCAAAGAGGTAGATTTTAAGCAGAGTCTTAAAGGAGGAGAGAGAGGTGAAGAGATTTGGGGAGGGAATTTCAGAGCTTAGGGCCTAGGCAGTTGAAGGCAAGGCTGCTAATGGTGGGGCAAAGAAAGTAGAGGATGGGCAAGAGGCCAGAACTGGAGAATGCAGAGGTCCCTGATGGTTGTAGGGCTGGAGGAGGTTACAGAGAGAGGGAGAGGTGAGACCTGAATCCCCTCATGGTGCCCTAAAGCTTTGTTGTTCTTGTCCTACCTTCAGCTGCCTGGGCCCTAAGCTCTGGCATCTGCTCCCTAAACCTCTCTAACTCACCTGCTTTCTCCTCCTTTGAGATGCTCCTTTAAAACCTCTTTAACCAATCTTTTGGTCACCTGTCCTAATGTCCCCTTCTGGTGCTCCTGTGAATTGCCTTAGGACGTTTTAATATGTTAAAGACACTATAGTACAAAGGAAATATACTGCGAATGCTGGAAATCTGAAACAAAAAGTGTAAACACTCCTGATTTCAAAACATATTTCACACACACATGAAAAGGCAACATGTGAATGGTAAAATGTAAAAAAAACCCCAGAAAATGTTGGAAATACTCAGCAGGTCAGGCAGCATTTGTGAAGAGCATCTGCACTTTTCCCATTTTTATTATATAAATGCAAGTTGTTGTTGGATCAAAGCGACTGCACAACTTTGCATCTTACTGTGTTTTTTATTCATTTGTGGGATGTGGGCGTTGCTGGCTGGGCCAGCATTTATTGCTCATCCCTAATTGCCCTTGAGAAGGTGATGGTGAGCTGCCTTCTTGAACTGCTGCAGTCCTTGAGGTGGAGGTACACCCATATGGCAAGTAGTGAGAGGAGTGGGTCCTATTAGGGACAGAGAGGGTAATATATGCTTAGAGACGTTTACTAAGGAAGAGGAATCTGGAAAGAAATCAGTAGAAGCAGTGAGAGCAGAGACAATGAATATGATAAAAATTGAGAGGGGGAGGTACTAAAAAGGCTGGCAATGCTTAGGGTAGATAAGTCACCTGGTTTTGGGTTATAAAGTGGGGGAAGGGACATGTTCTTTGCTGATGGTGTATGAACTGTTGCTGACCGTGTTAACTACCATCGAAATGTTACTGGGTTGATTTACATTGCAAGATGTGATGCTAATGAGCCAGTGGGGTGGCCCAGTTTGTGTATACACACGGCTGCTTTTTCCCCCCTCAAGTGTCCAAGGCAATAACTACAATTTGCTCGCACCTTCTTTTAAAAACATCGTTTGGTGTGTTATACACTCATGATTTCAATGAATATTTCACACACACACGCCAGAAGGCAGCATGTAAATGTTACAGCATATAAAAGACGGTGCTAATTCCCCAAGCCTGGAGAGCTCTGTTGCTTCATAACTGGAGAGGGAGAGATTTCGAAATTGGGTGGTGAGGTGCAGCTTTACATGTGGATCGAACAGATTTGAGACAATGTAGAACTGCAGGTGCGATAATGCGGTCCTGTGGTTACATACTTTGAGTGGACGCTAAGGAATTACGCACTGCTCAGCTCTCCAGCCCCCACCATCTCATTCTGCAAAACACTTGCAAGAAACTAAATTACCGGTGACAGGAGACAAAGCATTGGACCAGATCTGTTCTTTTTTTGTTTGTTTAGGGGGGGGGGGGGGGTTGGGAGTAAAATCCGGGACTGAGCTGCCGCCTGATGAGTGGGAAGCTCTGCAGATTCAGCCTGTATTTGTTCATATCCATTCACTGTCGTATTTTTAAAAAACTGTATGTGGTTTTCCTGTACCCGCCACAACGTTGTTTTTCGCAACTGGTTGCACACAAGTTTTTCTGAGGGGGGTGGGGGGGGGGGGGGGGAAGATGTGTTATGAAAAAAAACTTGAAAGAATGCAGTAAGGTAAAGGTAACCCTTCAAAAACAGGGTTGGAAAAATACTAACTTTGATCAAAATATGTCTCCGGGCGGTGGGAGGTCGTTTTTAACCTTTATGAAAAATTGTTTTTTTTTGTAGTTTGTGTTCCACTAAACATCGAGTGGCGCCGCCCATTGCTTGTTACATTTATAACATTGCAAGGATGGCCAAACAGTGTGTTGTGTAATTTAGGGTCCAGTTTTGTATGCAAAACTTGAGTTATGCGTGCGTGGGGAAGGAGGGAGGGTGATATAGAACAGTACAGTACAGGCCCTTCGGCCCACGATGTTGTGCCGACCCTTTAACCTACTCTAAGATCAAACTACCTACATACCCTCAGTTTATAATATGATTTAAGTTTACAATGCTGCATTATTTTCATCACTGCTGTGTTGCAACTTATGTTTTAACTTGATACATTTTCTCTGTTGGCGTTTTGCTTTGGCTGCGATCGCCAGCGTTAAATAGAGTCGAGAGGAGGACGGATAGTTAAGTGGGACTGTGTGTGTGTGTAAATACTCGGACTTTGCTTACAGCATTTGGACAGATTAACACCACGCCCTCGACTGAAGAGTTCACTTCCTGAAACTTTTTTTTAAAAAAAAAAGTTTTCCCCTCCTTTTAAAATGGGTCAGACGCGTTTCAGACATCTTTCACACATTGAAATCTATGATTTGACTTCACGGAGTATGGATTTACAGAGAGACGAAGAGAGATTGGGGGGTTTAAAAAAAAGAGGATTCACATTTACCCCTTTAAAAATAAAGCTCAGCCTGCTCTCTCTCTCTCTCTCTCTCAATGTGCATTTGTTTTCGTTTGGAGTGCCTCTTGATTGGGAACTGCGATACTCACGTGTGCTGGCTAAAGGGCGAGGATACAACAATAATAAACACATTAGCAAACAGTTCCATGTTTAAAGCGGACTTTCAACTGGGTCTGGCTTTTTGTGGGGAAATGTAGATAAATTCCCTCGAGATGAATGGTTGTGGCGGCTGCAAGTGATTTTTAAAAGAGCCATTGGGCTTTCAGAGAAGGAAGGAGGGTTAGACAGCCCCAGCTTTTCCCTCTCTCTCCCCCCCTTTCCTTCTGCAAGGAGTGTACGGTTCAGCTGCCAGGAAGGACGCAAGTTCAAGTGCTGGAATCGCTGAATCCATCCATCCATTTGTATCTATCCAGGAGACTCTATGGGAAGCACAGTCGTGGATTCCACTAAGAAGAAAAGCGGAATGAGGAGAAACAAAAGACGCATGTTGCGTCTGAATATCCCGGTAGGTGCTGTTGTTGACCCCCCCCCCCCAAGCCGAGGGGTTTGTAATGGGAGGTGGTGTTCCTGTGCCAGACTGGGCTGACTTGATTAACAGCAGCCGCAGATGTAAACATTGCAGGCGAGGTTGCTGGACGCTCCCTTGCTGAATATGGGGAAGTTGGTTATAGGAAATGCTGCTTGCCTGCCTTCCACTCGAGAAATGGGGTGTGGAAGCCTGGTCATTCAGCGTGAAGTCAGGTTATTGAGGTCAATTGAACACCAATTGCATCTTCACCTTTCCGTCAGATTAATAAAAGGGGTTTTTTTCTAACCCGATCTGTTGCGAAAGAGACCCATCTAAATGTGGGGGAATGTTTACAGAATCTGGGCTTCGTTAGGATGGGGTTGGGGGGACTTTTTACTGCAGATTTGGGGGGGTGAGGGGGGGGGAGATGATCTACATTTAAATGCTCTAATGCAAGTTAAAGTACAGAATGAAGTGACATTGGTCGCGAGTAGAATCGCAGGACTTGAAACGGAGAAATAGGTTTCTTGCCAAAATGCAGTCAAATGTAGTATTAACTCTTTCCATTTAAAAAAAGATACATATTTGTTGGGAGGGATTGCCCTGAGAGCACAGTCTATCTGGGGTAATTCGGAAGACAACCTGCTGAGTCATGTACACACATCAATAGCGCGTGGGTGGGGAGTTAATTAACTCAAATCTCGACTCCTGTACCAAGTATTTAAATCTGATACCATTTTAAAAAAGAGAGAGAAGCAAACCTCACATTCCAGAGACAACAGAGAGTTTAACATTTTTGGCTTTTGCCTTGTTGCAATTTATTTTCTGCCATGTCATTGCCATATTATTTGATAACAAATGGGCAAAGGAAGGTGAGAGAGTGCCAGACATATATTAACTCCCACCATTCTAATTCATATAGAGGTAAATTCAGTACTTTTCATATGGGAGTAAGGGGGTTAGAGAACTATTACTGACTTGTGTTCTCTATTTGATAGGAGGGGGTAGATTAGGAGAGACCGGGACTGGAAGTAGGTTCCCCTATTCGGTTTCTGCATGAGTTAAAGGATTGTGAAACTACCACTGGTGATCACTACAGAGTGGAACTGGAAATGAAAACCAGCCTCTCCTCAGCACCACCTAGAGCTTTCATATTGTATCTGGCTGTGGTCGGAACAGATTGGATATCCATGGAGAGTCTACACCCATGTGTGGTCTGCAACCCCAGTCAAGCAGTAAATACTGGGTACAGTTCAGAGCAGGGATCATGCTCCAATTTATAGGAATCCCAGCTACAACCCCAAGTAAGGGCCTAACTTTATTTTACATGGTGATTTTAGTTGAACTTGCTCTGGTGCTAATACACCAGGGAACTTCCCTTTAACAACTGAGGATGTTCAATTGAATCTGACATGGAGGACAGGCTGTGACTACCTTCCCCACATTTTTAACAGTGAGAATGGATATAGACTGGACTTGATTGAAAACCCAATCTACAAGGGAACTGAGCTCCAGGCGGTGACTATGGAGCAACGATTCACACACCAGTTGATTAGAGCCAAAGGCAGCAAGATCAAGTTTAGAGCACTTCTGGACCAATGCACAGGCCAAGCTGTGATTGTTGCTAGATACCAGAGTTGTCTGCTACTGGGGTGGGACTTGATCTTTCCTTGGCACAATGTAATATGTGAAGCACTGACGGAGTGCTGCACTGTCTGAGGTTCTTCTTTCAAATGAGCTGTTAAACTTAAGCCCTGTCTTCCCCCTCAAGTGGACATGTTGGATCCCTCCATGGCACTATTTCAAAGAAGATCTGAGTAGTTTTCCCTGGTGTTCTGGCCAATATTTATCCCTCAGTCAACCACCTTTTAAAAACAAAACAGATTGGCTCATAATTTCCTGTTATAATGATGATAATGGCACTCATTTATTTATGCATAGATACTACAGTAACATCAGGAGAGGGCAGATGTGCAAATAAATGGGAAAATCCAAAAGTTGCTGCCTGAAATGTGTCACTCTGCTGTTAGCTTTGTGAAAATGGCAACTTACTATCTAGCTCACCATTAAAATGCATTCAGTGGTGAGTTTTCTGTACTTGCAGGATAAATATAAACTAAACTAGCGCAAAAAATTGAAAACTTGTCTGAAGGGACACAAGGCCTGTTTGGAGCCATTTATGTTTGCATATATTTATTTTAAGCCTGGATTAGCTGTCAGCGATTCTTTAAGGATGTGTTATTTACTGCCAATGAACCTCTCTGGTACTGAAAATTATCTATTGCAAGTGTGGAGTCTCATTTCTTTAAAAAAAATTTAATTTTTTTTATTTTCTGTCTCTCTCCTCTCAGTGCAATCTCCCTCGCTCTTTCTGTTTCTGATTTGGCATTCAGTTCACCCACTCTGGCGAATGATGCTGTAACTATTCTATTCAGCCCGTCAAGTCTGTGCCGACTCTCTGCAAGAACAACTCACTTAGTCCCACTCCTCCACATTTCTCCCATGTTCCTGCAAGTCTTTTCTCTTCAGGCTCCCTTTTGAAAGTCCCAAATGTATCTGCCTCCATCATGCTCATAGGTATGCATTCCAGATCCTAACCGCTCACATTTTAAAAAAAAAAAAAGTTTTCCCTCCTGTCGCCTCTGGTTTTGGAGCACAAATCTTCAGTATTACAGCTGGGATGTTGTCAAGACCCATAGCCTTTGCTGTATCTGGTGCCTCCAGCCACTTCTTGATATCCCGTGGAGTGAACTGAATTGTCTGAAGACTGGCATCTGTGATGCTGGGGACCTCTGAAGGAGGCAGAGATAGATTACCCACTTGGCACTTCTGGCTGAAGATGGTTGCAGATGTTTCAGCCTTGTGTTTTGCTCAGATGTGCTGGGCTCCCCGATCATCGAGGATGGCAATGTTTTGGAGCCTCCTCCTCCAGTTAGTTGTTTAATTCACCATTCACAACTGGATGTGGTTGGACTGCAGAGTTTTGATCTGATCTGTTGGTTGTGGGATCGCTTAGCTCTGTCAATAGCATGTTGCTTCCACTGTTCAGCATGCATATGTTGTAATTTCAGCAGGTTGGCACCTCAGGTTTTGGTATGCCTGGTGCTGCTGCTGGCATGTACTCCTACACTTGGCATTGAACCAAGTTTGGTCCCCTGGTTTGTTAGAGTAAGGAATATGCTGGGCCATGAGCTTTAAGATTGTGGTTGAATACGATTCTACTGTTGCTGATGGCCCA
The DNA here is from genome assembly GCF_036365525.1 of Heterodontus francisci. NCBI lineage: Eukaryota > Metazoa > Chordata > Chondrichthyes > Heterodontiformes > Heterodontidae > Heterodontus > Heterodontus francisci. The sequence goes on from NC_090372.1 coordinate 203,475,605, forward strand.
CAGTGCCTCATGGATGCCCAGTTTTGAGCAGTTAGATCCATTCTAAATCTATGCCATTTAGCATGGCAACAGTGCCACGCAACACATTGGACGGTGTCCTTGGTGTGAAGCCGGGACTCTCTTTCCACAAGGACTGTGCAATGGTCACACCTACCAACACTGTCATGGACAGATGAATCTGTGACAGGTAGATTGGTGAGGACGAGGTCAAGTAGGTTTTTCCCTCATGTTGGTTCTCTCTCCATCTGCCACAGGGCCAGTCTGGCAGATAGGTCCTTCAGGACTCTCTCTGCTTTGTCAATGGTGTTGCTGCATTGAGGTCTCCCAACCAGAGTATATTCTGTGCCCTTGCTACCCTCAGTGCTCCTTCCAAATAGTGTTCCACATGGAGGAGCACTGATTCAGCAGCTGAGGATGGACAGTAGATGGAGTTTTCCTTGCTTATATTTGACCTGATACTGTGAGACTTCATGGGGTCTGCAATGTTGAGGACTCCCTGGGCCACTCCCTCCTCTCTGTATACCACTGTGCTACCACCTCTGGCTCCATCCTGCCAGTGGAATGGTGATGGAGGAGTTTGAGACGTTGGCTGTAAGGTATGATTCCGTGAGTGTGACTATGTCAGGCTATTGCTTGGCTTGTCTGTGGGACAGCTCCCCCAATTTTGGCACAAGATGTTAGTGAGGAGGACTTTGCAGGGTCGACTAGATAGGGCGTGCCTTGATCGTTTTCTTGCGTATTGAGGATGTTGGAAAGTCCACCGATTGGTTAAATGGCTGATAGAAAACCAAGGTTCATTGAACTAAAATCAATGGGAATCAATAGTCAGAGATTTGTCAGGCAAGATTTCTGAAATCCGTGCTGGCTGTTTGGTTTCAGGATCTCCTCCAACTTACTTCTTAGAAACTATACTATCATTTTACCCAGGACTAATGGGCCTGCACTTGACTGGGCCCAATATGGTCTGTTTTAAAATACATTATACTTGCCAGCAAGTATTAATCTTGAGCAACCTGGGCCCAATGAATTTGTCATTACTGTATCCTGTGCCCTGCAGATTTGCTCTAGCTCCTTCAGCAGCCTAGGATATGGCATCTGACCCAGAAGTATTGTTGGTCTTCAGTACTGCTCACCTGTTTTATAAAAAAAAAAAAAATTGCTCATGAAAGTTCCTTCCCACCTTCAGGATGTCACAACACACTCTGGCCAATAAATTGCTTTTGAAGTGCAATGTTAATTAAACAAATGCAGCAGCCAAACTGTACACAAACAGTAAGTGAAACAAATGATCAGGTTATCTATTGGTTGAAAGGAAACTGTTGGTACTTTTTAAGTCCCAACTTCCCTCTCATCACTGGTATTACATGCAGGGGGGCTGTGGTGTGGAGTTTTGCATTTAATATTGTTTGCTATATTCTCTGCATTTTAACATTGGATTAGATGAGGAATCGGATTAAACAGTAAGCAACAACAACTTGTATTTATATAATGCCTTTATCATAGCAAAACATGCCAAGGCCCTTCATGGGAGCGTTATCAAAATTTGACACCGGACTTTTATTTTTATTCGTTCACAGGATGTGGGCTTTGTTGGCTCGGACAGCATTTTATTACCCTTGAGAAGGTGATGGTGAATTGCCTTCTTGAACTTCTGCAATCCATGTGGGGTAGGTATACCCACAGTGCTGTTAGGAAGGGAGTTCCAGGATTTTGACCCAGCAACTGTGATAGTTCCAAGTCAGGATGGTGTGTGGCTTGGAAGGGAACTTGCAGGTGGTGGTGTTCCTGTGCATTTGCTGCCCTTGTCCTTCTAGGTGGTAGAGGTCGCGGGTTTGGAAGGTGCTGTCTAAGGAGCCTTGGTGTGTTGTTGCAGTGCATCTTGTAGATGGTACACACTGTTGCCACTGTGCGTCGGTGGTGGAGAGAGTGAATGTTTGTTTGTGGGTGGGGTGCCAATCAAGCGGGCTGCTTTGTCCTGGATGGTGTCGAGCTTCTTGAATGTTATTGAAGCTGCACTCATCCGGCAAGTGGAGAGTATTCCATCGCACTTCTGACTTGTGCTTTGTAGATGGTGGATAAGCTTTAGGGAGTCAGGAAGTGAGTTACACGTCACAGGATTCCTAGCCTCTGACCTGCTGTTGTAGCCACGGTATTTATATGGCTACTGTAGTTCTGTTTCAGAGGGCATTTAAAAGTCAACCACATTGTTGTGAGTCTAGAGTCACATGTAGGCCAGACCAGGTAAGGACAACAGATTTCCTTCCCTAAAGGACATTATTGAACCAGATGGGTTTTTACGACAATTGACAATGTTTTCATGGCCATCATTAGACTAGACTTTGTAATTCCAGATTTATTGAGTTCAAGTTCCGCCTTCTGCCATGGTGGGATTTGAAACCATGTCCCCTGAGCAATGCCCTGGGTCTCTGGATTACTCGTCCAGTGACAATACTACACCACCTCCATAAGGAGATCTTCTGGCCAAGCTTGGTCAAAGAGGTAGGTTTTAAGGTGTGTCTTAAAGGAGGAAAGAGAGGCAGTTCCAGAGTTTATGGCCTAAGCAGCTGAAGGCACAGTCTTCAATGGTGGAGCAATTAAAATTGGGGATGGTCAACAGGCCAGAATTGAAGCACCACAGTTATCTTGAAGAGTTGGAGGGCTGGAGGAGATCAGAGATAGGGAAGGGTGAGGCTATGGAGGGATTTGAAAACTAGAATGAAAATTTTAAAATCAAGGCATCATTTAACTGGAAGCCAATATAGGTCAATGGGTGAACAGGACTTGCATGTTAGGATGTTGGCAGCAGAGTGGAGTAAAGTACTCCAGTGAAGTGTCAGTTTGGGATGTGGTGGGAGGATTGGAGACACTGATTAGAGTACCATTAAAGGACAATGCTTAGCTGGTTAAATATGCAAATGACTCTAAAAATAAAGGAGGCTGTGTAAATGGAGAATGTAATTAATAGATCTTGCAGAAAGATCTAGATCTGTGATGCAATTGGACAGATAAATGAAATAATATTGAAGAAACATTCAGTACTGAATATTGGAAGAGGTTGTAGATTGAGAAGAATTAGCACAGCAATGACTTCACTCCTGGGTCCTTTTTCAATGGAAAGTAGCAACTGAAAAAGCAAATAAAATGTTGGGAGACAGAGCAATGGAGTACAAGTGTACAGATGTTGTTCTGAGACTAAAGTTCACTGGTCAGCTGTCACTTGAAATACTGTAACAAATTCCGGTCATACTTCAAAATGAACATGCGTGCATTGAAAAAGTTGCAGAAAACAACAAGAATTATCACAGACATAAAGCATAGGAACCAAAATGAAAGGTTAGAGGAGTTAAGGTGAAAAGTGAGATCACCTCTTACTCTTCTCTCTAGACTGAAGTGTTAAATAGTGAATCCAGAATAATACTTTTAGTCAGACCATATTGGTAGAGCAGGAAGTGGTTCGCAAATTTAAAATGAACAGCCCTTACTTCTAGAAAGGGCAATAACATATTTGGAATGACCTACATTGGTCGAATTGAATATTAGAGAAACTTGAGATAGTTGTATGCTAGAACAGGTGAGTTTGAATCGTAGAGGGATGATGTAAATATATATATTTTTTAAAAAGCAGTTTATTAGCTTGACTTTATCTTGTGATTCATGAATTAGTCAGAGTAGGTAACCTAGCAACAAATAGAAACAGTGAAAGATTTATGACACAGAAGGAGGCCATTTGGCCATCGTGTCTAATCCCAAGTTCCAGCTCTTGGTCCGTGGCCCTGGTACCTCAAGTGCATATCCAAGTGTTTCTTAAATATGATAAGGGCTTTTGCCTCTACCACCCTTTCAGGCAGTGAGTTTTAGATCCCCCACCACACCCAGTGGAAAATAATTACTCCTCAACTGTTCTTTAATCCTTCTACCAATTATTTTAAATCTATGCCGCTGGTTATTGACTGCTCTGCTAACAGAAATAGGTCCTTCTATCCATGTTTTCTAGGCCCCTTTTGAATTTTGTAGACTTCTATTAAATCTCCCCTCGGCCTCCTCTGTTCTAAAGAAAACAACCCCAGCCTATTGAGACTTTCCTTGCATCTAAAACTCTCTCTTCCTGGCAACATCCTCATAAATCTCTTCTGTACCTTCTCTAGTGTGATCACATCCTTCCTGTAATGTGCTGACCAGAACTGTACCCAGTACTCTAGCTGCAGTCGAACTAATTTTTTATACAGTTCTAACATAACTTCCTCCTCTTATGCTCTAGGCCTCAACTAATAAAGGAAAGTATCCACATTATCTGTCTGTCCTGCTACCTCCATGGATTCATTAGACATACACTCCAGTGTCCCTCTGTCCCTCTATACCTCTCAGAATCCTACCATTCATTGTGTATTCCTTTTGCCTTGTTTGTCTTCCTAAAATATATTACCTCCATTCTCTGGATTGAATTCCATTTGCTGCTTTTCTGTCCATCTGACTAGTCTACTGATATCTTCCTGCACTCGACAGCATTCTACCTCCCTATCAACCACACGACCCAATTTTTGTAAATTCTGTAAGCTGCTTAATCATGCCCCCTCCATGTATGTCTAAATCGTTGATTATATACTATAAACAGCAAGTGACCTAGTACTGAAACCTGCAGAACCCCACTGAAAATGGCCTTCCCATCACCAAAGCATCTGTCAACCATAACCTTTTGCTTTCCTGCCACTGAGCCAATTTTAGATCTAACTTGCCTCTTTTCCTTGGATCTCGTGCGCTTTTAATTTTCTGACCTGTCTGCCATATGTGACTTTGTCAAAAGCTTTGCTAAAATCCCTGTAGACTACATCAAATGCTCTACCCTTATTGATCCTCATTCTGTTCCCAGAAAATTAGATCGTTAGTCAGACATGACCTTCCCTTAATAAATCTATGCTGATTAATTGATTAATCTATGCCTCTCTAAATGACTATATTGTCTCTTAGAATATTTTCCAGTAATTTGCCCACCACTGAGGTTAGGCTGACTGGTTTGTAATTACTCGAGCTATCCCTTCCTCTCTTTTTATACACAGCCATATAATGTTAGCTGTCCTCCAGCACCACGCCTGTAGCCAGAGAGGATTGAAAAATGATGGATAGAGCCTCCACTCTTGCTTCCCTTAGCATCCTGGGGTACATTTCACCCGGGCCTGGTGATTTATTCATTTTCCAAGGATGCTAAACATCTTTATTTCCTCCCTCACTACATTTATCCCATCAAATATTTCACAGTCCTCCTTAACCACAGTGTCTGCTTTGTCCTTCTCCTTTGAGAAAACAAACGCAAAGCATTCATTCAGATCCATGTCCATGTCTTGCTCCTCCATACACAAGTTACCCTTTTTAGTTTCTAATTGGCCCTACTCTTTAGTTATCCTTTTGCTCTTTATGTATTTATAAAACAATATTTTTTTTCATGTCCTTTTTTTTTGCTTTCCTAATTTTCCTTTTAATTTCATCCCTGCACTTTCTGTATTTCCTCTAGGCTTTCTGCAGTATTGCGCTCTTGGCATTTGACATAAGCTTTTTTTTTTTGCCTCATCCTACTCTGCATGTTCATTGACATCTGGTGGCGGGGTGAGGTGGGTGATCCAGATTTGAGTCCCACCTTTTTTCTTTGTAGGAACATATTTGTTGTGAACCCTCTGTAGCGCCTCCTAGAATGCCTCCCACTGCTCTAACACTGATTTACCTTCAAGTAGCTGTTTCTAGTCTGCTTCTGCCAAATCACAACTGAGGTTAGTAAAATAGGCCTTTCACAATTTTACACTTTTTTGCTTTTGGTCTGTCTTCATCCTTTTCTATAACTGCTCTAAATCTAATGGAATCTTGATCACTATGACTAAAATGCTTTCACGCTGATGTGCCTTTCAGCTGCCCAGATTCTTCCTTAGAACCAAGTTCTGAACTTCCCCTTCTCTTTTTTTTTTGAGCTGCTACGTACCGGCTAGAAAAGTTCTCCTGTACCCTCTGTACCTTTTTACACTGAATTTATCACAGTTAATGTTAGAGTAGTTGAAATCCTCTACCATTACTGCCCTATTTCTGCAGTTTTCAGCAATTTGCTGACATATTTGCTCTTGTTTCTTGCTCTCACTGTTTGTTTATTTGGGGGGGGGGGGTCGCTAATATACTCCCAGCACTGTGATTGCCCCTTTTTTCTTTTGTTCCTCAGCTGAACCCATATGGCTTCATTTGATGCTCCTTCTAGCATATCAACCCTCCTCACAACTGTGATTATTTCTTTAACCAATATTGTGAGCCCCCTTTCCCCCTCCCCCCATGAGGTACAACCCATCTGACTTATGCGGTCCCATCTCCCTCAACCAGTCCCAATGGCCCAAGAATCTAAAACCTTGCCTTCTGCACCATCTCTCCAGCTATACATTCAGCTGCTCTCTCTTTCCTCTATATTCCCTTGCACGTGGCACTGGGAGTAGTCCATAACCATCTTCTATTCCTTTTTCTGCTCTTGAGCTCCCATGCATGGAATAAATAGCCGTTGAGTTGTCAGGCCTAAGTGCACAATGCAATACTTCCCCATATTATAGGACGTCTGCCAATTGTGAACCCGTTCAATTATCAACAGGCTACTAAATCTGAATCTACTAATCTCTTTAGTGCTAACCCTTGCAAAAATGATTACGATATTCTCAGGAGTTGGTGGTGTCCAAAGGCAGACTAGATTCCCTTTCCAGACAACCATTAATCCTGTGATTCTGATCAAAGAAGGAGGCTATACTAACCTCCATAACCAAGAGGACGATTTCTGCATGAATTTCTTTTTAAATTCTGGCCTCTTCTGTGTCCCCAATTTTAATCTCTCCACCATTGGTGGCTGTTCTTTCAACTGCCAGGGCTGTAAGCTCTGGAATTCTCTCCCTAAACATCTCTGCCTCTCTCTCTCCTTTTTTTTAAGACCCTCCTTAATACTTGCCTCTTTGACCAAGCTTTTTGCCACCTGTCCTAAAATTGCCGTATGTGGCTCGCTGTCGAATTTTGTTTGGTAACTATCCTGTGAAGCATCCTGAGATGTTTTACTACATTAAAGGCACTGTACAAATGCAAGTTATTGTTAATCCCATGGGTAGTGGGAGAAAACAAAATGACGATAGTAAGAAGAAAGCCATATTGCTGAGCACTACCACCTAGAAGGTCAAGGCCAGCAAACGCGTGGGAAAAGCACACCTGCAGGTTCCCCTCCAAACCACACACCATCCTGACTTGGAACTATATCACTGTTCCTTCACTGTCGCTGGATCAAAATCCTGGAAAACTCTCTATAACAGCACCGTGGGTGTACCACATGGACTGCAGTGATTCTAGAGGCAGCTCACCACCACCTTCACGAGAGCATTTAGGGACGGGCAATAAAGGCTGGCATTGCCAGTGATGCTGATATACCAAAGACAAATTTTTTTTTTTTTTAAAAAGTGCCTCCAGGAAATTCTCTCACATCGTGACTGAGCAGAATTAGGAGTGTGTTACCTCACAATGAATCCCTTGGAGAAGGTGAAGGGGTTAAGTATTGCATGTAAGTCCATTGACATTTTGGTTGAAGTTATGTGATTTAAAGACTTGTGACAATTGCATGTGAATTTCTGGCAGCTTTGTTAGATCTCGGGGCATCCACTAGTTCCCAGGTTGTGTTTTGTTTTTTGTTTTGGGTCAAGATATTGCCTTGCAGTTTCATCCACTTTACAGAATATAACTTCTGGCAAAGCCCTTGGTGTCGAAGAGTAATTTTAGGAAGTGTTTACAATTATTAGATTCCACGATGGAAAGACCCAAGGCAGTCTAGTATCTAGGCTGCAACTAGCCAGCTGGAGGGATCAATGCATTTTACAGGGAAGAAACTTGGGGAACAGTTCCACCATTTTTCTGCCTCATCCATGACTGCCTTCTGGGCATCTGAATCGGGGTCCAATTGATAGCACATCCAAGGTATAGAAAGGCTTCCTGCTATGCTGTATCCATTCAGCCCATCATGTCTATGCTGGCCCTTTGCAAGACCAACTCAGCTTCCCACTCAACCAGCCTTTCCTCATAGCCCTGTAAATCTTCCAAGTGTTTATCCAATTCCCTTTGAAAGCCCTAATTGTATTTGCCTGAACCACACATTCAGACCATAACCATTCACTGTTTTAAAAAAAAAAAATGTTGTCATGTTGCTGTTGGTAATCGTGACAGATGTACATTGGATTGCAACATGCAATTATGCCTTTAAGAGGATTCATTGAAAATACTGGAAAACACTCAGGTCAGACAGCATCTGTGGTGTGAGAAACGGGGTTAACATTAAAGGGGGTCATAAACCTGAAACGTTTTAACTTTTTTTTTAAATTTTCTCTCTGCTTGCACTCTCTCTCTGAACAGATGCTGTCTCATCTGCTGAGTTCTTCCAGCATTTTTTGTTGTTTCAGATTTCCAGCATCTGCAGAATTTTGCTTTTGATCCTAAAAACTGATGTTTCAGTTCCTATAGAGAGAAAAACCTCCTTTTTCCTAATTTCATAATAGTCTAGTATTTTCTAAGGTTTGTAGAGGATGTGAATGTAAGCGAGGCTACCTACCAGTTAAAGCCTTTGCTTATTGTATTGCACAGCCCTGCACCCCCAAAAAAAAACTACGGCAGGATGGTGAAATGTGACCAGGGCAGGTGAATTTGTGTGTTTAAGTTACAGTTAGTTTGTTTAACTTCAGGCAAAAAGCAAACTGGTGCAGTAATACACCCAGGGGAGGGAAATTCCCTGGAAACATTTTATGCAGGTTGCTGTCACTACTGGAATTTTCCCTTGGGAAGAGGCAGCAGATAGTGAATATTCTTGGGGTAGATGTGTTCAAATAAGCAGCACGTTAATGAAGGAAATGAGTCATCCAACTTGTTTTCTTTCAGTACTTTTAGCAAAGCTGTGCAGTGAGAATGCCATTGCATTCCAGTGTTCTTAAGGTGGATGCTGTTGCATTCCAGAATCCAGCCCTGTCCCATCTCTGCAACCTTCTCCAGGCTTGTATTCCACCCGTTCTTCAATCCTCTGATTTCTGCCCTTTTTTTTTTTTGCCAGCGCTTCCTGACCCCTCTCCCTTTTGCAGCAGATTCTTAACTGCCTTGACCCTGCTAAGTTCCTTAATTCATCTTTCTCGGCCAAGCTTTTTTTTGACAGACCTGGTCATCTTTCCCTGCATGGAATCATTAGAATGTTCCGGCACAAAAGGAGGCCATTTGGTCCATTGTGCTCTTTGGCAGAGCTAGTCAATTAATCCCAGTTCCCTGCTCTTTTTTCCCCATAGTCCTGTAATTTTTCCCCCCCACAAGTATTTATCTAATACTCTTTGGAATGTTACTATTGAATCTCCTTTCATCACCATTCCAGATCACAACGATTCGCACAATATGATAGAATTCTACATTAAGTTTGAAAGAGAGATAGTTTATTCTGAAACTAGGGTCTTAAATCTGATTAAAGGAAACTATGAAGGGCAAGTTGGCTATGGTGGATTGAGAAAATACACTAAAAGATTTAATGGTAGACAGGCAATGGCTAGTACTTAAAGAAGTCTTACACCGTTTAGAGGAATGTATATTTGTTGTAAGACGCAAAAACCAACAGGAAAGGTGAATCAACCATGGCTTAAAAAAAGTTAAGGATTACATTAGGTCAAAGGAAGTTGCTTATAAGGTCACCAGAAAAAGTGGTAAGCCTGAAGTCTGGGAACACTTTAGGGTCCAACAAAGGAGGGCCAAGAAACTGATAAAAGGAAAAGAGAAGCTAGCTAGAAGCATAAAAGCAGACTGTAAAAGCTTCTTTAGGTATGTGAAAAGGAATTTATTAGCAAGGACAAATGTGGGTCCATTGTAGGTGGAGAATAAAGAAATGGCAGAGAAACCTAAACTAATACTTTGTCTGTCTTCATGGAGGAAAATACTAAAAACCTCCCAGAAGTACTAGAGAACCAAGGGACTAGCGAGAATGAGGAATTGAAAGAAATTTGTAATAAAAACAAGAAATGCTGGAAACACTCAGCAGGTCTGGCAGCATCTGTGGAGAGAAGCAGAGTTAACGGTTCAGGTCAGTGACCCTTCTTCAGAACTAGCAAATATTAGAACTGTAAAAGGTTATAAGCAAGTAAAGCGGGGGTGGGGCAAGACATAACAAAGGAGAAGGTGTAAATAGGACAAGGTCACAGAATAGCTGACCAGAAGGTCATGGAGCAAAGGCAAACAATATGTTAATGGTGTGTTGAAAGACAAAGCATTAGTACAGATAGGGTGTTAATGGACTGAAAATTGAACAGCCGCAAGTACAAACATGAAAAAAAAAACAGTGGGTAAGCAAACTGAACAAACTAAGATGAAATAAAATAAACAAAAAACATTTTTTAAAAAGGAAAAAGAAAAAATAACTAAAAATAAAAGTAAAATGCGGGGGCCTGTCATGCTCTGAAATTATTGAACTCAATGTTCAGTCCGGCAGGCTGTAGTGTGCCTAATCGGTAAATGAGATGCTGTTCCTCGAGCTTGCATTGATGTTCACTGGAACACTGCAGCAATCCCAGGACAGAGATGTGAGCATGACAGCAGGGGGGAGAGTTGAAATGGCAAGTAACCGGAAGCTCAGGGTCCTGCTTGCGGACTGAGCGGAGGTGTTCCGCAAAGCGGTCACCCAGTCTGCGTTTGTTCTCCCCAATGTAGAGGAGACCACACTGTGAGCAGCGAATACAGTATACTACATTGAAAGAAGTACAAGTAAATCGCTGCTTCGCCTGAAAGTGTTTGGGGCCTGGGATAGTGAGGAGAGAGGAGGTAAATGGGCAGGTATTTCACCTCCTGCGATTGCAGGGGAAGGGGATGAGGTGGTGGGGGTAATGGAGGAGTGGATCAGGAAGTCACGGAGGGAACGATCCCTTCGGAATGCTGACAGGGGAAGGGAGGGGAAGATGCGTTTGGTAGTGGCATCACGCTGGAGGTGGCGGAAATGGTGGAGGATGATCCTTTGGATATGGAGGCTGATGGGGTGGAAAGTGAGGACAAGCGGAACCCTGTCGAGGTTCTGGGAGGGGAAGGGGTGAGGGTAGAGGTGCGGGAAATGGGTCGGACACGGTTGAGGGCCCTGTCAAACAAAGTGGGGGGGAATCCTCAGTTGAGGAAAAAGGAAGACCTATCCGAAGCGCTGTTATGGAAGGTGGCATCACCACAGCAGATGTGTCGGAGACGGAGAAACTGGGAGAATGGAATGGGGTCCTTACAGGAGGCAGGGTGTGAAGTGTAGTCGAGGTAGCTGTGGGGGTCAGTGGGCTTATAATGGATATTAGTAGACAGCCTACCACCAGCAATGGAGATGGAGAAGTCAAGGAAGGGAAGTGTTGGGGATGGACCATGTAAAGGTGAGAGAAGGGTGGAAATTAGAAGCAAAGTTGATAAGGTTTTCCAGTTCAGGGCGGGAGCAGGAAATGGCACCGATACAGTCATCAATGTACCAGAAAAAGAGTTGGGGGAGGGGGCCTGAGTAGGACTGGAACAAGGAATGTTCGACATATCCCACAAAAAGACAGGCATAACTAGGACCCATGCGGGTACCCATTGCAACACCTTTTACTTGAAGGAAATGAGTGGAGTTGACGGAGAAGTTGTTCAATGTGAGAACAAGTTCAGCCAGGTGGAGGAGGGTTGTGGCTTCTGTTCAAGGAAGAAGCGGAGAGCCCTCCAACCGTCCTAGTGGGGGATGGAGGTAGAGAGATTGGACATCCATAGCGAAGAGGAGGTGGTTGGGGCTAGGAAACTGGAAATTGTCAAAATGACGTAGGGTGTCAGGAGTCACTGATGTAGGTGGGAAGAGACTGGATCAGCGGAGAAAAGATAGTCAAGATAGGAAGAACTAAGTTCAGTGAGGCAGGAGCAGGCTGACACAATGGGTCTGCCGGGACAGTCCTGTTTGTGGATTTTGGGAAGGAGGCAGAAGCGGGCTGTCCAGGGTTGTGGGTCTATGAGGTTGGAAGCTGTAGAGGGAAGATCTCCAGAGGAGATGAGGTCAGTGATTGTCCTGTGGACAGTAGCTTGATGTTCAGAGGTGGGGTCATGGTCCAGAGGGAGAGAGGAAGAAGTGTCCGAGAGTTGGCGCTGAGCCTCTGCAAGGTCATACAACAACAGCACCACCCTTGTCTGCAGGTTTGATGACCATGTCGGGGTTAGACCTGAGAGAACGGAGTGCTTCAAGTTCAGAGGGGAACAGGTTAGAGTGAGTGAGGGGGACAGAGAAATTGAGATGACCAATGTCGTGCTGAAAAGATCAAGATAGCGGGTAAGAGACCAGGGGGAGGGGTCCAGGTAGAGGGAGAATGCTGGAGGCGGATGAATGGGTCTACTGATCGGGGGAAGGACTCCTGGTCAAAGAAGTGAGCCCGGAGGCGATGGAAGAAGAGCTCAATGTTATGCTGAGTACGAAATTCATTGAGGTGGGGGCGTAAGGGGATAAAAGGGGGTAAGGGGCGGCACAGTGGCGCAGTGGTTAGCACTGCAGCCTCACAGCTCCAGGGACCCGGGTTCGATTCTGGGTACTGCCTGTGTGGAGTTTGCAAGTTCTCCCTGTGTCTGCGTGGGTTTTCTCCGGGTGCTCCGGTTTCCTCCCACAAGCCAAAAGACTTGCAGGTTGATAGGTAAATTGGCCATTATAAATTGTCACTAGTATAGGTAGGTGGTAGGGAAATATAGGGACAGGTGGGGATGTTTGGTAGGAATAGGGGATTAGTGCAGGATTAGTATAAATGGGTGGTTGATGGTCGGCACAGACTCGGTGGGCCGAAGGGCCTGTTTCAGTGCTGTATCTCTAATCTAATCTAAAACTGAGACCTTTGCTGAGTACAGAACGTTCAGTGTCAGAGAGGGGGAGGTCAGAGAGTATAGTCAATAGTATATGAAAGAAATTAGTGTTAGTTTAAAAAAAGTAGAACTGGAGAAATTAATGGGACTGAAAGTTGGTAAATCACCTGGACCTGATGATCGACATGTTGGAGTGTTGAAGGAGGTGGCTGTCGAGATAGTGGATGCATTGGTGGTCACCTTCCAAAATTCTATAGATTCTAGGATGGTTGCTGCAGATTGGAAGATAGCAAATGTAAACCCTCTATTTAAGAAAGAAGGGAGAGAGAAAATGGGGAAACTACAAACCTGTTAGAATCTACTGATGTTAGACTGCATTTTCCCTATTATAAGGGATGTGATAATTGGACACTTAGAAAATCATGGTGGAATTAGGCAGAGTCAACATGAATTTATGAAAGAGAAATCCTGTTTGAAAAACCTGTTGGAGTTTTTTAAGGATGTAACTAGCAGAATAGATGAGGGGGAAACCAGTGGATGTGGTGTATTTGGATTTTCAGAAGGCTTTCGATAAGGTCCCACATAGGAGGTTAGTAAACAAAATTAAAGCACATGGGATTGGGGGTAATATGCTGCAGTGGATTGAGAATTGGTTAACAGACAGAAAGCAGAGAGTAGGAATAAATGGGTCATTCTATTGATGGCAGGCTGTTACCAGTGGAGTACTGCAAGGATCAGTGCTTGGGCTACAGCTGTTTACAATCTATATATAAATGATTTGGATATGGGGACCAATTGTAATATTTCCAAATTTGCGGATGACACAACTCTGAGGGTTTGTAAGTTGTAAAGAAGATGCAAGGCGGCTTCAAGGGGATTTGGACAGGCCAAGTGAATGGGCAAGAGCATGGCAGATGGAATACAATGTGAATAAGTGTGAAGTGATCCACTTTGGTAGAAAAAACAGAAAGGCAGAGTATTTCTTAAATGGTCAGAGGTTGGGAAGTGTTGATATCCAAAGGGACCTGGGTGTCCTTGTTCATGAGTCATTAAAAGCTAGTATGCAGGTGCAACAAGCAATTAAAAAGGCAAATGGTATTTTGGCCTTCATTGCAAGAGGATTTGAGTACAGGAGTAAAAATGTCTTGCTGCAATTGTGTAAAGCATTGGTGAGACCACATCTGGAGTATTGTGTACAGTTTTGGTCTCCTTTCCTAAGGAAGGATATACTTGCCATAGAGGGAGTGCAACAGAGGTTCACAAGACTAATCCCTGGGATGGCGGGATTGTCTTATGAGGAGAGTTTGCGGAAACTGAGCCTGTATTCTCTGGAGTCTCGAAGAATGAGAGGTGGTCTGTTGAAACTTACAAAATAGTTACCGGACATGACAGGGTAGATGTGGATAGGATGTTTCCTCTGGCTGGTGAGTCTAGAACCAGGGGACAGTCTCAGAATAAGGGGCAGGCCATTTAAGACTGCGATGAGGAGGAATTTCTTTACGCAAAGGGTGGTGAATCTGTGAATTCTCTACCCCAGAGGGCTGTGGAAGCTCGATCATTGAACATGTTCAAGACAGAAATTGATGGATATCTGGATACTAAAAACATCAAAGGATATGGGGATAGTGGGGAAAAATGGCGTAGAGGTAGATGATCAGCTGTGATCTACTTGAATGGCAGAGCATGCTCAACAGGCCGAATGGCCTCTTACTCCTATTTCCTATGATTGATGTGTTTTTAAAAAAAAAATTATAGGATATATGTTTAAAAGCTGCTATATCAATGCAGACTTAGTTGTCTTTTTTGGGGAAGCACCTACATTCTGATTGATCCTTCTGCATTTTAAGTTAGATGAGGAATTAGCTATGTAGCAAAATCAGAACCGCACTCTGGGGCAAAGCATTGCAGCTGAAGTACCATACAAGAAGGAATGATGGAAGTGAGATGAGTGCTGTGTAGTGTTTAGGAGATGGGAAATTAAGATGTAGGTCTGAAATAGAGAATATTCTAGAATTGTGTTCATAATGCATTTAATGTTCAATCACTTTGATTTTTTTTTTTTGCTTCTGCATCCTGCAGGCCATCACATGCCTTTCTGGAGCCTTTAAGCTTTGCCAGTAAGCTTGCCTTCCTGTCTCTGTCTGGAGAGGGTGTATTTTTTTTTTTGTTCAACCCAATTCCAAAATTTTCATCTTTGTTTTACATTCCCTCTGTGGCCTCGCCCCCATCTCTGTAATCTCCTCCAGCCCTAAAACCCATTGAGAACTCTACATTCCTCCAATTCTGGCCCCGCTTGCTTTGCCGCATCATTGGTGGCTGAGCCTTCAGTCGTCTAGGCCCTAAGCTCTGGAATTCTCATGCTAATACTTGCTGCCTCTCTACCTCACTCTCCTTTTAAAATGCTCCTTCAAAAACTTACCTTTTTGACTGACCTGAGCTTTTGGTCACTTGTCCCAATAACTCCTTATTAGACATGGTGTCAGATTTTGTTTGATCACTCCTGTGAAGCACCTTGGGACCTCTTTTTTTTTTACTATGTTAAAGATGCTTTATAAATAGAAGTTGTTCATGAGCTCTGGCTGTACCTTTCCCTATGCAGCTATGGAATAAGCAAGAATGATGAGAGTTAGAACAGGGCCAATCAAGGATAGTAGTGGGAACTTGTGTGCGGAATCAGAGGAGATAGGGGAAGCGTTAAATGAATATTTTTTGTCAGTATTTACAGTAGAGAAAGAAAATGTTGCCGAGGAGATTACTGAGATACAGCCTACTAGGCTAGATGGGATTGAGATTCACAAGGAGGAGGTGTTAGCAATTTTGGAAAGAGTGAAAATAGATAAGTCCCCTGGGCCAGATGGGATTTATCCTAGGATTCTCTGGGAAGCCAGGGAGGAGATTGCAGAGCCGTTGTTGTTGATCTTTATGTCGTCATTGTCGACAGGAGTAGTGCCGGAGGACTGGAGGATAGCAAATGTTGTCCCCTTGTTCAAGAAGGGGAGTAGAGACAGCCGTGGTAATTATAGACCTGTGAGCCTTACTTCGGTTGTGGGTAAAATGTTGGAAAAGGTTATAAGAGATAGGATTTATAATCATCTTGAAAAGAATAAGTTCATTGGAGATAGTCAGCACGGTTTTGTGAAAGGTAGGTCGTGCCTCACAAACCTTATTGAGTTTTTCGAGAAGGTGACCAAACAGGTGGATGAGGGTAAAGCCGTGGATGTGTATATGGATTTCAGTAAGGCGTTTGATAAGGTTCCCCACAGTAGGCTATTGCAGAAAATACGGAAGTATGGGGTTGAAGGTGATTTAGAGCTTTGGATCAGAAATTGGCTAGCTGAAAGAAGACAGAGGGTGGTGGTTGATGGCAAATGTTCATCCTGGAGTTTAGTTACTAGTGGTGTACCGCAAGGATCTGTTTTGGGGCCACTGCTGTTTGTCATTTTTATAAATGACCTGGAAGAGGGTGTAGAAGGGTGGGTTAGTAAATTTGCGGATGACACGAAGGTCGGTGGAGTTGTGGATAGTGTCGAAGGGTGTTGTAGGGTACAGAGGGACATAGATAGGCTGCAGAGCTGGGCTGACAGATGGCAAATGGAGTTTAATGCGGAGAAGTGTGAGGTGATTCACTTAGGAAGGAGTAACAGCAATGCAGAGTACTGGGCTAATGGGAAGATTCTTGGTAGTGTAGATGAGCAGAGAGATCTTGGTGTCCAGGTACATAAATCCCTGAAAGTTGCTACCTAGGTTAATAGGGCTGTTAAGAAGGCATATGGTGTGTTAGCTTTTATTAGTAGGGGGATCGAGTTTCGGAGCCACGAGGTCATGATGCAGCTGTACAAAACTCTGGTGAGGCCGCACCTGGAGTATTGCGTGCAGTTCTGGTCACCGCATTATAGGAAGGATGTGGAAGCTTTGGAAAGGGTGCAGAGGAGATTTACTAGGATGTTGCCTGGTATGGAAGGAAGGTCTTACGAGGAAAGGCTGAGGGACTTGGGGTTGTTTTCGTTAGAGAGAAGGAGGAGGAGAGGTGACTTAATAGAGACATACAAGATAATCAGAGGGTCAGATAGGGTGGATAGTGAGAGTCTTTTTCCTCGGATGATGATGGCAAACACGAGGGGACATAGCTTTAAGTTGAGGGGTGATAGATATAGGACAGATGTCAGAGGTAGTTTCTTTACGCAGAGAGTAGTAGGGGCGTGGAACGCCCTGCCTGCAACAGTAGTAGACTCGCCAACTTTAAGGGCATTTAAGTGGTCATTGGATAGACGTATGGATGAAAATGGAATAGTGTAGGTCAGATGGTCGGCGCAACATCGAGGGCCGAAGGGCCTGTACTGCGCTGTAATATTCTAATTCTAATCTATCCATTTGCCTCTTCCCACATCACTGTCACGCTCTTATGGGAGACAGCAGTTATTGTCTCTTCATTGTTCTACCCTGTACTGTAATCACCATCTCATTGTAGTTTTCCACTTTAATTTTGTCTCGCAATCCCATTCTTTGACCTCCCAACTGTTCCAAATACGCTCAATGTAAACTCCAGGAGACGCAACTTATCTTTCCCTTCAGCAGTCTGCCAGATTCAGATCTGAGAGGGGGAAGAGAATACAAGACTTGCAATATCGAGGGCCTCTCCGATCAATTCTGGCGACAGCTGAAAGCTTACTTTAGTCAACAAGTTTGGGGAAGTCCCACTGAAACTAGAGTTTGTTTCAGTATATGCAGCGAATGAAGTTGCACTATTTCTTTGATAATCACCTACTTCAACTCCTCCATGGCTAGTTTACAGGCTTCAGTCTCCCCACAGGTTAGGGGTCTTAAGGCATTTTACGACTATCACCACCACTTTTCTCTGCATTGCTGTATTTTTAATTCATTCTCGGGATGCTGGTAAGGTTGGTATTTATTGCCCATCCGTGGTGGTGACCCACCTTCTGCTTGATGCAAATGAGTGGCTTGCTGGGCCACTTCAGAGGGCAGTTAAGACTCAACCATTGTGCTATGGGTCTGGAGTCACATGGGCCAGACTGGGTAAGGACAGCAGATTTCCTTCCCATAAAGACATTAGTGAACCAGGCTCTTTTTTTTAACCGCAATCTGATAGTTTCATGATTTTTATTTAAATCAGCTTTTTATTTCCAGATTTTAAAAAAAAATTGAATTTAAGTTCTCAAACTACTGTGGTGCAATTTGAACTAATGTTCATTATTAGCCCAGGCCTCTGGCTTACTAGTTCAGTAACATAACCACTACACTACTATACCTCCCGAAATATCTGTCTTCCTGAACTGCTATTCCAAGAAATTCAGCCCAGTCTGCTTGAAACCGGATGATTTTTTTTTTTTTTTAAAAACTGTTTCACTTCCAAAAAACATCCAGCTCTATGTACTTCATACAGAATTTCAAGCTGTCATGGTTCTCAGTGGTGAATATCAAATTTATTGTATCTCAAATGTTGACAGCTCTGCATTTTTATGCTTAATAAGGTTTGCATATTTAAACTTTGTACTACAATGGATTCTGATTTCAAAAGTAGATTCAAAGTACAGATAGAGAATGATTCAGTGATGTAAGTTTGTCCTTGGCATCCTAGTACTTGTGTACTGATTTAGAGAGCCATAGTTTAACCTTAAACTTTGCCGCCTCCTCTTGTAATTAACTACACTATAAATGTTTGAAATGTAAATGATAATGCTAAGTGTAGTGTCTGCCAACATTCTTGCAGTATCAGGAATACCCATTGGCGTATCTGTGTCCCTCGTCTCCAA
The DNA here is from genome assembly GCF_036365525.1 of Heterodontus francisci. NCBI lineage: Eukaryota > Metazoa > Chordata > Chondrichthyes > Heterodontiformes > Heterodontidae > Heterodontus > Heterodontus francisci. The sequence goes on from NC_090372.1 coordinate 203,494,213, forward strand.
TCTCTTATTTATTTACCTGCGCCATTCAAAATGCTAATCTCTTGAAGCTTTATAATTTTCTTAGCAATAGCTGTTTAAAATGTGTTAATTTTTCAGTATCTTTTCCCCACTTGATCGATCATTCATTCATTCATTCATTCATATGCAAGTACGGACAGAGATTGATTATTAGTCCAATTGTATAGCATTGGAGGAGGCCATTCGACCCATCGTGCCTGTGCTGGCTGTTTTGAGTAGGAACCACGGCTGTACCATTTCTCCTGCACTCCTGGTGAATGTGGAGGAAAACTGTAGCAAAATAAGAGGTGATCTCATGGAAACCTATAAAATTCTTTTAGGAACTTAACAGCTTCAATGCTGGGAGGATGTTGCCCCTGTCTGGGAAGTCTAGAACTAGGTGTCACAGTCTGAATAAGGGGTTGGCCATTTTGGACTGAGATGTGTAGAAAGTTCTTCACTCAAAGGATTGTGAATCTTTGGAATTGTCTACCACAGAGCTGCGGATGTTCAATCGTTTGATTACATTCAAGATCAAGATCGATTTAATTTTTGGATACTAAGGGAATCGAGAAATATAGGGATCGGGTGGGAAAGCAGAGTTGAGGCAGAAGATCAGCCATGATCATAGTGAATGGCAGAACATGCTCGAAGGGCCTAATGGCCTACTCTTATTTATTTTTTGTGTGTGTGTGTTCACAGCTGCACTAGCTAAGGTTTTCTAACTAAGCTCAGCAGGGATCTGACTAGAGCAGTGTTGTCGTCTATTTCTATTGGACTAGTCATAGGCATGGCTACAGCTCCACCACATTAGCCAAGCACACCAATTAGTAGAGAACACCTTGCGTCAATACAGGTTTTACTTAACATCTACCTCCATCAGGTGTAAAACTTTGCTTTCTTTCTCCCCATGATGGCAGCTCTCCTGTCGATACAGTCTTGCTGATGTTTCCATGGTGCTGAAGTCTGGCATTTTCGAATGTGTTTCACACCATCCTTCATAGATAACCAAGGAACTAAAACACATACTGATCAAAACAAACCCTAGCACACAGTTTTTCATCTTGCTATTTTACCAACAACCACACTAAAAGGGAAAGGTGCACATGCCGTGTGTATACAGTATTGCGATTGCATGTCTGATTGTGTCTGTTACCCATTTGTTATCGACTAATTAAAAATGCAACTAGCTACACCTGGATACTCATTTACCACACTTGTGGCTAATTGGACTGGACAACCCAGGATGAGAAACCCTTTTTGGTCTGTGATGCACCATTTAACCTTAGACATTGTAGGGATTAAAGGTTTATGTAATCTTCCAGTGTAAATTATTACTTTATTCAGCTAGGAGAGTGGCCTGGCCCAACTGTGTCTGGCAATGATAGGGGATTGGATACTACATTGATTTGAAGTGCTGGATACTGCAAAGCCTATGGGCCTGACAACATTCCAGTGATAGTACTGAAGACTTGTGCTCCAGATCTAGCCACGCGCCTGGCCAAGCTATTCCAGTACAGCTACAACACTGGCATCTACCCAGCAATGTAGAAAATTGCCCAAGTATGTCCTGTACACAAAAAGCAGGATAAATCCCCAACCCGAGCCAATTACCACCCTATCAGTCTACTCTCGATCATCAGCAAAGTGATGGAAGGAGTTGCAGACAGCACTATCAAGCAGCACTTGCTCATCAATAACCTGCTCCGTGACGCTCAGCTTGGGTTCGGCCAGGGCCACTCAGCTCTTGACCTCGTTACAGCCTTGGTCCAAACATGGACAAAAGAGCTGAACTACAGAGGTGGGATGAGAATGACTGCCTTTGACATCAAGGCAGTATTTGATAGAGTATGGCATCAAGAAGACCTAGCAAAACTGGAGTCAATGGGAATGGGCGGATCTCTCTGCTGGATGGAGTCATACCTAGCACAAAGGAAGATGATTGTGGTTGGTCAATCATCTCAGTCTCAGGACATCACTGCAGACATTCCTCAGGGTAGCGTCCTAAGCCCAGCCATCTTCAGCTGCTTCATCAATGACCTTCCTTCAATCATAAGGTCAGAAGTGGGGATGTTCACTGATGATTGCACAATGTTCAGCACCATTCGTGACTCCTCAGATACTGAAGCAGTCCGTGTAGAAATGCAGCAAGACCTGGACAATATCCAGGCTTGGACTGAGAAGTGGCAAGTAACATTCGTGCCACACAAGTGCCAGGCAATGACCATCTCCAACAAGAGAGAATCTAACCATCTCCCCATGACATTCATCGGCATTACCATCGCTGAATCCCCCACTATCAACATCCTGGGATCTTACCATTGGACCAGCTACGTAAATACTGTGGCTGCAAGAGCAGGTCAGAGGCTAGGAATCCTGAGGTGAGTAACTCACCACCTGACTCCCCAATGCCTGTCCACCACCTACAAGGCACAAGTCAGGAGTGTGATGGAATACTCTCCACTTGCCTGGATGGGTGCAGCTCCAGCAACACTCTGGAAGCTTGACCCTATCCAGGACAAAGCAGCCCGCTTGATTGGCACCCCATCATTCACTCCCTTCACCACCCATGCACAGTGGCAGCTGTGTGTACCATCTACAAGATGCACTGCAGCAACTCAACAAGTCTCCTTCAACAGCACGTTCCAAACCCCCGACCTCTGCCACCTAGAAGGACAAGGGCAGCAAATGCATGGGAACACCACCACCTGCAAGTTCCCCTCCAAGCCACACACCATCCTGACTTGGAACTATATCGCCATTCCTTCACTGTCGCTGGGTCAAAATCCTGGAACTTCCTTCCTAACAGCACAGTTGGTGTACCTACGCCCCAAGGACTGCAGCGGTTCAAGAAGGCAGCTCACCACCACTTCTCGGACAATTGGGGAGGGGCAATAAATGCTAGCCTAACCAACAATGCCCACATCCCATTTGCGAATCTAAAAATAAAATGCAGTGAATTATTATGGAGTGTGGGGGGAGGAATGCTTAAGATTAAAATAATTTCTTGTATTTGTTTCATTCCTGAACTTTTGCAATGATTCTGTCTTGATAAGGAACGGATGATTTCCAAGGTGGCTGGGGGGAATTCAGCTCTCCAATATAACCTTGACTTGTCGAACAGTCAAAAGTGACCTGCTAAATTTTAATTTGATTACTCGTCAGTCTTCTACTCACTGGCAATTTCAATTGGAAAATATTGCCTCAGTCTTTTAAAACGTTTTGGCCAAGCACTTTAAGGGCTTGCAAAATGGGTATTTTGGCTTGGGGAGGGCAAAAGAATGGTACAAGAGGGGGTTGCTGGCATCTGTGGAACCTCAGCAAGAGGAGAACATTGTGCTAAAATGGACAGGGAGAAAAAGAAAAAGCAAAATTCTATTAGCCACACTTTTTAAGTTTGGGTAACGGCCCAGTTTAGTATTTTGGGGCAGAGGTGGAAAGTTGCATGTAATATTTGTAATGTCACAGATAGTCCTCTGACAGCTGTCAGTAGTCATTTTCTTTTGTCCTTCAGTACTTCTTGACCTTTCCGCTCTCTTGTCACTGTCTCAGGCTTGGCTCTCTCCCTCTCTTAGTGAAGCCTGCAGCTTCCCTCTGTGCCTCACTTGGCATCAAGACAGGCTCATCTAAGCACTTGGTGCTGGTTCATTATAAACAGCAACCCCAATTGCCCCATCCCACTCCTGTCGTCTTTCCAACCCAGTGCGCCCACTGGGAACTAGCCTTGCCACTTGCTCTTGCTCCCCCTGAGCGGATCAGCGCTCTCCTTTTTCTGTGCATCTCCCTCTGGAATGCCCATTCAGTCGTGAACAAGACCCTTGCCATCCATGAACTTATTGTGGATGATTGCCTGGACATCATGCCTTAACAGAAACCTGGCTGAGGGATAATGACACCTTGCCCCTTTTTTAATGAAGCCTGTCCACCTGGCCACATCTTGCATCACTTGAACCCGCCCCCCCCCCCCCCCCCCCCAACCAAACAAAGATGCTCGCAGTGGCGGTGCGGTGCTTATTACCAGATCACACATTGGCCTGAACACCCACCCCCCCCCCCCCCGCCCCCCACCCAAATTCTCTAGCACTGTCTCTCTCTCTATGTGTGTCTCTCTCGCTCTCTCTCTCTCTCTCTCTGTCTCTCTACACTCCTCTCAAATACTATACAAATGTTCCCATCGAGATATTTTCACTGCCTTCCTCTCTAAGCCAATGCAACAAACAATTACTCATCCTCAGTGATTTTCAATCTCCCTCTCGCGTGTGCACCCTCTCCTGTTGTCCTGCTGTCGTCTGCCAAAACTGCTCACTACTCTAGGATCATTCTGGAATACAACAATAACCCCGTCTTCTTAAACCCCTCTCACCTGTCCCCTCCACCCTCACCTCCAATGTGTGAGGAACTTATGGATTTTGTCAGTAAGATCGAGACCATCCACTCTGCTTCTGCCATGACTCTCCCTTCCACTAGCCCACCTGGCCCCCTCTATTGCTCTCCCTACCCTAGTCCGAACTTGCATCTTTCTCTAGTTTCTCTCCTATCTCCCCTCATGCTCTCTCTGAGCTCCTCTTGTCCACGAGACCCTCCTCCTCCTCTTCTTCCTCCTCCCTCGATCCTATTCCCTCTAAACTGCTGACCACCCAACCTCCTCTCCTGGTCCCCACATTAGCTGATTATTGTAAACTGTTGACCCTCTCTTTTTTTTTTAAAAATCTGCTGTTGTCACTCCTCTCTTCATAAAACTAACCTTTGATCCCACTGTCCTTGCAAACTACTGTCCCATCTCCAACCTCCCTTTCCTCAAGTCCTTGAATGTGCTGTGGTCTCCCAAATCCATTCCCATCTTTCCTGGAATTCCATGTTTGACTCCTTCCGATCAGGTTTCTGCCCCTGCCACAGTACAGAAACAGCTCTTAAAGTTACAATTGACATCCTTTTGTGATTGTGATTAAAGGTCAACTTTACTTCCTTGTCCTTCTCAACCTGTCTGCAGTCTTTTGACATGGTTGACTGCACCATCCTCCCAAGGCATCTCCACTGTTGTCCAGCTGGGTGGGACTGCTCTCACATGGTTCCATTCTTATCTGTCTAATCGTAGCCAGAGAATCACCTGCAATGTCTTCGTTACCGCTCCGTTACCTCTGATGTCCCCCAAAGATCTATCCGTGGCCCATTGCTACTTCTCATCTACATGCTGCTCCTCTGCGACATTATCCTCTGAAAGCACAGCATTAGTTAGTTAGTTTTCATATGTACACTGGCACCCAGCTCTACCTCACCACCACATCTCTATTCTTCCACTGTTGCTAAATTATCAGACTGCTTATCTTGCACCCAGTACTGGATGAGCAGAAATTTCCTCCAGTTACATATTGGGATACTGAAGCCATTGTTTTCAATCCCTGCTCCAAATCCCTTGCCAATTTTTCTATCCCTCTCCTTAGCAACAGTCTGAGATTTAAGCCAGTCTGTTTGCAATCTTGGTGTCACATTTGATCCTGAGATGAGCTTCCGACCTCATTCATGCCATCACTAAGACTGTCTGTCTATTTCCACCTCTGTAACTTCACCCCCATTTCAGCTCATCCACTGCTGAAACCCTCATTCATGCCTTTGTTGCTTTATAGATGTGACTAATGCAATGCACTCCTGACTGGTCTCCCACATTCTACTCTCCATAAACTTGAGGTCATCCAATTCTCTGCTGCCCGTGCCTTAACTCACACCAAGTCCCATTCCCTTATCTCCCCTGTGCTTGCTGAACTACATTGGCTCCCAGTTCAAGCAATGTCTTGATTTTTAAATTCTCATGCTTGTTTTCAAATCCCTCCATAGCTTCAACCCTCCCTATCTCTGCAACCTCCTCACAACCCTCCAAGATATCTGCACTCCTCTAATTCAGGCCTCTTGAACATCCCCAATTTTAATCATTCCACAATTGGTGGCTGCACCTTCAGTTGCCAAGGCCCTAAGCCTTGAAGTGCCCTCCCTACTCCTCTCTGCCTTTCTACCTTGCTCTGCCCCTTTTTAAGATACTCCTTTTAAATTCTACCTCTTTGACCAGCTTTTAGTCATCTGACCTTTTATAGGCACCCCTGAGGCAGGGTGGGGGTGAAGGGGGGCACGGAGAATCGCTACAGGTGGCAGAGAGGCCATCACCAAGCGATCTTGCCACGAGTGGGATAGGCTGACTATGGCCTTCCCGCCCAGTGGCCAATTATAGGCCTCTTCCCACACTGCTGGGATCTTACTAGTGGTGGGGGAGGATGCGCCTTGTAAAACGAGGCACCCTCCTTACGGTTTTGGGGGGGCCCTCCTCCGTAGACAATCTGTGGCGCACTCTTGCTGGGAACCACTTCACCCTCCCTGGGACCCTTCCTCATCCCTGGACTGCGCTATCACCTCCTCCACCCACGTCGCAGGAGCCTTCCGGACTGGCCCCGCAACCCCGCCTCACCTACCTCTAGTCTGGGGTTCCAGCGCTGGGCATGGGTCTGAGGACTCTGCGGTACCAGCAGTGGTCATTGCCCCTGGTGGCACTGGCCATCAGCTCATGGAGGTGGGATCCCTGTCTTTAAAGGGACTGTGATCCTGGCTTGTGAAACCTTGATGTAAAAACACTATAGAGGATTGCTCTGGGGTTGGTGGAGGCGGGTGGGGAAAGGAAAAAGCTGAGGTAGGGCTCTCTCTGCCCTTTCGGCCTGGCGCTGGGAGCCCTGCCTCCTGCACAAAATACAGCCCAATGTCTCCTTTTTGTGCTTTAGTGTCATACTCTGTTTTACAATGCTCTTGTAAAGCACCTTGGGATGTTTTGTTATGTTAAAGGTGATCTATAAATGTAAGTTGTTTTCCAACTCCTAAGTGTAAAATTACTATAGTAGTTGAAATAATGAAACTGTCATCCACTCAAATGGTTTAAAGGACACTAATCAAGTACACACCTTTTTTTAAAAGGTAATTCATTTTGTAGAGGATTTCTGAATGTGCATACGGCCTCTTGGTTCTTAAAGGATTATATACTGCATTTAGGTGGGTACATAATTTAATGCTTTTATAGTAGTTCTGTCAGGTCATTCTGACTCAGTGGCTCAAGCTTTCCTCTGCATTTTTTTAAAAATGAAATTGCTTGCAGTAAAATAAGCTGTTTGTGGTAAATTAAACCAAACAATAAGTTATAGAATGTTACAGCACGAGGAAAGTTAAAACTCAAAAGTACGTGGGAACATAAGGAAGTAGCAAACCAGCAGAGTGTGCTTACTTTTACATCTACTTTTAAAAAGCAGTAATGCACGTTGTTGGACTGGTTAGCTATTTGCTCCAAGGTTTACTATTCAGTTAACCTAGCTGTGTCGAGTTCTGTTCTTGCCGACCTACGTTTGGCTCCCACAGCACCAGTGCCTTGAGTTTTAAAATTCTCATTCTCATGTTCCAATCTCTCCGTGGCCTAGCCCCTTGCTATCTCTAAACTCATGTAGCTCTACAACCCTCTGACTGTAGGTTGCTACAACACTGGCCTCTTGTACACCCTCCACTTCTTTCACCCTGCCATTGACAATGGGCCTTCAGTTGTGTAGGCCCAAAGCTCTGGAATTCACTTCTTAAACCTCTCACTCCTCCCTTCTAAAATTCTTCTTAAAACCTACTGTATAACCAAGCTTTTGGTCATTGGTCCTAATGTCCCTGTCCCTGTCTTTTATGCTCTTGAGGTAACTTGAGTTGCTTTACCATGTTAAAGGCCCTATTTAAATGAAAGTTGTTGTTTATAAACTCGTGTGTAAATGAGCAAAGAGTTAGTGTTGTGCCAGACCTGATTCTGGAGCAGGCAGCAAGTCCGCTGGCGCCACCTGGAAGGTTTCAGGGCTCGGCCGCACAGAGTGTAACTGGCGGCTGGCAGAACCATGCCCGACCTTTTGATAACAGCCAATTCCTCAGTCGCTGTTAAAGCTGCCACCCATGCTGCTGCCTGTCTGCTCTCAGCCAGTCCTAGCTGCACTGTCTGTACTTGGGGTGACGCAAAGATAGAGTTCCACAGACTTCCCACTGACTCCAAGCACTGGCAGGAGCCCCATAGTTATGGCTGGGGTTCCCAAGCATGTGCCCCATACTCATATGGGCAATTTGTAGCAAAGAATTAAAATTTCCTTTTGGTAATTGTTCTAAATTCTTAATATGATTGGAATTATGAAAGCTAAAAGACTCTTAAAACTAAATCAATATTGAAGAATTGTGGCAGAAAATTGAGCACTCAAAAGCACACTAAAGACAAGTGAAGCGGAAAATTTGAGGCAAAGTTTTCAATTATGACTGGCACTGGGGAAAAACCTAAAAAAAACTTCATAGTTCCCCATTCTGTTGCCTTACTGCCATAACCACAAGATGTCTGGTGAACCTTTTGTCAACTAGAAACTCACTGCTTCCAAGCAATCCCCTGATTGTCCAGAACTTCACTTCTTGGATCCTTTCCCTGCATTGTTTTTCATTCATTCACTGGATATGCTGTGATGAGGTAGTGGTAATGTCACTGGACTAGTAATCCAGAGCCCAGGCTAATGGACACGGGTTCAAATCCCACCGCGGATGGTGAAATTTGAATTCAATTAATAAATCTGCAATTAAAAAGCTAGTCTAATGACCATGAAAACATTGTCGATTGTTATAAAAACCTATCTGGTTCACTAATGTCCTTTTTTAGGGAAGTAAAATCTGCCATCCTTACCTGGTCTGACCTACATGTGACTCCAGACCCACTGCAATGTGGTTGACTCTTAAATGCTCCTCTGAAATGGCCACAAGCCACTCCGTTCAGGGGCAGTTGGGGATGGGCAATAAATGCTGGCCTCGCCAGTGATGCCCACACCCCACAAATGAATTTTTTAAAAAAGGTTGACTCTAGCAAAGTCAGCATTTATTTTTGCTCAACTCTGGTTCCCCTTGCGAGGGTGGTGGTGAGTCGAATTCTTAGACTGCTGCAGTCTATGTAGTGAAGGTATTCCCACAGTGCTGTTATGTAGGGAGTTCTAGGACTTTGACCCAGTGACGAAGGATTGGTGATTATTTGCCCAAGTTGGGATAGTGTGTGACTTGGGAGGGAAATTTGGAAGTGATGGTTTTCCATGCACCTTCTGCCCTTTTTTCTGGGTGATGGTTGTAGGTGTGGGAGGTGCTGTTCTGCTATTTTAACACAGGTGTCCTCACCTACCTCCATTAACTAATGAATTTCCAGCACATTGAACTTGAAATCCTAGTCTAAATTACTCAGCGATGACAGGTCTACCCTTTGAGAAAGATGCTGGCCTTGTTCACAGTCACACTGGGGTACTACAGACATGCCTGGACCTGATTATTGGCTCTCCTAAAGAGGATCCATTTGACTCCAATATCCCATTAGCAAGCATTTCCATTTGAAGTAAACTTAATTCCAAAGATTAAACTTTAATCCCTTGTACACTCTGGTGCCACTCCCTCTACCCCCCACTAACACGTCTCAGATAGGTGCAATTAAGCTTGCATGTTTCAAATTTCCGCATTCATAACTACTGGTTTCAAATTTTTGGTCATTTTAGCTGGAGAACTAGCATCAAATTCATTAGACAATGTATAGCCAGTAGCTGAATCTTACACAAAGTTTTATCACTTGCGTGTAAAAGATTCATTCAGAAGAAATGACTTGTACATAGTCACTTGGCATGATTCCAAGAGTTGATGAGTTCACTAAGTGTGCATAAACCAAGTGGATGCATAGTGGCAATATGGAGAACATTACTGATGGCTTGTACAAGGAAGTAGTTAGCTGGATGGAGCCAAAGTTTTTTTTTTTTTCCAAAATTATTTGTATCTACTGGATTTTGCAGCAACACCTTAAATGATGCGAGTTTAGGCTTCCTCATATTTCCCCCTGCATCTTTTGCCCAAAACTTTCAATCTGTGTCCCCTAGTTCTTGTACCATTTGTTAATGGGAACAGTTTTTCCTTGTCTTAACTATCTAAGCCTGTCATAATCTTGTATACTTCTATTAAATCTCCTCTCCTTCTTCTCCTTGTATTCGAAGGAGAACAAACCAGCTTTTCCAACCTAACTTTGTAACTGGTTCCAGGGATGGGGGATTTCATTCTGGTAAATCCTCCTCTACACCCTCTCAAGGACCCTCACGTCCATCCTGAAGTGTTGTGACCAGGACTGATTTTTCCAGGAGTCCATTGCACCTGATGTTCTGAATTACCAAATCATCAAAGTTGACTTTCCCTACATAACATACCTGGAGAGGAGGTTCAACTTCCAATGGATCTGCTTCAGCTTGGACATTATGGATGGCCTGCTCAAAGATAAACTACTATTCACAAAGTGGCTTTAGTCCCCTTTGGAAAAGCATTGAAGGAGATGGTTTTGAGAATTGGGTAGAACAGCATAGTGTTTAATTTTAGGAACAACATCAAAAACAGGTGGCGCACGAGCAGTTACAGGGATATTTAGAGAAGAGAGTGCTTTTAATTTTTTTTAAAAAATTGTCCTCCTGGGCTATGCATCTTGAGTAGTAAAAACCACCGATATAAGCTTCAAAATAGCAACAAATGTAATAGATTGCAACATAAAATGACCCTCAAACTGTTACCTTGGTAATCTCAATCACAAGCACCCTAACCAACACAAAAAGCCTTTGATTGTAATCAGTTACTTGGGTTATGATTTTATTCATTGTAAGTCTATCTTTAAAACAAGTAACCAGTTTAAAATGCACTACATTTCACATCTCTTTGCATTCTGCTGCAATTCCTGTTCAGTGTGAACAATTCATGTTTGGCTCATAAAGCTGAGTCAGCTGCAAGGGTGGCGATAATTGTATTTTTTTTTGTTCAACAAAGTACATGTGCAGAGGGGATCCACTTCAGTCATTGTCATTATGGCACAGAAGGAGGCCATTTGCCCCATCCAGTCAATGTGCGTTCTCTGTAGAGCAATCCATTCTGCTGATCTATCCCTGCAGCCCTGCAAACGTATTTTCAAGTTCCTGTCTAATTTCCTTCTGAAATCAGTGATTGTCTCCACTGCCACTACTGTCATAGGTAGCAAGTTCTAGGTCAATACCACTTGCATATTTAAAACAAAAGTTCTTCCTCACAGTCCCCCTGTATCTTTTGCCCAAAACCTTCAAACTGTGTTCCCTAGTCCTTGTACCATCAGGGGGAGATGGTAATGTCACTGGACTAGTAATTCAAAGGCCTGGGCAAATGTCCTTGGGGGGGTGTGGGTTCAAATCCCATCAAGGGAAGCTAGTGGAACTTAAATTCAGTAAATAAAAATCTGGAATTGACAGTTTCATGGTCAGCATTATTGAGACTATCAATTGTTTTTTTTTTAATCCATCTGGTTCACTAATTTTTTTTTTTTAAGGAAGGAAATCTGCTGGTCTGGCCTACACATGAATCCAGACCCACAGCAATGTGGTTGACTCTTAAACGCTTGCCTAGCAAGCCACTCCGTTCAAGGGCAATTAAGGATGGGCAACAAATGCTGGCCTTGCCAGTGACACCCACATCCCACGAAAGAATAGAAAAAAATGGGAACAGATTTTCTTCGTCTACCTTTTATCTAAACCTGACAATCTTGTACATCTCTATCAAATCTCCCCTCCACCTCCTTTTGCACTGAAAACAACCCCAGTTTCTCCAACCTGACCTTTTGTAGCTAAATTCCCTCATTCCCAGGAACTATTCTGGTAAATCTCCTCTGCACCTTCTCCAGGACCTTCACATCTGGAACTGGGTGCAATACTGTAGTTGTGGCTTAACCAGAGCTTTATAAAGATTCAGCATAATTTCCTTGCTTTTGTAGTCAGTACTTCCTAATTATAAAGTTCAAGATCCCATTTGCTTTGCTAACTACTCTCTGTCCTACCAGCTTTAAAAGATCTATTCATAGGGCCCTCTTTTTGGAACTGTACCATTAAGTCTGTATTGTCTGTCCCTATCCCTTCTGTCAAAATGCTTCACCTCACACTTCTCTGCTAGGCCATTTCAGAGGGCAGTTAAGAGTCAACCACATTGCTCTGGGTCTGGAGTCACATGTAGGCCAGACCAGATAAGGACGGCAGATTTCCTTCCTTAAGCACACTAATGAACCAAGTGTTTTTTTTTTTACGACCATGGATAGTTTCATGGCACAATTACTGAGACTAGCTTTCAATTCCTGATTTTTTTTTTTTTGTTGTTGAATTAATTGGTTTTAAATTCCACCAGCTGCCATGAAGGATTTGAGCCTGTGTCCCCAGGGCATTAGCTGGGCCTCTGGATTACTAGTTGCATGACATTACCACTATGCTGTTGCTCCCATCTGCTGCTTGTTTGCCAATTCTGCTAGCGAATCTATGTCCACAAGAAATGAAATACATGTTACGACCGTGATCTTTTTGGCCCACTTGGCGTGAGGTGTTTGAAAAGAAACATTTCCTGCAAATAGGTTTTTTGGTGGCCCAGGTATGACTTAAGGCCATCTTTTCTCAAACTCCCTAGTCCACTGAAGACCCTGGTTACAGACTGGAGAGAAAAACATGTTTCTCTTCACATGGGCACTATGGTTTAAAAGGTTTTTGCACGCCTGTGTCAGATTTACCAGTTGCCGAGCAAAGCTCCTCTTATGCTCTTGGAAATGTGACTTAAATGGAATCTTAGGAAAGTTCATTTTCTCTTGCTGTCACTCTTTGGGTGCGAGCAATGCTAGTTAGCTAGTATTTATTGTTCTCCAGTGAACTCTGAATGGACATTAGGAGTTGCTCCCATGTAGTGCGGAACTGAAGCCACATATAGGGCTGTCTGATTCCCTTCACTGAAGGACATTAGAACATTTTAATTGAGTTTCTATAACAATCCAACATTTCATGTGGTCATTTTTATTTCTCTGGTCCTTGCTCACAAACAACCAGGTTAATTGGATTCCGTTTGATGACTTGCCATTTGAATTTGGAACCTCTGGGTTATGAGGCCAGCACCACAACTGCTATCCTACTGCCCTGCACCAGTGTGAATTTTTCTGCTTGTCACACCAGATATTCTTGTGTTCATAGAAGCCATTTTAGAGTATATTTGTGGGACACAAAAGGCAGCTTTGTATTGTGGGTTGGGAATTTGGCCAGAGTTGTCTCACATCTGGCGGCGCAGTGGTTAGCACTGCAGCCTCACAGCTCCAGCGACCCGGGTTCGATTCTGGGTACTGCCTGTGTGGAGTTTGCAAGTTCTCCCTGTGTCTGCGTGGGTTTTCTCCGGGTGCTCCGGTTTCCTCCCACAAACCAAAAGACTTGCAGGTTGATAGGTAAATTGGACATTATAAATTGCCCCTAGTATAGGTAGGTGGTAGGGAAATATAGGGACAGGTGGGGATGTGGTAGGAATATGGGATTAGTGCAGGATTAGTATAAATGGATGGTTGATGGTCGGCACAGACTTGGTGGGCCGAAGGGCCTGTTTCAGTGCTGTATCTCTAAACTAAAAAAACTAAACATCGATCTAGGAGTCTTACAGAAGAGACTTTCACTCCATTAGCCTTGGCCAGATTCAAGCTTAAGCCCCAGGGATGAAGGGATAGTCTCCTTCCCAATGCAGCAGGCACATTCTCTGGGCATGTAGTTCCAAACTCCAAGTTTTGGTTTTCCTTGGAGAACAATTTAAGTTAACAGAGAAAATTGTTTGGGATTGTAGTCCTCTTGCATAATGTTTGGGCCCCATTCGAGGTAGGCCAAGAATAAAATTGACAGCCAGACCGATCTGCACAGACCGGGCTGACCTGCACTCTGTTGGGGGGTGCGGGGAAGGGTGAGAAATAAATGGAATCGATCCCTTTGGCCATGTGGCATATTTGTAGCAGAGTGTACAATGATTTGTAGTATTGAAGCCACATCATTATCAGAATTTAATGATCTGTGGTTTTCGGAGGAAGTGCTGCATGCCATTGTCACAAATGTTTAACAATGCAAAGAAAATGAGTTAGGAGCTCTTTTTTTTTTAAATGCTTTTTTTGGCAGATTTCTGCCTTGTTTGCTTGGATTTATTTAATCTTGCATAAAATGTAGTTGTGATAGCACACTCTCTGCAAACTCTGGCCTTCAAAACTGAACCTCAGCTTAAACTTGGTCTGCAGTTCTCAGTAAATGTAAGATTTCCAGCTCTCTTTTTTTTTCAAATGGGATGGGGTGCATCAGAGGGGGAGAGGGAGAAAAGCGAACAGGACTGAACTCAAATTTGCCTTTTTCTTTGATCTGTTGGCATGCCAGTAATGGAAAGGCTATTTGGTTGCCTACCTTTTTATAACGCATTCAAGTGGTTAACAGTAATGTGCTGGCACAAAGACTAGTTTTATCTTTTGTTAGATAAGCCCCATGTGTTCTTTGCTGCCCTGGCTTCGCTAGTATGAGCCTTATCATTTGCCCAAAGCTAAAGCAGGCTGTGAACTTTGCTCATCCAGATACAGCGTAAACAGTGAATAACTATTCAGCTTCCCCAGTTAATAAAATGGGATAGGGTCACCGCCCCTTTTTAGCTTGGTTTGGTGTACCAGGAATTGAAGATTAAACTCCCAAACACTGCTGTGAATAACATGGGAGAAACATAGAATCATAGGATGGTTACAGCACAGAAGGAGGCCATTTGACCCCTTGAGCCCATGCTGGCTCTCTGCCTCTCCCTTTCCCTTTCTACTCTGTCTAGACCCCTCATGATTTTGAGCACCCCTATTACATATCCTCTCAACCTTTTCTTCGGACCAAGAGAAAAAATGTTTTCTTTTTCATTGAGCACTTTCATTTATTAGTTAAAATATTAGAGATTGGGGCAATAAGGCTGTTTCATTGGGCGGTGCAGTTGGAGGCAGAGGGTCATGTGATGAAACCTACAGGAAGACACTCAACTAGGTGAAAAGGAGAAAAGAGAAATTTTTGTAATGGGTTAGAACATTTCATTTATTACTGTGGAATGTTCAATTCAGGTATCGGATTGATGGAATGCAAGCTTCCTGACGACTAGATGCACAGGTCATCTGAAATATGTTTCAGCCGTGTTGGTTTAGTGGCTATGGTCCAAAACTAGTCATATGTTTTTCCTTTTGACTGCAATTGCTGAAAGGATGTTCATTTTCCAACAGCTTCCAGTTCTGATGAGAGGTTATAAGTATTTTCCATTGTTATTGCAGATTTCCAGCATCTGCAGTATTTTTGCTTTAGGTGTGAGTCTACACGAAATAACAGTCTGAGTCGGGCATTGACAATTAGCTAGAGTATGACATGAAAGATATAAAATCATAAAAAAAAAAATTGGGCAGGAATGCAAAAACAAATGCTGGAAATACTCAGCAGGACAGGTGGCATCTGAGAAAACTGGGAGAATTTAAGGGTTTAAATCAGTTTTTTTAAGCAAATGCAGAGCCAGGTGGGGAAAAAAGGGAGGGGAACACAAGAGCAGGAGTAGGCCATTCAGTTCATCGAGCCTGCTCCGCCATTCAATACGATCATGGCTGATCTTCCACTTCAATGCCTTTTTCCCCACACTATCCTCATATCCCCTTATGTCATTGGTATTTAGAAATCTGTCAATCTCTGCTTTAAACATACTCAATGACTGAGCTTTCACAGCCCTCCGGGGTAGAGAATTCCAAAGATTCACAACCCTCTGAGTAAAGAAATTTCTCCTCCTCTCTGTCCCAAGTGGATTTCCCCTTATTTTGAAATTGTGTCCCCCTGGTTCTAGACTCCCCAACCAAGGGAAACCTCTTGGCTGCATCTACCCTGTCTATCCCTTTAAGCATTTTGTAGGGAGGGGAGGAAGGTAGAAAATGCAAGGTCTGGTGTAGGATGTAGGGCTGCAGTAATTAGATGACTATGATGAATTGGTGAAGTCATTATGATCTGAAATTGTTGAACTCCGTGTTCAGGCTAGAAGATTTATGAGGTGCTGTTCCTCAATCTTGCAGTGCTTTGCAGTAATGTATTGATCTGAAGTGGTGGTATTTGAAGTGCATTGTCTGGACTGAAGCTTTAGCCTGCATCAGACCTGTTGTATATTTGTTGTGGGATTGCCTGATGCTGACAATGAGTGAAAGTTGACGAGTGTCCCAATTTCTTTGGTATGTGCCACCACTCGCGTCTAATTACAAAATTAAACCATGAATGTGTTAATTGCATATCAATTGTGTTTAATTATATGCAGTTGGAGGGCATTAATTAGGGTTTCACGAGCACATATAAAGAGGCATTTACTGAAACTGGTGTAGTTGAGTTAGGTGGTATATGCTTGTTATGTTTTACTCTCTAAATAAATGTTCCAGTAAACATTGGCTCTCGTGTTATCCTTCATCAACTGGCTTTCTGAATTACAGCAAGGTGGCATGGGTAAAAATAAGAAAAATGTACTGAAATGTTAACTTCACAAACCTGTGCAGCTTTTAAAACTGTTTATATAGTACGTTGCTTAAAAACACACTGCAGTTCATTTTTATCTACCAGTGTAAACGTTAGGAACTGCAGCAATCTTGCCAAAATGGTAATGTGCTAAAAGCCCTCAAATTTTGTGATTCACATAATTATTGACCAATCCTGGTCCAGATTTGGTTAGGCGTGGGAAGCACATTAGTGGTGACGGTAGAAAATTATTCGTAAGTGAAATTTAAAGGGATTAGGACAATTTGAGAATGTCACAATGAGACAGCAGAAGTTCTGAAAACTTTTACAAATAACAAAAGAAACAACTTGCATTTATATAACTCCTTTCATAAGCACAGGATGTCACAAAGTACTTGAAATGTGTCACTGTGGTAATGTAGGAGATGCAGGAGGTCTGTTTGCACACAACAATCTCTAACAAACAGCAATGCGATAATGACCAGACAATCTGTTTTATTGATGTTGGTTGAAGGATAAATATTGGCCAGGATACTGGGGCGAACTCTGCTGCTTTTCAAAATAATGCCATAGGATCTTTTATAGAAACCTGAGAGGGCAGACGAAGCCTCGATTTATTGTCACATTTGAAAGACTCCGTACTGCACTGGAGTGTCAACCTAAGCTTTTGCTTGAGTTTCTGGAGAAATCGCAACCTCTGACTGGAAGGTGAGAATGCTACCCGCTGTATCATAGCTAACACCATAATGCCAGGCATGATTTAAAAGACTGCAGAATGAACCTTGCTGCTGAGCCCTTAAAACTTACTTCCATTTGCAGCTTGGGATCTAACACAACCCTGATACTTATTTGTAGGGGGTCTGAATTAGGAATGACCTGGATTGGAAAAATGCCACAGAAAGACTTACTACACGAATATTCTAGTGAAAAACGTGGGAGTGTCCTCCGCCCAGGCCCTGCCAGAAATGTGCCCCATGTGCTAGGAAGAGTGGAGATGAGCTGTTGCTGCTCTCTGCCCATTATTTCCAGGCCCATGGTGTCACGAGATGGAAATTAACCTTGTTGTCCAATTGGTCTTTACAGTTGTTACACTAATATACAAATCCTTGGTGCTACTCTGGGTTCTTGATCCAATGGTTTAGAGCAATGTTACACTTCTAGGTAGTCCTGCGACATGATGTCCTGTGACATTGATTACAAGTCGTGGGAGTCAGTTGCCAGCGATCGCCAGAGCTGGTGGGTAGCCATAAAGGCAGGGCTAAAGTGTGGCGAGTCGAAGAGACTTAGCAGTTGGCAGGAAAAAAGACAGAAGCGCAAGGAGAGAGCCAACTGTGTAACAGCCCCAACAACCTGCAGCACCTGTGGAAGAGTCTGCCACTCTAGAATTGGCCTTTATAGCCACTCCAGGCGCTGCTTCACAATCCACTGACCACCTCTAGGCGCTTACCCATTGTCTCTCGAGACAAGGAGGCCAAAGAAGAACACTTCTAGGTGCATTTTTAAATTTCTATTCCAGTAAAGCAATACGAGCAGGATTGGATCCTCTCTGTGGACATGTATTTTTTTTGTCTTGCTTTTCTTTTTTGGCACTTTTTTTTATTTTCATATCTCCTCTCCTCCTTGAAGGTGTTGACTTCCGCTTGTGTACAGTTTCATGGTGCTCTAATACTCTGCCTTGGCTCAGATGTAAAGAACAGGTAATGAGTTGAACTGTGAAATGGAATTATTGTACAATGCGCTGACATTCACATGTACTTTCACATAATGGTTACAGGGAATACTGTGCTGGAAGCGCACATGCAGGTGTTCAGAGAGGACTGGCTAAGGCTAGTGTTCCTTGTTGAATAGTTTGTCATCTCTCCCTGAAAAGGTTTGCAGGGATAACAGCCACGTAGGCCAGTGAGAGCTTGAAGCCCACAAAACTGTGCCAGAAAGTCATTCCCATTTAGAAGACGATAGGAATGAGACCATTTTGGTGAGAAGAAGTGTTCACATGTCCAGTAAAGCGTTGGCTAAATGTCCCTCTACTCTGCCCAACAATGCACTTCAAACCTTACCTCAGAAATCCACAGTGTCATATTTCTATTTCTCATATTGGCCATCCTTTAGCCAGTATTAAGCATATAATTTTGTAATGTTATGCCCAACAGATTGAGTGTCTCAAATTCCATTTTACATGATGCTTGCAGAACTCCATTCAGTAGTCTGGGCTGGACTACTTGACTTCCAGAGTCTTGGGGGAATTGTGTGGCACAGGGTCTTTAACAGTCAGGGTATGTGGTGGCATAGTGGTAGGATAACTGGATTAGTAATCCAGAGGCCTAGGCATATGCTTTGGGGCCATGGGTTCAAATCCCACCATGGCAGGTTGGGGAAATTTAAATTCAATGAATAAAATCTGGAATTAAAATAAATGCTAGTCTAACGGTGATAGTGAAACCCTTGTTGTAAAAACCCATTTAGTTCACTAATGTCCTTTTTTAAAGAAGGAAATCTCCTGTCCTTACTTGGTCTGGCTTACATGTGACTCCAGACCCACAGCAATGTGGTTGACTCTTAAATGCCCTCTGAAATGGCCTAGCAAGTAAGTTGTCAAGGGCAATTGGGGATGGGCAACAAATGCTGACCTTGCCAGTGATGCCTGCATCCCATGAAAGAATTAAAAAAAAAAATTGTCTGTGGTCCTATTACTTTTCATCATTAATCCCATACTGTTTTCTCTTGTTCTTTGCCTTCTTGTATCAATAAATATCTAATTCTGGTCCTTGTATTTCTCATTTCACAAACTTTTTTTTTTCTTCATTCATGGGATGTGAGTTTTTTGCTGGCAAGGCCAGCATTTATTGTCCAGTCCTACCCTTGAGAAAGTGCTGCAGTCTGTATTGTGAAGGTACATCCATGGTGCTGATGGCACAAAACTAGGTGCAGGTGTGAGTTATGAGGAGGATGCAAAGGTGCTTCAGGGGGATTTAGAGAGGCTGAGCGAGTGGGCAAAAATTTCGCAAATGGAATACAATGTGAATAAATGTGAGATCATCCACATTAGTAGGGAAAAACAGAACAACAGAGTGTTTCTTAAATGGTGAGAGGCTGGGAAGTGTAGAACTTCAAAGGGATTTAAGTGTCTTTGTTCATGAGTCCCTGAAAGCTAACATGCAGGAACAGCAAACAAGTAAGAAGGCAAATGGTATATTGGCCTTTATTACAAGGGGTTTTGAGCATAGGAGTAAAGATATCATGCTCCAATAATATAGAGCCTTACTGAGACCACACCTGGTATATTGTGTGCAATTTTGGTCTCCTTACCTAAGGAAAGATATACTTGCCATAGAGGGAGGGCAATGAAGGTTCACCAAACTAATTCCTGGGATGGAGGAATTGTCCTATGAGGAAAGATTAAACTGACTGGACCTTTATTCTCTGGAGTTTAGAAGAATGAGCAGTGATCTCATTCAAACATACACAATTCTTACAGGGCTCAACAGGGTAGATGCAGGGAGGATGCTTCCCCTGGTTCTGGAGGCTAGGACCAGGGGACGCAGTCTCAGGCCATTTAGGACTGTGATGAGAAATTTCTTCACTGAGGGTGGTGAATCCTTGGAATTCTGTACCCCAGAGGGATATAGGGCTCGGTCGTTGAGTACATTCAAGACTGAGATTGATAGATTTCTACATATTACATACATAAAGGGATATGGGGATAGTGCAGGAAAATGGTGTTGAAGTAGAAGATCAGCAATAATCACATTGAATGGTGGAGAAAGCTCGAAGGGCTGAATGGCTTACTGCTGCTCCTATTTATGTTCTTGAGAGAGTTCCAAGAGTTTGATCCAGCGATGGTGAAGGAACGGCAATTATAGTTTCAAGTCAGAACAACATGCAACTGGGAGAGGAACTTGCAGTTGGTGGTCTTCCCATGGGCCTGCTCCCCTTGTTCTTCTAGGTGGTAGAGGTCGTGGGTTTGGGAGGTCCAGTCGATGAAATCTTGGTGAGTTTCTGCAGTGCACCTTTTAGGTGGTACACACTGCAGCCAAGCTGGTGGAGGGAGTAAACGTTTAAGGTTGTGGATGGGGTGCCAATCAAGTGGGTTGCTTTGTCCTGGATGGTGTGCAGCTTCTTGAGTGTTTTTGGAGCTGCATGCACACTCCTGACTTGTGTCTTGTAGATGGTGGACAAGCTTTGGTGAGGTAAGTGAGTCACTCATTGCAGAATACTCAGCCTCTGACCTGCTTTTGTTGTCATAGCATTTGTGGCTGGTCCAGTTACTCCCAGGATGTTAATGGTGGGGGATTCAATGATCATGCTGTTGAATGTCAAGGGAAGTGGTTAGACTTTCTTGTTGAGATATTCATTGCCTGGCACTTGCTTGGTGTAAATGTTACTTATCAGCCCAAGCCTGAATGATGTCCAGGTCTTGTATGGAGTGTATCATTATCTGAAGTTGTGAATGGTACTGAACACTGTGCAATCATCAGCAAACATGCCCACTTCTAACCTTGTGTTGGAGGGAAGGTCATTGATGGAGCAGTTGAGGTTGTTTGGGCCTCGGACACTACCCTGAGGAACTTTTACTGTGATATCCTGGGCTGAGATGATTGGCCTCCAACTACCATAGCCATATGACTCCAGCCAGGGGAGAGTTTTCCACCTGATTCTCATTGACTTTAACTTTTTACTTAGGGCTCCTTGATGTCATTGTCAAATGCTGTCTCAATGTCAAGGGCAGTCACTCTCTCCTCACCTCTGGAATTCACTTTTTTTTTTTTTTGTCCATTTTTGGACCAAAGCTGTAATGGAGCCAAGGGGACCAGGCAGAACCTAAACTGGCAATGAGCACGCTAATGGTATGTTCAGCTGGATGACTCCTTCCCACACCTTTTGCTGATGAGGGCATGAAAAAATATTGGCGAGGAGCATTGTGGAAAATCCGAAGATGTTTTTATAAATACATAAGGAGCAAGAGGATAACTAAGGAAAGTGTAGGGCTGATTAGAGACCAAAAAGGAAACCTAGGTGGTGAAATAAAAACAAGAAATGCTGGAAATACTCAGCAGATCTGGCAGCATCTGTGGAGAGAGAAGCAGAGTTAACGTTTCAGGTCAGTGACCCTTCATCAGATCTGACGACAAATATTAGAAATGTAATGGGTTTTGAGCAAGTATATCAGGGGTGGGGCAAGAGATAACAAAAGAGAAGGTGTTGATAGGACAAGGTCACAGAGAAAAAAGTGGTGAAAGACTTGGGCATGGTTCATAATAAATACTTCAAGTCTCTCTTCATCCTAAAAAGGGGACAATGCAGACATTGTAGTTAAAGAGGAGAAGGGTGAAATATTGGATGGGATAAACATTGAGAGAGGAAATATTAAGGGGTTTAACATCTTTGAAAGTAGTTAAATTGCTAGGCCTGGATGAAATGTATCCCAGGCTGCTAAGAGAAGCAAGTAAAGCCTGGCTCGGGTATAAAATTAGAACCCACCCTGACCACAGCCAACCCAAGCCCGAGCCTTGTAATTTTTTTTTTGCACTCGACCTGACATGAAATCTCCTTCATCTGTTCTGGAAGCAGGCTATTCCTGCAACTGGAGTTGTGGGGAATCGTGCGTAAGCCTGATCCTGTGACTTCCCGGAAGCAGTGACCAGCCCGACCCGACCCAAGTCCGAATGCTGAACTCGGAATTTCAACCCGACCTGACACCAACCCGACGCTTAGTCGGGTCTAGTTGGGGTCGGGTAGCCAGGCTTTAGAAGCAAGGGAGGAAATAGCAGAGGCTCTGGCCGTCATTTTTTCAATCCTCTCTGGCAACAGGCTAATGACCAAGAGCTGGAAAGTGGGATTAGGCTGGATAGCTTTTTTTTTTTTGTTTATCTGACACAGATATAGTGGGCTGAATGGCCTCCTGTATGATAAATTTTCTAATTTTCTATCATCCATTAGTTGTGGGATCCCTTAGCTCTGTCTGTAAGCATTCCGCTTTTTCTGTTTAGCATGGACATAGTCCGGTGTAATAGCTCCACCAGATTGGCACTCATTTTTAGGTGTGCCTGGTGCTGCTCCTGGCATACTCTGCTACGCTCCTCATTGAGCCAGGGTTGATCCAAAGACAATGGCTTTGGTCTTCCCAATATTTAGCTGAAGGAAATTTCTGCTCATCCGCTACTGGATGTCGGACAAGCAGTCTGATAATTTAGAGACAGTGAAGGGGTCAAGAGAGGTGGTGGTGAGGTAAAGCTGGTCAAGTGGTAGGTCAGGGATTGGAGTACAAGAGTGAACAAGTTTTATTGAAATTGTATATTTAGGATTGAGATGAGAAGCTCTTTTTTTTTTCATTCAGTGGGTTGTGAGATTTTGAAATTCTCTACTCCGTCGTTCAATATATTCAAGACCGAGATCAATAGATTTTTGGATAGTAAGGGAATTGAGGGAAGTGGAGATGATACAGCTGAAGTAGAAGATTAGCCATGATCTTGCTGAATGGCAGAACAGGCTCAAAGGGCCTAATTCCTGCTCTTATTTCTCGTGCTCTATGTATCTCTGATTTCCTTCGGCACCATTGGCGGCCATGCCTTCGGCCATCTAGGCCCTTAGCTCTGGAAATCCTGAAACCTTTGTGTCTTTATCTCTCCATTTTTTTAAGATGCTCCTTCATGGAGTATCAGGTACGGTGTATAACTGCTGGCAGATGCGTCCCTACCCAAGTTGAATTTTGCCCCCAACATATCAAAACCTGGAAATCGTCTGTGACACAAATTTGAGCTTTGCTCTTTTAATTGAAGTTGCCTGAGAGTGTACTGAATGAGACATACTTAAGGAATATTGTTGTTGGTGTAATTTTCAGGTCTTTTAGCAAGCTAAAGTGGCATTTTGTTCCACTGCTGGAAGATTAGAGCCCTTTTATTGATTCTGTTTTCCCACATATAACATTAATGCACGTTTCACCAATCTGGGAAACTTAATTAGTATTGAATGTGATAGATTGGAGTGAAATGCGCACTGAGATAGCAACATGGTTAACATTTAAACCCAATCGCAATCAATCACTCAAAAGTTCATGGTTTTTATGACCTGTTTTTGCAGTGATTTTTGTCAGATAACCTTGTGTTCTGTTTTCCTCAACAAAAGCACCAGTTCACATTTATGTAGCACTTTTAACACGGCAAAATATCCCAAGGTGCTTTACTGCAGCAACATCAGACAAAATTGGATAAATTGCTACATAAATGGGTATTGGGACGGGTGACCAAAAGTTTGGTAGGTTTTAGGATAGGGTGTTTTAGCGACAGGAGGGCTGTTTCCAGTGGCGTTCCGCAGGGCTCAGTACTGGGTCCCCGACTTTGTGTGGTATATATGAACGATTTGGACGTAAATATGGGGGGCATGATCAAGAAGATTGCAGACGACACAAAGATTGGCCGTGTGGTAGATGGTGAGGAGGATAACTAGGCTGCAGGAAGATATTGATGGTCTGGTCAGATGGGCAGAAAAGTGGCAAATGGAATTCAACCTGGAGAAGTGTGAGGTGATGCATTGAGGAGGTCAAACAAGGCAAAGGAATGCAAGATTAATGGGAAAGTACTGAGAGGTATAGAGGAAGTGAGGGACCTTGGAGTGAATGTCCACAGATCCCTGAAGGTAGCAGGACAGTTCGATAAGGTGGTGAAGAAGGCACATGGAATCCTTTTCCTTTATTAGCTGAGGTATAGAATGCAAGAGCAGGGAGGTTATGCTGGAACTGTATAAATCATTGGATAGGCTACAATTTGAGTACTGTGTGCAGTTCTGGTCACCTCATTACAGAAAGGATATAATTGCACTAGAGAGGGTACAGAGGAGATTTATGAGGATATTGCTGGGACTGGAAAATGCAGCTATGAGGAAAGATTGGATAGGCTGGGGTTGTCCTCAGAACGCTGAGAGGAGATTTGATTTAGGTGTACAATATTGTGAGGGGCCTGGATAAAGTGGAGGTGAAGGGCCTATATACCTTAGCCATGAGGTCAGTGATTAGGGGACAGAGATTTAAAATGATTGGTAGAAAGATTAGAGGGGAGACGAGGAGAAGTTTTTTTTTCCACCCAGAGGGTGGTGGGGGTTTGGAACTCATTGCTTGAAAGGGTAGTTGAGGCAGAAACCGTCACTTCGTTCAAAAGAAGTCTGTATATGCACCTGCAGTGCTGTAATCTGCAGGGCTATGGACCAAATGCTAGAAGGTGGGATTAGAATGGGTGGAACATTTTCGGCTGGCACAGACACAATGGGCCAAGCGGCCTCTTTCTGTGCTGTAAACTTTCTATGATTCTAAGGAGCAACTTAAAGGAGGTGAAAGAGGTGGAGATGTTCAGGGAGGGAATTCCTTCCTGCAACTGGTGATTGAAACCCTTGCAGGTTCTGTATCAATTTGTGTTGGGTAATGCAGTCACTGGAGATTATTGAAGAGTACGAAATCAACTCAAACTTGAGTCCGAAGAGTTTCATTTTAAAAGTTTATAATGCATGCTTTCAAATACATTTTCTTCTCTTGGTCTACCATTCCCCAGTGAAGTAGTCAGGCAGTGAACTTGTCCTTCCAATGTTGCTGCTGTTTGAGTCCAGAAATACTTTTTTTTTTTGCTTTTCCTTTGGCCTGACTATAACCAGCTGATTGTACTGGAGGTGAAAATTCAATCCTGCCGAACAGATGGGTGTGCAAGGTTATTCATTTAAAGTTAAACTTGCCTTCACACAATCAGTGACACTTCAGAAGGCATTTCTCAAGCTACAAACTGTATAAAGATGATCCATCGCAGTTGTTTCGTGGGGATTGTGAGCAGCGGGGGGTAGTTGTAACTGCCTAAAATGGCTAGATTAGGGGTGGGTGGGAGATTTTAAAAAAAACAATTAAATCTCAAACCCAACCCACCCACTTGCGGTTTTAACTGAGGTAGGGTGGGGGTTGGGAGACCACTCCGCACTCGGGAGTTGGGACAGTCACTGTAATCTTTTAAAGCCACTGTGTGCCTCCGTTATAACAAGATTTTTTATTTTTAACGCATGGTTTCCTGAGGTTTGGAGATCCTGGCAGGTAAAAGGAGTCGAGAATGATCAGGTCGATTTGAAGTTACCACATTTGCAGTGCTGCTTGAGGGCCAGGAGGAACTGGAATACTTCCTCCAGGCACAACAAGCAAACCTCTTTACAGGCACCCTAATCTTTGACTCCCCCCCCCCCCCCCCACTCCACTCGATCGCCAACTCCCTTCCCTGAAATTCCTGTCTATCAGGCTGCTTTCCTGCCTGACAGGCAGCAGCCTATTGATCAGCAGTAGAAATTGGATAAGTCTTTCATGGAGCGGACGGAGGCATGTCAGCTGTGATCTGATCAAAGTGTTCAAGATAGTAAGGGGAACAAATAGGGTAGACGGAAAGAATCTGTTTCTGTTGGTTGGGGGAGTCTAGGACTGGAAGACACAGCCATAAATGAACTAAATTTAGGAAATGCCTCTACACGCAAAGGGTGGTAGAAGTTTGGAACTCTTTCACAAGGAGCAGTTGATGCTGGCTCAGTTGTTAATCTCCGATTTAAAATTGAAAGGTTTTTGTTAGTGAAAGATATTCAGGGATGAGGGGCTTCTAGAAATCAGTGCAGATCTGCCATAATCTCATCGAATGGTGGAACCAGCTCGAGGGGCTAAATGGCTGACTCCTGTTCCTTTTGATGGGTTGAATGGCCTCGTGTGATTCTGTTCGAAAAGTCTTTTGTTTTTATTTGAATTTCGTACAGATTAAGATGAAGGATGCTTGTGCTGGGAAATGGGACACTTTCCATTTCAGATAGCTAGTGGTTAGATATCGAAGAAAAGCTCCTCTGCTCTGCTGTAACATGTACAAAATACTGCAGGAAGTGTGACATTTCCCACAGAAACCTCTTTAAGGGATTTCATCAGCTTACTGTCAAATTAAGGTGGTATTATGTTGTGTATTGGGAATTAGGAACCTAACTGTCTTTTTATAAGCCTTCCAGCTGCCAAATATACTATAGCTGCCTGATCAGATTCTATTTTCCAACTCTCATAAAACTTAAGTGATTGGGTGTGTACTTGATTCAGACTGTGCCCTTCCTATGTGCTTGATCCTATAATCTAAGCCAATAAAGGTATTAGTACCTTGATCTATGGCTCACTAATATAGATGCTCCCTGACAGAGGGGAAACCAGGGAAAGAAAGGTTACCTGAGTTGCCCTACTGAACTTCAAAGCGACTTCCAGGAGAGAACAGTATGAATCGGTGTGAGAGCACACTGCCTAAGCCCTTCAGCTAGAGCATGTTTTGAAATGGGATTTCAAAGGGAAGAAGGAGTGAGGGAGTGAACAACCTTTTTTTAGTACATTGTCCTTTACACTGACCTATAGGTCTTGAAAGGTCTAGGGCAAGCTATCCTGGCTCTTGCACTGGGATTGCACCTACTGGTGTCCTCTGCTACTGACCCTGCAGGAGGATCAGAGATGATGTAGCACAGAAAGAGGCCATTTGGCCCATTGTACCTCTGCTAACTCTTTGGTAGAGCCATCCAACAAATCCCTTGCTCTTCTCTTTCTTCCCCACCCCCACAGTCCTGTGATTCTTTTTCAGCTCTGATATTTTATCCAGTTCCCTTTTGAAAGTTACTAATGAATCTGCTTCTGTCACCCCTTTCAGACAATGTATTCCAGACCAGAGAAACTTGCTGTGTTTGAAAGAAATTATTCATCTCATCTCTGGATCTTTTACCAATTACTTTAACTCTGTATCCTCTGGTTACTGATCCTCCAGCCAGTGAACACTCCTCCCTTATTCACTTTATCAAAACTATTCAAATCCCCCCTTTAATCTTCTCTGTTGCAAGAAGAACCACCCGAGCTTCTCTCTCCTCCTCCCCACATCACTGACGTCCCATGCTGCTGTGGCAGTAGGAAGTTGTGTAGGGCACATCATTAGCATAGGACCAGTGTCTGCCTGCCTTGAGGTGCTGGGAAATCCGACCTCCGTTTTCTTCCTTCTGCACTGTATTGTTCATATGATTCTGTGATACTCCTGCGGGGTCAGAAGCAGAGGGCAGTAGCAGATGCAATGCCAGTATAAGTGCCAGGCCCCAGGTCTTTCACCTATACCCCAGAAACATTACCATTCGGCCCCAAAGGAGCCACAGGAGATTACAGATCTTTTGTACATCTTTTGCAGGTCCAGGCCACCTCTGCAGCTGGGAGCCATACGATGTTATTGAGGTGGAAATATGCAGCCTTGGTGATGGCGTGAATATATGTTTAGAAACACCGCTCAAGATTAAATATGACGCCAAGGTTGCATTGTTGAACGTGCCATCTTTTCAATGCAACATTAAGCTGAGGCTCTGTCTGCCCCCTCAAGTGGACTTAAAAGATCTGATACTATTTCAGAGAAGGGCAGGAGCGTTCTCCCCAGTCTCTTAGACAGTATATTTCCCTCAATCAATATCACCAGAACAGATTGACTGGTCACCACCTATTTCATTGCTGTTTGTGGGACCTTGCTTTGTGCAAATTTGCTGCTGCGTTGCCTACGTTACAGCAAGTGACTGCACGGCACTTCAAAAAGTGCTTCATTAGCATTAAAGTGCTTTGAGTTGTTCTGAGGTTGTGAAAGGCACTATATAAATGTAAGATTATGAAGTAGTTACAATACAGAGCAAGGCCATTCAATACAGCAGGTCATCACCGGGTTTATGCTGCACACCCTACTTCATCTAACGCTATCAACCTATTTGCCTATTCCTTCCTCCCGCGTGTTGAACTGGCTTCCTGTAAAATCTATGCTATTTGCCTCAACTATTCCTTTCGGTAGAGTGTTTCACATTCTTTGGCTGAAGTTTCTCCTGAAATCCTTGTTTGGATTTATTACATTTACGGCATCTAGTTCTGGTCTCCCCTGCAAGGAGAAACATCTTTCTTTCTTCTGAGTTTTTATGTGTCCACACCTGTGGTACTGGCGACTTGCTCCAGTGACAAGCCCCCTTAATTAATAACATGCAGCAGTTTAAATTCTTCACTGAGCTCTTGTAAGTGCAAGAACAATATTGACCACAGTAGTGGCAGTGGAATGTATTGCACAAAAGACTTGGTATAAGCGAAGCAAAAATGGGAATGTCAGGTGATTTGGAATTTGTGGCATGGCATATATATTTATTTCTTCAGAAATTGGATCAAGGTCAGTCGAGCTTTTATCCTGGCTAAGTAATTTGCAGTGTTGAAAATAGATGTTTAATTAGTCTTCGTTTAGGCCATTTGAAAAGTATCTGGCACCAGCTTGTAAACCGAGAAAGATATGGACAGATTGAGCAGCTTTTTAATTCTGGTGACAATTGAGCGTGCCATGGAAAAGTGGCATTTTAAAGTGTTTATTGCCTTAGTAACCGAGTGAACAAAACCACGCACTGCAGTGCTATAGCCTCTCGCTGTGCTTTTTTGTACAGTTGTTTAGGAAGGTACTTAATTATCTTTTTTGTGTCTGTATATAATTTTATATATAAAATATTGCATATTTCGGCACAAGGGAAGAATTCACTCCTGTAAATATAAGAAAAATAAAATCTTATTTTCTGTCTAGGTGTTTGAATTTTCATACCCAGTTTATTTTTTTTTATTGCTTGTGCTCTCACTCACTCACTCACATCACACAATGACATACTGAATAAAACCAAATTTATACGTTAATAAATTCATGACATATGGTAATAGTGTCAAAATGTTGTCAGCCATGGCTCACTTGTAGCACCCTTGCCCCTGAGTCAGAATATCCACTCTAGAGACTTGAGCACATAATATAGGCTGACACTTCACTGCAGTACTGAGGGAGTGCTGCACCGTTATTTGTGCCGTCTTTCTGATGAGACATTAAAGCCAAGGCCCCATCTGCCCTCTCAAGTGCATGTAAAAGATCCCATGGCAATATTTTGAACGATAGCAAGGGAGTTATAGAAACATAGAAAATAGCAGGAGTAGGCCATTCAGCCCTTTGGGCTTGCTCTGCCATTCAAAAACGATCATGGCTGATCGTCTAATTCAGTACCCTGTTCCTGCTTTCTCCCCATATCCCTTGATCCCTTTGGCACTAAGAAATATATCTATCTCCTTCTTGAACATATGTAATGACTTGGCCTCCACTGCCTTCTGCGGTAGAGAATTCCACAGGTTCACCACCCTCTGAGTGAAGAAATTTCTCCTCATCTCTGTTCTAATTGGCATACTGCGTATCCTGAGACTGTGACACCTGGTTCTGGTCTCCCCAGCCATCGGGAACATCCTCCCTGCATCTAGCCTGTCTAGTCCTGTTAGAATTTTATAGGTTTCTATGAGATTCCCTCTCATTCTTCTAAACTCTAGTGAATATAGGCTTAGTTGACCCAATCTCTCCTCATACGCCAATCCTGCCATCCCAGGAATCTGCCTAGTAAATCTTCTTTGCATTCCCTCCATGGCAAGAACCTTCTTCCACAGATAAGGAGACCAAAACTGCACACATTATTCGAGATGTGGTCTCACCAAGACCCTGTATAACTGCAGTAAGACATCCTTGCTCCTGTACTCAAATCCTCTTGCAATGAAGGCCAACATACCATTCACCTTCCTAACTGCTTGCTGCACCTGAATGCTTGCTTTCAGCAACTGGTGTACTAGGACACCAAGGTTTTGTTGTACCTCCCCCTTTCCCAATCTATCACCATTCAGATAATTTGCCTTTCTGTTTTTACAACCAAAGTGGATAACCTCACATTTATCCACGTTATACTGCATCTGCCATGCATTTGCCCACTCACTCAACTTGTCCAAATCACATTGGAGCCTCTTCGTATTCTCCTCACAGCTCACATTCCTGCTGTCCCGCCACCACCGCCCCCCCCCCCCACCCACCCCCCACACCCCAGATTTGTGTCGTCTGCAAACTTGGAAATATTACATTTAGTTCCCTCACCCAAGTCATTAATATATATTGTGAATAGCTGGGGCCCAAGCACTGATCACTGTGATACCCCACTAGTCACTGCCTGCCACCCAGAAAAAGACTTGTTTATTCCTACTCTCTGCTTCCTGTCTGTCAACCAATTCTCAATCCATGCCAGTATATTACCCCCAATCCCATGTGCTTTAATTTTGCACACTAACCTCTTGGGTCAGGAGAATTAACTCGTGGCTAAAGGGCTGGTGTGGAAAAGAGGGATTCCTTTTCATTGCACACTGGCACCAGTTCTGGGACAGGAAGGAGCTGTACCAGTGGGATGGACTCCACCTGAACCAATATGAGACTCGTGCCCTAATGAAACAAGTAAAAAGAAGGTGGCAAAGGCTTTGTGTTAGTAAGGGGGTGGGGGCGGAGATATCTACCAGAAACATGGAGTTTAGGAGAGTAAGAGGCGACTTGCTTGAAACCTGTAAGATTCTGTGGGGTCTTGACAGGGTGGATGTGGAAAGGATCTTTCCTCTTGTGGGAGAATCGAGAACTGGAGGTCACTGTTTAAAAATAAAGGGTCGCCCATTTAAGACAGATGAGAATTTTTTTTCTCTGACAGTTGTGAGTCTTTGGAACTCTCTTCCTCAAAAGGTGGTGGAAGCAGAGTCTTTGAATATTTTTACAGCAGCGGTAGATAGATTTTTGAGCAAGGGGTGAAAGGTTATTGGGGGTAGGTGGGAATGTGGAGTTGAGGTTACTATCAGATTAGCCATGATCTTATTGAATGGTGGAGCAAGCTCGAGGGGCCGAGTGGCCTACTTCTGTTCCTAATTATGTTTGTGTGAAACATAAGCAACTTTATTGTAAGGAAAACAGGGAATGAGAGCAGAGGAAAGAGTAAAGTAAGGGAGGATAGTGATGGCAAGTTATAGAACAGGAGTCTTTAAAAAAAATGGTTAAATATTAAGTGAGTAAATCTATTAAAAGTGAGTTAAACTATCTGTACAGCAATGCACACAGTGTCCGTAACAAAACGAGGGAGTTGGAGGTAATCATATATTGGGAGGAACCAGACATAGGGATTGCTGAGACATGGCTACAGGAAAAAGCAGGACTGGGAATTACCCTTTTGCAGGGTATAACATATTTAGAAAATATAGGGGGAGGTGGAGTAGCTGTGCTTGGCAGCAGCAAAAAGGGATGCAGCTATTGGCAAGACAAAAATAGAATCCATATGGGGAGAGAAAAGATAGTAGATCAGTCCAAGTAATAGATATAGCCTACAGACCACCTAATAATGGAAGGGAGGTGAAGGAAGAAAATGCAGGCACATTAGGGAATTGAGAAAAAAATAGAATAATAATCTTGGGAGATTTCAACTACCCTAATTATTAATTGGCAGAAGAGTTAATTAAAGGGGATAAGGGAATGGAGTTCCAACAATATATACAGGACTCCTTTCTAACCCAATATGTAAAAAACCCAACCAGGGAAAATTTGCTACTGGATCTAGTAGTGGGGAATGTACCAGAGCAGACAAGAGAAGTAAAAGTAAGGGAACAACGACACATTAGTGACCATAATATATCACATTTGAAGATGATGATAATAGAGAAGGACTTAACCTGGTTTTCGTCATACTTAATTGTAGAAAAGCTGATTTTTCAGAGGCTGAGAATAGAACTTGGGAAAATAAAATGGGCAATAATACTGGCAAACAACGATGGGAAACACCTAAACAGTGTTCAACAGGGTGCAGGAAAAATATTACCATCAAGCCGAGGGATCAACCCTGGTTCAATGAAGTGTGCAGGAGGGCATGCCAGGAGCAGCACCAGGCATACCTCAAAATGAGGTGTCAACCTGGTGAAGCTATAACCCAGGACTACTTGTGTGCCAAACAGCATAAGTAGCATCCAATAGACAGAGTTAAGTGATCCCACAACAACAGATCAGATCTAAGCTTTGCAGTCCTACCACATTCAGTTGTGAATGGTGGTGGACAATTAAACAACTAACTGGAGGAGATGGCTCCACAAATAACCCTATCCTCAATGATGAGGGAGCCCAGCACATCATTGCGAAAGATAAGGCTGAATCATTTGCAACAATCTTTAGCCAGAAGTGCCGAGTGGATGATCCATCTCTGCCTCCTCCTGAAGTCCCCAGCATCACAGATGCCAGTTTTCAGCCAATTCGCGTGATATCAAGAAAGGGCTGAAGGCACTGGATACTGCAAAGGCTATAGGCCCTGACAATATTCCGGAAATAATACTGAAGACCTGTGCTCCAGAACTTGCCGCGCCCCTAGCCAAGCTGTTCCAGTACAGCTACAACACTGGCATCTACCCAGTAATGTGGAAAATTGCCCAGGTATGTCCTGTACACACAGCAGGACAAATCCAACCTGCCGAGTTACCAACCCATCAGTCTACTCTCAATCATCAGCAAAGTGATGGAACGTGTTGTCGACAGTGCTATTAAGCGGCACTTGCTTAGCAATAATCTGCTTAGTTTGGGTTCCGCCAGGGCCACTCAGCTCCTGACCTCATTACAGCCTTGGTTCAAACATGGATAAAAGAGCTGAGCTCAAGAGGTGCACAAAGGAAGATTGATGGTCAATCATCTCCACTCCAGGACGTGATTGCAGGAGTTCCTCAGGGTAGTGTCCGAGGCCCAATCATCTTCAGCTGCTTCATCAATCCTTTCAATCATAAGGTCAGAAGTGGGGATGTTTGCTGAGCATTGAGTGCTGCTGAAGGGCACAGAATGTTAAGGGAGTTGGTAAGGAGGGGAACATAAGAAAATAAATTTGAGTGCACAGTGTAAAGTGGAAGTTTGGTGTCAGGGAGGGGGTCCTTTTCGTTTGTTCTTTCTGCCTCCAGTAGCTGCCTGTCTCTTCAATACAGGGGAAGAAGCTGATGGGTGAGTAACTGGTAAGTTATTTTACTTCTCATTGAAATAAAAGGTTTTTAAAGTTAAATTATGGCAGGTCAGTTTGGCCATGTGGAATGTACATCCTGCAGTATGTGGGAAGTCATGGGCGTACCACGTGTCCTAGATGAACACATCTACAGGAAGTGTCCCCGGCTGCAGAAGCTTGAGCTCCGGGTTTCAGAACTCGAGCGGTAGCTGTAGTCACTGTGCATCCAGGAGGCAGAGGATTACATGGATAGCATGTTTAGGGAGGTGGTCATACCGCAGGTTAGGAGCAGGCAGGCAGAGAGG
The DNA here is from genome assembly GCF_036365525.1 of Heterodontus francisci. NCBI lineage: Eukaryota > Metazoa > Chordata > Chondrichthyes > Heterodontiformes > Heterodontidae > Heterodontus > Heterodontus francisci. Next base: position 203,527,751 of record NC_090372.1, read on the forward strand.
GAATGGGTGACCGCCAGACAGTTTAAGAGAACCAGGCAGGCAGTGCAGAAGTTCCCCTTTTTTTTTTTTTGTTCATTCATGGGATGTGGGTGTCACTGGCCAGGCCAGCATTTATTGCCCATCCCTAATTGCCTTTGAGAAGGTGGTGGTGAGCGGCCTTTTTGAACTGCAGTCCCTGTGGGGTAGGTACACCCACGGTGCTGTTAGGAAGGGAGTTCCAGGATTTTGACCCATAGAAACATAGAAAATAGGAGCAGGAGTAGGCCATTCAGCCCTTCGAGCCTGTTCTGCCATTCATTATGATCATGGTTGATCATCCAACTCAGCAACCTGTTCCTGCTTTCGCCCCATACCCTTTGATCCCTTTAGACCCAAGAGCTACATCTAACTCTTTTTTGAAAACATACAATGTTTTGGCCTCAACTGCTTTCTGTGGTAGCGAATTCCACAGGCTTACCACTCTCTGGGTGAAGAAATTTCTCCTTATCTCAGTCCTGAAAGGTTTACCCTGTATCCTTAGACTATGACCCCTGGTTCTGGATTCCCCCACCATCGGGAACATCCTTCCTGCAATAGAAACATAGAAACCCAGCAACAGTGAAGGAACGGCGATATAGTTCCAAGTCAGGATGGTGTGTGACTTGGAGGGGAGCTTGCAGGTGGTGATGTTCCCATGCATTTGCTGCCCTTGTCCTTCTAGTTGGTAGAGGTCACGGGTTTGGAAGATGCTGTCTAAGGAGCCTTGTTGTGTTGCTGCAGTGCATCTTGTAGATGGTACACGCTGCTGCCACTGTGCGTCAGTGGTGGAAGGAGTGAATGTTTGTAGATGGGGTGCCAATCAAGCAGGCTGCTTTGTCCTGGATGGTGTCGAGCTTCTTGAGTGTTGTTGGAGCTGCACCCATCCAGTCAAGTGGAGAGTATTCCATCACACTCCTGACTTGTGCCTTGTAGATGGTGGACAGGCTTTGGGGAGTCAGGAAGTGAGTTTCTCGCCGCAGGATTCCTAGCATCTGACCTGCTCTTGTAGCCAAGGTATTTATATGACTACTCCAGTTCAGTTTCTGGTCAACTGTAGCCCTTAGGATGTTGATAGTGGTGAATTCAGCGATGGTAATGCCATTGAATTTCAAGGAGATAATTAGATTCTCTCTGGCACACAAGATCGACTCAATCGGTTTTCCATTTTGGATACTGGTGAGAGTGATGGTTCCTTGCGGGGAGTGCAGCCAGAGCAAAGTCTGTGGCACCATGGGTGGCTCAGCTGCACATGAAGGGAGGAAGAGGAGTGGAAGAGCAATCATGATAGGTGATTCTATAGTCAGAGAAACAGCCAGGTGTTTCTCCGGCAGTATACGTGACGCCAGGATGGTGTGTTGCCTCCCTGGTGCCAGGGTCAAGGTTGTCATGGAGTGGCTGCAGGACATCCCTCTGGGGGAGGGTGAACAGCCAGAGGTCGTAGTCCACATTGGTACCAATGACAGGACATAGGTAGGAAGAGGTTTGAGGACCTGCAAGCAGATTTCAGGGAGTTTGGAGGTCCTGCTTTTTAAATTTCCTTCCTAAGCAGTAATCTCACGATTACTCCCAGTGCCACATGCTGGTGAGCATAGGAATAGGATGATTGATCAATTGAACATGTGGCTGCAGAATTAATGTAGGGTGGAGGGCATCCGATTTCTGAGTCATTGGGACTAGTTCTGGTGCAGGTGGGACCTGTACGAGATGGACGGGCTACACCTTAACCGGACCGGAACTAATATACTTGTAGGGAGATTTGCTAGTGCTGCTGGGGAGGCTTTAAACCAGCTTGTCACGGGAATGGGAACCTGAGGAGTAGCTCAAATTGGAAGGAAGTAAAGCTGGCAACAGGAGATAGAAAAGTAGACATTAGAAGGCAGGCGAAACAAAGGCGAGCATCAACTAAGCTTAGAATGCAGAATAATGTCAAGAAGACAAGTTAAGGGCACTCTACCTGAATGCACGCAGCATTTGCAACAAGGTAGATGACTTAATGGCCCAAATAGAGGTAAATGGGTATGATCTAATTGCCATAATGGAAATGTGGCTACTGGGTGACCAAGACTAGGAACTGAATATTCAAGAATATTTGACATTTAGGTACGACAGGCAAAAAGGAAAAGCAGGTGTTGTTGTGCTGATAATAAGGGATGGAATCAGTACGTTGGTAAGAGAGGATCTCCGATCGGAAGAATAAAATGTGGCATCTGTTTGGGTGGAGCTAAGAAACAGCAAGGGGCAGCAAACATTGGTAGGAGTTGTTTATAGGCCACCAAACAGTAGTGGTAGTGTGGGGCATGGTATTAATTAGGAGGTTAGAGCAGCATGTGTAATACAGTAATTATGGCTGACTTCAATCTGTACATAGACTGGGTAAACCTAATGAGCATTAATGCTGTGGAGGACAAGTTTCTGAAGTGTGTTCGGGATAGTTTTCGAGAGCAGTATGTTGAGGAACTGACTAGAGAATAGGCTAATTTAGATCTAGTTTTATGTAATGAGAAAGGGCTAGTTAATAATTTTGTTATAAAAGAACCTTTAGGGCTGAGTGACCATAATATGATAGAATTTTAGATTATGTTTGTAAGTGAGGTAGTTCAATCTGAAGCCAGGGTGTTAAATTTGAACAAAATAAATTCTGAAGGTCAAATTGGCTGAGGTGGATTGGGAAAATACATTAAAAGGTATGACAGTACATATTCAATGGATAGTCTTTAAAGAAATATTACATAGTTTACAGCAGCTATACATTCCTTCAAGTCACAAAATCCCAAAAGTAAAGGCAGTCAAATGTGGATAACAAAGGAAGTTAAGGATTGTATAAGATTAAAAGAAAAGGCCGATAAAGTTGCCAGAAATAGTAGTAAACTTGAGGATTTCAGAATACAGCAAAGGAGGATGAAGAAACTGATAAAGGGAGAATAGAACATGAAAGTAAGCTATTAAGTTCTCCCTTGTGTGCAGTTTTGGTCCCCTTAGGAAGGATATTATTGCCATAGAGGGAGTGCAATGAAGGTTCACCAGACTTGTTCCCGGGATGGCAGGACTGTCCTGTGAAGAGAGATTGGAAAAACTGGGCCTGTATTCTCTAGAGTTTTGAGGAATGAGAGGTGATCTCATTGAAACCTACAAAATACTTAAAGGGATAGACAGGGTAGATGCAGGTAAGATGTATCCCCTGGTTGGGGAGTCTAGAACCAGGCGACACCATTTCAAAATAAGGGTGAAGCCACTTAGGACCGAGATGAGGAGCAATTTATTTACTCAGAGGGTTGTGAATCTTTGGAGGGCTGTGGAAGCTCAATCATTGAGCATGTTTAAAGCAGAGATTGACAGATTTCTAAATGCAAATGACATAAAGGGATATGAGAATAATTTGGGGAAAAAGACGTTGAAGTGGATGGTCAGCTATGATCCTATTGAATGGCAGGGCAGGCTCAATAGGCTGAATGGCCTACTCCTATTTTTCTATGATTGTGCAATGTTCAGCACCATTCGTGACTCCTCAGATACTGAAGCAGCCCGTGTCCAAATGCAGCTAGACCTAGACAGTATCCAGGCTTGGAATGATAAGTGGCAAGTAACACACAAGTGCCAGACGATCTCAACCAAAGAATCTAACTACCTCCCCTTAATGTTCAATGGCATTACCATCACTGAATTCCCCACTATCAACATCCTGGGGGTTACCATTGACCAGAAACTGAATTGGACCAGCCACATAAATACTGTGGCTGCAAGAGCAGGTCAGAGGCTGGGAATTCTGTGGCAAGTAACTCACTTCCTGACTCCCCAAGGCCCGTCCACCATCTACAAGGCACAAGTCCAGAGTGTGATGGAATACTCTCCACTTGACTGGATGGGTGCAGCTCCAACAACACTCAAGAAGCTCAACACCATCCAGGACAAAGCAGCCTGCTTGATTGGTACCCCATCTACCAACATCCACTCCCTCCACCACCGAGGCAGAGTGGCAGCAGTGTGTACCATCTACAAGATGCACTGCAGCAACGCACCAAGGTTCCTTAGACAGCACCTTCCAAACCCGTGACCTCTACCAACTAGAAGGACAAGGGCAGCAGATGCATGGGAACACCACCACCTGCAAATTCCCCTCCAAGTCACACACCATCCTGACTTGGAACTATATCGCCGTTCCTTCACTGTCACAGGGTCAAAATCTTGGAACTCCCTTCCTAACAGCACTGTGGGTATACCTACTCCAAATGGACTGCAGCGGTTCAAGAAGGCATCTCACCAGCACCTTCTCGAGGGCAATTAGGGATGGGCAATAAATGCTGGTCTGGCCAGCGACACCCATATCCCTATAAACTAATATTTAAAAAAAAAACTCTGCTAAAAAGAACAAACTAAACACCAGTGAGACTCCATGGATCAATAAAAACTTAAGGGAACAATTGAGGGGTAGGGAAGTGGCATACATTAATGATCTACACAACAGAGGAGTACATGATCAGAGACAACATGATTTAGTTTTATAGTTCCTCTTGGCCTTCCAAATTGTGTTTTTGACTTCTATAATCTCAAGGAACATAACAAAAAGTGAAATATTTTATGGACACATCAATAAAAATGTAAGTCTGCAATGGGAATAGGACCATTTAGGGAAAGGCAGAACAATACAAGAAATAATGATATAGAGATGGCAGAAATATTGAATAATTATTTCGCTTCGGTATTTATTCAAGTCTTCCTCTATCTCCCTGCTAATGAGCCAAGCAATGAGAAGTGCATTTCAAATAATAAAAAGGGGATGTAATTGAATAAACTAATCAAACTCCAAGAGGATAATGCCCCTGGTGTGGATGGATTGCATCTACACATTTTAAAATAATCTAGGGAAGAGAGAGCAGAGACATTTAGTCATCCTTTCAGAAAAGGTCTCGTGCCAGAGGACTGGCAGATAGCTCACATAATTCCTATATTTAAGAACCAGGACGGAATGCTCAGGGAATTCTAGACCAGTCCGCTTAACATAGGTAGTAGGAAAAATAATGGAATCGCTACTAAAGGAGAAGAACATCTAGACAAGAAAAATATAATCGTGAATAGTAACATGGATTTCAAAAGGGAAAAATCTTGCTTTAGCAATCTTATTGAATTTTTGAGGAGGTAATGGCGTTAGTAAACAATGGTAATGCAGTAGATGTAATTTATTTGGATTTTCAAAAGGCCTTTGATAAGGTGCACATTATAGACTAATGAATAGTTCCAGAGAATGCGGAGTTAGGGCTCAAGTAGCAGAACGCAAAGAGGCATATGAGGGAGAAGGGAATAGATATGATAGATGAGGAAATATGGGAGGAGGCTTATGCGGGCCAGCATGGACTGGCTGGGCAGAATGGCCTGTTTTTCTGTGCTGTATATCCAATGTAATCCTATGTGAAGTATAATCTTTGTCGTAATGTAGGAAACACAGCAGCCAATTTGCACACAGCAAACTCCCACAAACAGCAGTTTGATAATGGACAGACAATCTGTTTTTGTCATGTTTCAGGGATAAATATTGGCCAGGACACTGGGAATGACTCCCCTGCTTTTTGAAATAGTACCTTGGATCTTTTACACCCACCGAGGGCAGACAGGACTCTGTTTAATATCTCATCCAAAAGATGGTACCTCCAACAATGCAGCACTCCCTCAGTACTGCACTGGGGTATCAGTCTTGATTTTTGTGCTGAAGTCCTGGAGTGGGACTTGAACTCATAACCTTTTGTATGGTGGGGGTGGGGGCGGGGTGCGATGGTGCGACCAATTGAGCCTTCGACAGCGCCTTCCAAACCCGCAACCTCTACCACCTGGAAGTACAAGGGCAGGAGATGAATGGGAACACCACCACCTGCAAGTTCCCCTCCAAGCCACACACCATCCTGACTTGGGAATATATCGCCGTTCCTTCACTGTCGCTGGGTCAAAATCCTGGAACTCTCTTCCTAACAGCACTGTGAGTGTACCTACCCCACATGGACTGCAGCGGTTCAAGAAGGCATCTCACCACCACCTTCTCGAGGGCAATTAGGGATGGGCAATAAATGCTGGCCTATCTAGTGATGCCCACATCCCACGAACTAATTAAAAAAAAAGCCATCGCTGAAAACTGAAATCATATTCAATGCTTCTAACAGGTTATATGTTTTCCAGTGTGGTTCTCATATAATCTTTTCTCCCTTTTCCCTGGGATACTCCTCAATACAATTACTGAAATTACAACAATGGAAATGTTCAATTCCACAGTCTGGCAGCACAAATAGAAGACATTCTATTTTCCAGCAATTAGCAATGTAACTCCAGTTTAGATACAAAACATCTTTCCGATTTGAGTTAGTGCCTGTATGACCGTCATTACATCAGTTAGGCAAGAGTTTTTTTTTAAAAAAAAGGCAAGCACAACTTTTACAGAAAAATGCTTGTGGAAAGTACATGCTACAAGAATTAGAAGTTGCGATAATCTCTATCTGGTCAGGTGAATTAGGTAATTTGTGTGTCTCTTATTGATACATTTCTATCTCATTAAAAATCTAGCACCTGCATGCACTTCCTGCCTGAGCTACTTTTACTTCCATTTATCGTCCGTTTATCAAACTTTTTGTGCCAACTTTTTTTTCCCCATTTTGTAAAAGAAAAATTTGGAAAAACCAGTAAAGTTGCTTAGGGAAAAGTGGATAAAGTGGGAGAGAGGAGATTGCGATAGGAGGTTGGAGAGAAGGGTTAAGAGAGAAAGGTAGGAAAAGCTTATTTCCTCATTCTGATTTGAATTTTAAAATGTTGCATTTGGATAGCAAACAGCCTCTTTCAAGGAAACATAAAAGAATGGAAGGGGTGGAGGGTGGGGGAGAACTGAGAGTACAAGGGCTGCTGACCTTTCAATACCTACCTATGGGGGTGTGAGTGGTAGTTGCAAGGAATATGTGGTGGATTAATGGTGCAGTGAGTCCCAGCAGAGGAGTCATGGAACACTGAAACAGGCCCTTCGGCCCACCGAGTCTATGCCAACCAACAACCACCCATTTATACTAATCCTACATTAATCCCATATTCCCTACCACATCCCCACCATTCTCTTACCACCTACCTACAGTAGGGGCAATTTACAATGGCCAATTTACCTATCAACCTGCAAGTCTTTGGCTGTGGGAAGAAACCAGAGCACCTGGCGAAAACCCACGCGGCCACAGGGAGAACTTGCAAACTCCGCACTGGCAGTACCCAGAACCGAACCTGGGTTGCTGGAGCTGTGAGGCTGCAGTGCTAACCACTACGCCGCTGTGCTGCCCCAGAGCACTGGGAAGCGGTTGAGTAGATCATTCAAAGGGGAAGAGATAAACCTGCATAGTAGCAAGAGGAAGGTATTGAGGATGTGGTGAGGGGAGCCACTAAGGGCCCCCAATTTTCCTGCACCCCTAACCTTAAATTCATCCTGCAGCTGGTGGTGGCTGCTTTCTCTGATGTATCACACCACACCACCATTTCCCATCTGAAAGAAAAGAAAAACATGGAAGAAAAAGAGTTAAGGTGAGAGAAGCCGATAGCAAAGGGACAGATAATTGGAAGGGCATATGCACGTATCAAAATTGCAGACAAACTGGTCCATTTGAGCATGGGCAACTGAGCACCATGATCCCAACATGCGGCAACAGTTATATATTCTGCTGGGAGAGATATCAATAAACAAATTAAAACTCTTGGCCAAGTCAGGGCAAAATCAATCTGGGAAATTCCCCTCTGACTCCCTGAACTGGATCAAAACAAGTTTCAGGAGAACAGTGACCATAAGTCAGATCATTGCAATAATCCACCAAGCTTTTTGTATGGTGTGATATCAGCCCAGAACTTGTCCACCTCACTGCACGAGCAGTCAACTTGTTGCAGAGGTCAATAACTCTGATAAGGTAAAACAGAGGGGAACAGCAAGATAAAGACACGAGTGACTATATTCTCCCAGCTTGCTGTGTATTGAATTATATTACATAGAATTTACAGCATAGTAAGAGGCCACTCAGCCCAACAGGTACATGACTGTTTTATGCTCACACAAGCCTCCTTCTAACCTTCATTTTACAATTGGTTTGAACCTGGTTTCTGGCTATATTGTTAACCAAAGTTTGTAAGATTGCCAATGCAATATCTCTAGGCAAGATGCAACAACCCTGTAACATTCATAAAGCAACATTAGCAATATACTGGAGATAACCATTTATACATGGGTGTCACACTTGGAGTACTGTGCACATTTCTAGTCCTTATATTATAAAAAGGATATAGATTTAAAGAATGATACCAGAATTGAGAGGTTATAACCTATCAGGAAAGATTAAACAGTATGGGGCTCTTCGTTGTAGAAAAGACACTTGAGGGGTACTCTGATAGAGGTCTTTAAATTATGGAAGGGATTGATAAGGTAGGCGTAGGAACATTGTTTCCATTTGTAGGGGAGACCAAAACTAAGCCATAAATCTAAGAGAGTCACTAATAAATCCAATAGTGAATTCAGGAGAAACTTCTTCACCCAGAGAGTGGTGAGAATGTGCAACTTATTACCACACGGAGTAGTTGAGGTGAATATCGTAGATGAATTTAAGGGGAATCTAGGTAAACACATGAGGGAGAAAGGAATAGTAGGATATGTTGATAGGCTTAGATAAAGAGGTGGTAGGAGGCTCATGTGGAGCATAAACGCAGACGTGGTTGGCTGAATGGCTTGTTTCTGTGCTGTACATTCGACGTAAGTCAGTAGTAAGCAATCCAATTAGCTAGATCATAGAACTGTACAGAACAGAAGGAGGCCCCGCCCACTGAGCCTGTGCTGGCTTTTTCAAAGAGCAATTCAGCTAATCCCACTCTACCACTACGCCACTCTCTCACTTAAGAGTGGGAATGTCACTGGACCAGTAATCCAGAAGCCCAGGTTAATTCCCCAGGGATACTGGTTAGGATCTCACCATGGCAATGGATGGAATTTAAATTCAATGAACTAATAAATTCAATTAATTAATAAACATGTGGAATTGAAAGCTAGTGTCAGTAGTAATGGTGTCATGTCGTAAAATCCTATCTGGTTCACTACTTCCCTTTTGGGGAAGGAAATCTGCCATGCTGGTCTGGTCACAAAAATGGGTCTTAACTGCCCTCCGAAATGGCTGAGCAAATCACTCTCTCTTGTCGAGGGCAATTAGGGATGGGCAATAAGTGCTGGGCTTGCCAGCGAAGCCCACATCCCATCTCCTGTTATGGAGATCTCCGTTTCAAAGACACGGTTATGCAACTTTTGGAAGGCTGTGCTGGCAAAGCCAGTTTTCTGCTGGATCTCCACTTTGATGGTGACCTGTTGAGAAAGGTAGCTGCTGTAATATGGGATGTCTCTCCAGCAATAACAATAGCTGGAGAAAGGTGCTTGTCCGGGAGGGGGCTGGTGGAGGATTTTGGTCTTGTTGAGTGAGAGACCAACCCTTTTTTGTGTGTGGAGTTGAAGAGATTGAGGGTGGTCTGAATGTCACTTGCAGCGTGGGCCGTGCAATGTGCACTGAAACTGTCTGCAGGATCTTTTTGCTCTTGTGTACACGATCGGAATGATTGATTTTTGTATTGTGGTTTGTGATACAAATGATCCTGTTGAACCTTACTTGGAATGGTTGCTTTTTCCAGTGGGCCCCCACATTGATCAGTCAAAACTGAAATGTAAATTACTTATCTGATTGATTTACTGAAACATAAAGATTGTACATTGTGGGAATGTGGCATGGGTGATAAAAGATTGCTAGTGTTTATATAGACTCATGAAAAGGGTCACAAAATGGTTTTGCTCAGTGTTGTTCATAGTATTTGTTCTAACCATGCAGACTTTCTTTATCCAGCAGTCTAAAGGTGAAAAGAAATATTCAAGAATGAGTAGACTACATTTTTGTGTGTGTGTGTGGCTAACAACAAACTCTGTACCAACTTGTGAAACATGTAACTTGTCTGGGTGCCAGGAAGCATGAGCCGCTCTGATTTGTGTTCTATTAAGGCAATTTGTTGAATTCAGTGAGTATTGATTTTATGCAGAGGCTTTTACAAAAATGGAAATAGTGTCTTGAGCTGATTATTATGTGGACAGTGGCAGCTGCTGAACACTGCATCCTAGCACCTCATGGATTACTTCCTAGTTTTACTTTTTTTTCCTCCAAGTTAGGTGACCTAATAGGGGTCTTTATGAAGGTGTGTGATGGGTAGATGGAGAGCTAATGTTTTGCCTTGCGGGGGAGTTTAAATCTAGATGCCATCAATGTAAGATGGTAATAAATCCATAGACAGACTGGTGGAATGGGCGGACATGTGTCAGACGAAATTCAGTGCAGAAAAGTGTGATGTGATTCATTTTGGTGGGAAGAATGAGGAGAGGTAATATAAAATAGAATACAGTTCTAAAGGGGTGCAGGAGCAGAGGGACCTGGGTATGTATTTGCCCAAATCATTGAACATTGCAGGGCAGTTTGATAAAGCGGATAATAAAGCATCGGGATCCTGGGCTTTATAAATAGGGGCATAAAGTACAAAAAGCAAGGAGGTTATGATAAAGCTGTATAAAACACCAGTTTGGCCTCAACTGGAGTATTGTGTCCAGTTCTGGGCAACACGCTTTCAGAAGGATGTTAAGGCTTTAGAGACAGTGCAAAAAAGATTTCAGAGAATGGTTCCAGAAATGAAGAACTTCAGTTACCTGGATAGGTTGGAAAAGAGAAGATTGTTATGGTCAAGCAAGAAGGGGGTCAAAGGGCATCCCTCTTTTTCCTCCTTGTTTGACCACAGCAGGTTTAATTGTTAAAGTGGATGTACTGACCAATTCAGTAGGTGTTTGGTTCTTGTTATGATCATAGCAAGTAAGTAAATCAGTCGGACAGGTTTTCTTGAGTTAACAAAGAAAGGGGTTAACTTTATTGTACCCATACTGAAGTAAAAACAATACGCCAACTTTCATTCACTTACTCTCTCACTCACACAAGTAGGTTACAGAGAGAGACAATGAAAACTTTTTTTTTTAAAAGAAAATAATTTCAACTTTTCAACCTCTGCTGATCCTCCGCATTGAGTTTTCATGGCTAACTTGGCACTAGCCTTGCTGCTGCCGGTATAAATAGCATTGGGGTTAACGTGAAGCTCAAAGGTTGGGGTCTGATGCCCCTACAGGCAAGGTCCTGATGACAAGGTCCTCCTGCTGCTCGAAATACACCTGTTAAAACGGCACACAGCCTGAGTGGCAAGTACCGCTATTTCAACATGCACATTCGCCAATCTCATCGGTATGGGGGGGTGGGGGTGGGGGTGGGGGGTGGGGTCCTGAAATCTCTGTTTCGCATGACATTTATTTTGCTCATTTTTTTTTTCTCCGAGTGACTTTAAAACTGATGTGGGAACCTCTCCAAATGTAATCCTATAAATTGCATTGGTGTAAACCATGAGGATGGAGGCACATGCACCAGATGTTATCTTTTGGATCAGTGTGTTTGGTGTGTGTGGCAATTGAAGGACATCTTGTATTTCAGTAATGCTAAACTGCCACCGCTGACCTTGGGCACTGTTTTGGTTTAGAATATAGATTGAAGGAAATGAATTGTTCAGACACTATGCAACTTCAGTTATGGTGGTCACTATATCCGAGAGATTAAATTCACCTTCGAACAACTTTTGGTAATCTGATACCTGATCCAGGCAGGTAGTGTTTAGGTTTAAGTAGGGTATTATATATATACCAATTGCCTTTAAGTAGAGATATTGCAGGATATTATCAAATATTTCACTTTTAATATAAATTTGGGGACTAGGAAACATGGAAACGTCTGTTTAATACTGTTTATTAAATCAAGTCAGTGATGTAATAAAAGATAATCTCTTACATACTGTGCATATGGGATTATAACTCTTGTACAAAACACTCCTCATCAGGAGGTCACAAACGTACTGTTTTAGCTGCTCACACTCCTCAGCAAGACATAGTCACCAGGTTGATGTTTGCTAGGACCTCTAAACTCGGGAGGGTTTAAACTAGTGTGCCAGGGGGGTGGGAACCAGAGCATTAGGACAGCAAGTGAAATAAATGAGGGGGAACTAGTAAATAAGGCCAGTAAGACTAAGAGGAAGAGCAGGCAGGGAGATGCTGCGGAGCACAACGGGACTGGTGGTCTGAAGTGCATTTGTTTCAGTGCAAGAAGTATAACAGGTAAGGCAGATCACCTTAGAGCTTGGATTAGTACTTGGAACTATGATGTTGTTGCTATTACAGAAACCTGGTTGAGGGAAGGACAGGATTGGCAGCTAAATGTTCCAGGATTTAGAAGCTTCAGGCGGGATAGAGGGGGATGTAAAAGGGGTGGGGGAGTTGCATTACTGGTTAAGGAGAATATCACAGCTGTACTGCGGGAGGACACCTCGGAGGGGTCATGCAGCGAGGCAATATGGGTGGAGCTCAGGAATAGGAAGGGTGCAGTCACGATGTTGGGGGTTTACTACAGGCCTCCCAACAGCCAGCAGGTGGTAGAGGAGCAGATATGTAGACAGATTTTGGAAAGATGTAAAGGTAACAGGGTTGTAGTGGTGGGTGATTTTAACTTCCCCTATATTGACTGGGACTCACTTAGTGCTAGGGGCTTGGATGGGGCAGAATTTGTAAGGAGCATCCAGGAGGGCTTCTTGAAACAATATGTAGATAGTCCAACTAGGGACGGGGCCGTACTGAACCTGGTATTGGGGAATGAGCTCGGCCAGGTGGTCGAAGTTTCAGTCGGGGAGCATTTCGGGAACAGTTACCATAATTCCATAAGTTTTAAGGTACTTGTGGATAAGGATAAGAGTAGTCCTCGGGTGAAGGTGCTGAAGTGGGGGAAGGCTATTTATAACCATATTAGGCAGGAACTGAAGAATTTAGATTGGGGGCGGCTGTTTGAGGGTAAATCAACATCTGACATGTGGGAGTCTTTCAAACGTCAGTTGATTAAAATCCAGGCCCGGCATGTTCCTGTGAGGAAGAAGGATAAGTTTGGCAAGTTTCTGGAAGCTTGGATAACACGGGATATTGTGAGCCTAGTCAAGAAGAAAAAGGAAGCATTCATAAGGGCTGGAAGGCTAGGAACAGACTAAGCCCTTTAGGAATATAAAGACAGTAGGAAGGAACTTAAGCAAGAAGTCAGGAGGGCTAAAAGGGGTCATGAGAAGTCATTGGCAAACAGGATTAAGGAAAATTCCAAGGCTTTTTATATGTATATAAAGAGCAAGAGGGTAACCAGGGAAAGGGTTGGCCCACTCGAGGACAGAGGAGGGAATCTATGTGTGGAGCCAGAGGAAATGGGCGAGGTACTAAATGAGTACTTTGCATCAGTATTCACCAAAGAGAAGGACTTGGTGGATGATGAGCCTAGGGAAGGGAGTGTAGATAGTGTCAGTCATCTCATTATCAAAAAGGAGGAGGTGTTGGGTGTCTTGCAAAGCTTTAAGGTAGATAAGTCCCCAGGGCCTGATGGGATCTACCCCAGAATACTGAGGGAGGCAAGGGAAGAAATTGCTGGGGCCTTGACAGAAATCTTTGCATCCTCATTGGCGACAGGTGAGGTCCCAGAGGACTGGAGAATAGCCAATGTTGTTCCTTTTGTTTAAGAAAGGTAGCAAGGATAATCCAGGAAATTATAGGCCGGTGAGCCTTACGTCAGTGGTAGGGAAATTATTGGAGAAGATTCTTCGGGACAGGATTTACTCCCATTTGGAAACAAACGAACTTATTAGCGGGAGGCAGCATGGTTTTGTGAAGGGGAGGTCGTGTCTCACTAATTTGATTGAGTTTTTTGAGGAAGTGACAAAGATGATTGATGAAGGAAGGGCAGTGGATGTCGTCTATATGGACTTCAGTAAAGCCTTTGACAAGGTCCCTGATAGCAGACTGGTACAAAAGGTGAAGTCACATGGGATCAGAGGTGAGCTGGCAAGATGGAGACAGAACTGGCTCGGTCATAGAAGACAGAGGGTAGCAGTGGAAGGGTGCTTTTCTGAATGGAGGGATGTGACTAGTGGTGTTCCGCAGGGATCAGTGCTGGGACCTTTGCTGTTTGTAGTATATGTAAATGATTTGGAGGAAAATGTAGCTGGTCTGATTAGTAAGTTTGCGGACGACACAAAGGTTGGTGGAGTTGCGGATAGTGATGAGGATTGTCAGAGGATACAGCAGGATATAGATCGGTTGGAGACTTGGGCGGAGAAATAGCAGATGGAGTTTAATCCGGACAAATGTGAGGTCTTGCATTTTGGAAGGTCTAATGCAGATGGGAAGTATACAATAAATGGCAGAACCATTAGGAGTATTGACAGGCAGAGAGATCTGGGCGTACAGGTCCACAGGTCACTGAAAGTGGCAACGCAGGTGGATAAGGTAGTCAAAAGGCATACGGCATGCTTGCCTTCATCGGTCGGGGCATAGAGTATTAAAATTGGCAAGTCATGTTGCAGCTGTACAGAACCTTAGTTAGGCCACACTTAGAATATTGCGTGCAATTCTGGTCGCCACACTACCAGAAGGACGTGGAGGCTTTGGAGAGGGTACAGAAGAGGTCTACCAGGATGTTGCCTGGTCTGGAGGGCATTGGCTATGAGGAGAGGTTGGATAAACTCGGATTGTTTTCAATGTAACGACGGAGGTGGAGGGGCGACATGATAGAGGTTTATAAAGTTATGAGCGGCATGGACAGAGTGGATAGTCAGAAGCTTTTTCCCAGGGTGGAAGAGTCAGTTACTAGGGGACATAGGTTTAAGGTGAGAGGGGCAAAGTTTAGAGGGGATGTGCGAGGCAAGTTTTTTACACAGGGTGGTGAGTGCCTGGAACTTGCTGCCAGGGGAGGTGGTGGAAGCAGATACGATAGCGACGTTTAACAGGCATCTTGACACAGACATGAATAGGATGGGAATAGAGGGATACGGTCCCCGGAGGTGCAGAAGGTTTTAGTTTAGGCAGGCATCAAGATCGGCGCCGGCTTGGAGGGCCGAATGGCCTGTTCCTGTGCTGTACTGTTCTTTGTTCTTTGTTCCATTGTTGTATCTTTAGTAGGGGTTTCTTTACGTAGGACAGATATGGGTCCCACATGTCAGCAGGTGCTGTGTGTGTGTGTTTTGACACGTAAGCTTGTTTAGGGATGAGGTTAGCTGCTATCGTTGTTATTGATGCCTTTGGTGTTTTAAGTTATTGATTACACACTGGGTATGCCACACATGAGTGCTCATTATTTCTCTGTAGTATTCAAAGTTTCATACAGCTATTGCAGAATGAGTACTATTATGTGGATATATACTTTAAAAGCTTACTATGGCTATTCCACCTGGTACACCTATACTTGCAACAGTGCTCCAGGCGTGGTTGGTGATTGACCAGGCAGCCTGGCACATCCGTGCAACCTGGAGGGGTAGACCGGTTAACTAGGGCAGGAATTCATTCCACCAACTGCAGATAACCCTGCAAGACAATACCTAATGGACAGTCTTAGCTGGGAAAGTGGTAAGACACTTATCAATACTGTCTCGGTAAGCTGCACGACTCTTAGCTTTGGCAATCCCACTATTGGCACTTGGGAGCCCTTAATCCTTGACCTTGCCAAGCAAGGTGGGCTTACAATCTCTGGGTGTCGTTAAATGTCCCTACAGGATGAGTGTGTACTCCATATCAGGGTCTCTACTTCTGTGGAATTCTCAATAGTTGATTGGAGATGCTTGAGGTTTTGGCTGACCTTCAGCACCAGCCTGATAGCTAGCTGTTCAAAGTACAAGGAGGAATGGTATCTGAAAAGTTATTGCTTATACTGGAAAGCATTAGAGGTAGCTTGTGATGGACAATTGATGATGCAAGCAAGTTGTGCTGTAGATTCTCAGAAGAATACTAAATAGACAACCTAAAGACTATGCATGTTGTTATTGAGTGACTAGCAGAGACCCGCAAAACACTTGCCGTCAAATTTATATCTTTGCGCAGTTACTTCTTTAAATGTGGGATTTCGAGTTATTCGTTCACCGAAGACTGTGACAGAATCAAAACTTCTCACTCTGGAAAAAGCTACATAAAGCTGACCCTGTGTAAAAACAGGCCTAGGAATGTAAATCTAGATTTTAGTGGGAGTCTGACCTTGTGACTTGTATATAGAATATAAAAGTCTAATTGGGAACTGTTTTCTCCTACGTTAAAAATGCAGGTTTATATCTGATGGGCTGAATATTATTATTTGAGGAATAAACACTCTCTTTCCTTGAAACCTGCCTGTTATAATTTCAGCATTTATCATTGAAGAAAACATCTACCAATCCTGTTCTATGACAAAATCCTTTCTTAGGATTCATGTTTTGTAGCAGCATTGTACCTTGAGTCTAAATTTATGTGTTGACATGCCCATTGGAGCTGGACTGTGTAGAAACTTTGGAGGATATAAACTGTTATCGTCTATAGAATCAATGCTGATGTTTTCTTTTCATTCACCTGACAGCTTTTCTGAAACTTTTTCATGCAAATCTAGCGAATCTTCATTTTTGGTACAAAGAATACCTTTTGAATAATTTGTATCAAATAATTATCCCCACCATTTTGCCGCACTTAACCAATTCTATCATCTCATCCATACCTCCCCATCCTGCTGCTCTTGCCATCCCCATCCCTCCCATCCCTCCCATCACTCCTATCCCATCCCTTACTGAAACAATCTCTCCTGCCAGGGTAACTTTGCTGTTTACCTCCCCTTACTTCTGTTTCTGTTCTCCAGCAGCCTCCCCCACCCTGCCACCGCCATGAATCGTTGATAGTCGCACGTGCGTCATGTGCTCCAGTCCTCCGGGCGCCAGGCACCACCTATGAAATAAACCCACTACCCTTAAACTGACCAATTAAAACAATCCGGACGGACAAAAAACTATTATCATGGATGTAAACCGGACATGCACAATACTTGTAATGCTATTTACTTCCCCACTTTGAAATTACGGACTTTGAACTCAAGTGATGATGGCCACTTTAAGCTGCAAGTAACTTTGATATTCCTGCCCCAGCGTCTCTTGTGCTTTGTTACTTGCACAGCTTTTTAAAAACTTATCTCCCACATTAGATAGCAGTATTTGCTTAAAGATGCAAATACTTTTCATCTTTTTATTTTTCTCTTGTTCCTCCTCAACCCTCCTTTTTTGAGTTACTTACATGATGAAAAAACAACTTCCATCCTGTCCCCTTCTCACTGGGGACTCGTAGTCCTTACTGAAGCTATTGTTGGCATAGCATTGCGCAATGAGTTTTCACCCCACACTGAGTCTTCAAATACTAGGACCTTGACAAAGTGGTCATTTGATGTAATCCAGACTTGGCTGTAATCCTAGTCATAATTTCTGAGATCAGTATCAAATTATTTCATAAATATTCCCATCCACTCCTGGAGTTCGCTTAAATTTTTTTTACCCAAACAAAAGTGTACCACGCACTTAGTTTATTGGTTATTGGGGAGCTAAACTGAAACCTAAAAGTATGGCTACTGATGCAGAGTACAGTACCTCAGCAAAGATTAACTGAGGTTATAACGATCGGGAAAGACTGAACAGGTCGAGGCTCTTCTCCACAAAATAGAAAGCTGAGGGGGGGACCAAATAAAGGACTTTTAAAATTGAGGGATATGAGCGGGTAGACAGAGAGAAGATGTTTGCAGTTGTGGAGCAGCCCAAAGCGGGGGTGGGGGGGGGTGGCATTCATATATGATATCTAATTAATCCAATAGGGAATTCAGGAGAAACTTCTTTATCGAGACAGTGACTAGAATCTGAAACATGCCACCATATAGAGTAGTTGAGGTGAATAGCATAGATGCTTTAAGGGGGAAAAGAGAAAAATGCATGAAAGAGAAAGGAATCAAAGGTTATGCTGGTGAGATTAAATGAATTAGAGTGGGAACAGGCTTAGGTGGAGCATAAACACTGGCATGGAATAGTTGGGCAGAATGGCCTGTTTCTGTGCTGTAAATTCTATGTAATAGCTTCAATCCAGAAGTTTGTCTGGGGCTTAAACTGTATAAAGCACTGAGCAAGATCATAAAGACAAGTCGGGGAAAGAAAACTTGTATTTATCATCATTCCTCGTCACTTCCTCCTAATATCTCAAAAATGATTTACAACCAATCAATTGTGTTTTGAAGTGCAGTTGCCACTGTTCTCACAGAAGGCGGCCATTTGAAATGAAGCAGCCAGTTTGCACACAGCAAATTACCAAATGGCGAGATAATCTGTAGGTTGAGGGAGGAGTATTGGCCAGGACGGCAAGACAACTTCCTGCTCTTCTCCATATAACTTTGACGTCTGTGCAAGCCGGCAGTTGAGGCTTTGATTTCCAATTTATTCCTAAAGTCGGCAGGTGGCTTTCCTTCTTTTGCTGGTTGGGCATAACCTGGCGGAGTGAATCGCCTGCCCTTTATAGAACCCTTCCAACTTGACCTCTGTGGAATGGAATTGTTTCAGTTAAAAGTAGTGAGTTAGCAGATGTCTTGCACCAAGAAACTACTGGCTGTCCGTCCATCCATACTGTCTCCCTGTGTCTACAAAGAACTGAATTATGAGTACCATTTGTAAGTCATTTATCAACTGTAGAAAATGTGCATGCAGACGTGGATATTATCTAGCTTTTTGTCTTTCAAAAGTGCACCCTCAGTATTACCAAAATCCAACTGGGGTTTTTTCAGCTCAATGTCGCTTCTCTGTCCCTCACCCCTCTCCCACCCCCCTCAAAGAACCACTGGACACTGAACATGCTGCCGAAGAGTAAACTCTAATTGCCCCAACTTCTCCTCTTGTGATTGGGATGTTTTACGACATTAAAGGTGCTGCATAAATGCAGATTGTTGTTGATGAGCAGCTTCTCATACACAGCAATTGTATGTTGGATGCATGACTTTTAATTGTACAGATGAAGGAAGAAAATTAAAAACTTCACCATTTGTAATGATTAAGGGGTTTAGTGGCAAACTAGAATGTTGCACAGTTAGGTCAGGGATAGAATTTGATTATCTTGGACCCTTTGATGTTTACATTTAGCAAAGGGAAAGTGTGAGTCAGTTTACTTTTTTGTATATTAAGGGTTTGTATGTTCAGTTTAGTTCATGTACACTCTCTGTCAGGACTGTAGTAAAACAATTATGATCGATTTTCTTGTGTCATGAAAGAAAAATACATTACTCTAAGCCTGCATTGTGAAAGAGCTAATTGAAAGTCCATTGTACCTCAGTTGTAATTGGCATGCAAGTGTCTAATCTGCTATTTTTTTTATCTGCTTGATGGCATCTTGAATTTCTTGTCAATCAGAAGGGTCAGCATACTGTCAAAATGGTTGATACTTTATTGTTTTAAACAAAAAAAATTGAACCAAGGGAAGTATTGTCTCTCACCCTAAATTATCTGAAATTGATGACCAACTTGTAAAGTTTTCATCCTACAAACATAGGAACAGGAGTAAGTTATTTAGCCCCTCAAGCCTGTTCCGCCATTTTTAGTGATATTACAACTGACCCATGACCTAACCCCATATACCCGTTTTTGCTGCATAATCCTTAATACCGTTAGTTAACCAATATCTATCAATCTCACATTTAAAATTAACAACCTGGCATCAACTACTGTTTGCGGAGGAGAAATCCAAACTTCTACCACCCATATAGAAGTGTTCGCTAGCTTCACTCCTGAAAGGTCGGGATCTAATGTTTAGACTACGTACGCTAGCCCTGGATACCTCAATCAGTGGAAATAGTTTCTCTTTGGCTACCCCATCAGTTCCCCATAATATTTTTTTTATTCGTTCGGGGGATTGGGCATTGCTGGCTAGGTCAGCATTTATTGCCCATCCCTACTTAACCTTAAGATGGTGGTGAACTGCCTTGAACCACTGCCGTTTTCGGGGCTGCAGATACACCAACAGTGCTGTTAGGAAGGGAGTTCTAGGATTTTGACCAGTGACAGTGAAGGAGCGGCAATGTAGTTCCAAGTCAGGATGGTGTGTGGCTTGGAGGGGAGCTTGCACATTGTGGTGGTCCCATGTTCCTGCTACCCTTGTTCGTCTATGCGGTAGAGGTTGCAGGTTTGAACTTGCTGCAGTACATCTCGTAGATGGTAAACACTATAGCCACTGTGTGTTGGTGGAGGGAGTGAATGTTGAAAGTGGTGGATGGGGTGCCAATCAAGCAGGCTGATTTATGAAAGGAAAATCATGTTTGACAAATCTGTTCAAGTTTTTTGAGGTTGTAACAAGCAGAACACATAAGGGGGAACCAGTGGATGTAGTCTATTTGGATTTTCAAAAAACATTTGATAAGTTGCCACACAAGAGGCTATTACACAATATTAGGCACCATGGGATTGGGATGATGTATTATGGATTGAGGATTGGTTAGTGGACAGAAAACAGAGTGGGAATAAGCTGGTCATTTCGAGTTGGCAGGCTGTAACTCGGGGTAATGCAAGGGTCAGTGCTTGGGCCTCCACTATTTGCAATCTATTTCAATCCCTTAAATAAAGGGATCGCGTGTAATGCATCCAAGTTTGCTGACGATACAAAGTTAGGTAAGAAGGTAAGCTGTGAGGAGGATGCAAAGAGGCAGCAAAGGGATATGAATAGGTTAAGTGTGAAAGAACATGGCAGAAGGAATATAATATGAAGAAATGTGAAGTTATCCATTTTGAAAGGAAAAACAGAAAAGCAATTTTTTGTAATTTTTAAATGGTAAGGGACTGGGAAATGTTGGTATTCAGAGGAAACTGGGTGTCCTTGTTCACAAATCACAGAACATTAACATGTAGTTCAATAAATATTCAGGAAGGCAAATGGTATGTTGGCCTTTAGTACAAAGGGATTGGAGTACACGATTAAAGAAGTCTGCTGCAATTATATATTGCCTTGGTGAGACCAGACCTTGAGTATTCACTGTTTGGTCTCCTTGCCTAAGGAAGGATATACCTTTGGCCAAGGAGACAAAACTGTGAACAGTACTCAAGGTCTGGTCTCACCAAGGAAGGATATACCTCCCTTAGAGGGAGTGCAGTGAAGATTCATTAGGACAATCCCCTCATGCCAGGAGTCAGTCTGAGTAGAGATTGAGTGTACTAGGCCTATGTTCCCTCGAGTTTAGAAGAATCAGAGCTGATCGCATTGAAACAAATACATTTCTTAAGGGGTTTGTCAGATACTGGGAGGATATTTCCCCTGGCTTGGGAGTCTAGTGCTCTCTAACGTGTTGGCCATTTAGGACTCAATGGGTTGTGACTCTTTGGAATTCTCTGCCACAGAGAACTGTGGATTCTCAGTTGCTAAGATAGACTTTTATATACGTAGGAAATTGAGGTCTTATGGGTATAAGGCAGGAAAGTGGAGATGAGGTAGAGATCAGCCATGATCTTATCGAATGGTGGAGCAGGCTTGGAGGCCCGAATGACCTAATCCTGCTCCTGTTTCTTCTGTTCTTAATGTTGTTCTGGACCTCCACTGTTTCTAGCTTTTCACCATTTAGAAAATACTCTGAGCCATCCTTTTCAAGATCCAAAGTGAATGACCTCTCACTTGCCTATATTGAAATCCATTTGCCACAGTTTTAATCTGTTAATAACTCTCTAATGTCATGCTTCTGTCTACATTGCTGCCTATCTTTTGTGCCACCAGCAGAGTGGCATCCCTGTCATCTAAGTCCAATACAGTGAATAGTTACAGATCCTTGCAGTATGCCACTCGTCACATTCAGCCAATTATAATACCTGCTCATTATCCCTACTCCTTGTCTCCTGCTTCTCAGCCAATTTCTTAACCAGGTCAGTAATTTGCCCACAATTCAATGGGCTTTAGGTAACAGCCTCTTATGAGAGATTTTATCAAATGTCTCTTGGAAGTCCAGGTAGATGACATCCGTAGACCTAAGGACCATAACACTGTTCACTACTTTAATCACCTCTCCAAAAAGTTCAGTCTGGTACATCAGGCTGTCCTAGCCTTTACAAGTCCACACTGGGTCTCTGATCAGCTGAAAATTTTCAAGGTGTTCAGTCACTCTATCCTTTTATCTTTAGACACTCGTAATTATCAGACAACAGATATTAGGCTAATGGGTCTATAATTCCTTGGTTTCCCTCTCAGTCACCTTCCTTAAATAGTGGAATGGCATGCGCAGTTTTCCAATCTAAAGGAACGGTTCCTGAACTCAAAGAAGTTTGGAAGATTATAGTTAGGGCATCTGCAATGTTCTCACCTCCCTTCCTTTAAACCCTGGGATGGAAATCATCAGTTCCTGGGAATTTGTCACTCTTTAGTGCCGCTATTATCGTCCTTGCGGTTAACCTTCTGTAGTCAAGGCAGTAAGCAAATTGCTTTTGGGTTAGATGCTGAATTTTGCACACACACAGGTGAGAAGGTTAATAGCCAATTGGACTACATAAGGGTGTTAACACTTTCCCCATAGTCCTGCAACATTTTGCTTTTTCAGATATCGTCCAATTCCTTTTCAAAAATTACTGTTGAATCAGCTTTCACCATCCTTTTCAGGCAGCACATTCCAGCTCATCATAACTCACTGCATAAAAAAAATCTCATCTTGTCCCCAGTTCTTTTGCTATCCCTTTGTAAAAAAAAAAAGATTTTCACCTCATCTATCTGTTTTCTGGCTGTATCAGGTGTGGCAAATCTTTCAATGATCAGGAGCCTGGTAATGAAATGCCATGTTTCCAGTAAACGCCTTATTGTATTCCCCCTTGCACAGGTATCCTGTTGGTTTATTGCATTCCACAGTCCCGTTCCAAACAATGGTGGATAAATATTACAGGTTGGACTTGAGTCTTCTGAGCGAAATAAGGAAGAAATCTAAGTTCAGGGGACTTGATAATTAAATTCATTTAATAGTCAAGTACTGTGCATAAAGCATGGAGGTCAGACTTGCAAAGCATCTTTTAAAACTCCTGTTTAAAATTTCATCAAAGTGTTCAAAAAGCTGAGAATCCGCCCACTCTAATTAAGCATTCAAGAGCTCAAGGCAGCTCCTAGCCCTGTTATTAACCGATCTGTAACCTACAAAGTGAATCTTGCAAGAAAATTATATTGCTGAGGTAAGGTGTCAGCCTTGGCTCAGTAGGTAGCACTTTTGCCTCTGAGTCAGACAGTTGAAGGTTCAAGCCCTGCTCTAGAGACTCGAGCACACTATCTAGGCTGACACTTCAGCGTAGTACTGATGGAGGGCTGCACTGTCAGAGGCACTGGCTTTCGGATGATATATTAAACCGAGGCCTGTCTGCCCCCTCAGGTGGATGTGGAAGATCCCATGATACTCTTTAAAGAAGAGCAGGAAAGATCTCCCTTGCATCCTATCCAATATTTATCGCTGAAACGGCATCTTGAATAAATGGATTATCTGGTCGTTATCCCATTGCTGTTTGTGAAACCTTGCTGAGTGCAAAATTGGCCGTGCATTTCCTACATTGCAACAGTGACTACACTTTATTGGGTGCAAAGTGCTTTAGGATATCTGTAAGGTGCTATATAACTGCGAGTTTGTTCTTCTAAGGAAACAAGCTTTGTTTTGTGTTCATCTTGCACTGGTCTCTGATAGCTAATGGAAGTGGCACACTGTATGAATGAATAGTAAAATGTCCCAACGTGCTTAACTGTGTAACAACCAGGAATAAAATGTTCTGCATAATAAAGTTTCTTTGCAGGAACCAATCATTTCGGTAAGTTACCGCATAGCAGACACATGACTTAAGATCAGAGGATGAGGAGTCGGGGACAAGTGCCAGAATGGGTGGCAAGCTGACTACAAAACAGAAATCGGAGTAGGGATTAAAAATAGTTACTCAGATTGGCAGAAGGTGGGAAGGGTTTTCACAGGATAAAAGCAAAATACTGCAGATGCTGGAAATCCGAAACAAAAAGTGCTGGAAATACTCAGCAGGTCTGGCAGCATCTGTGGAGAGAAGAGCAGAGTTGACGTTTTCAGGTGTGTGACCTTCCATCAGAACATATTACATATTACACAAAGGCTGATGTTCTAATGAAAGGTTACAGACCTGAAACGTCAACTCTGCTTCTCTTTCTCTCTTTCTTTCTTTCTCTCTTTCTTTCTTTCTTGCTCTCTTTTTCTTGCTCTCTTTTTTTTCTTGCTCTCTTTTTTTTCTTGCTCTCTTTTTTTTCTTGCTCTCTTTTTTTTCTTGCTCTCTTTTTTTTCTTGCTCTCTCTCTCTTTCTTTCTTTCTCTTTCTTTCTTGCTCTCTCTCTCTCCCTCCCCACAGATGCTGCCAGACCTGCTGAGTATTTCCAGCACATTTTGTTTCAGGTTTTTCAGGGATCTGTACTGGCATCAATGTTCCAAAATTGTGTACATAAACAATTTGGACTCTGGAATTGGGGGCAATACATCAAAATGTGCGGGTGAAACCAAATTCAGTTATACTGAGGACTGCTGCAACAAAGTACTGGAAAATGTTAACAAACTTAGAGCGTAAGTTGCAAATAAGTTTCAATATAGATAAGTGTGGGGTGGTGCACTTTGGTAGGAGGAGGGGCGGGGGGGGAGCACCTTCTTGCAAAATGAGAGCATAAATGTGATGGAGGTAAATAAAGCACTGGGCTTTATTTCTAGAGAGTGAGAAATAAAAGATAAGTTTATGTATAAACTTTTTATATAGAACCTTGGCTGGAACATACATTTAGTACTGTGCACAGTTCTGGTCTACATATTATACAAAGGCTATAGAAGCACTGGAGAATCTTTACATGGATAATAGCCATACTGAGCTATCAGGGAAGACTAAACACAATCGGGTTCTTTTTCTGAGGAAAGAGAAGTTTGAGAATTAATTGTCTTTAAAAATAATGAAGGAGTTTGATAAGTTAGACGTAGAGATGATGTTTCCAATTGTGAGGCAGTCCACGAGGGACCATAAATACAAGATCGTCACTAATAAATCCAATAAGGAATTCAGGAGAAATCTCTTTGCTTGGAGAGTGCTTATAATGTGGAACTTGCTACTGCAAAGAGTAGTTGAGATGAATAGCATAAATGCTTGCAAGGGGAAGCTAGATAAGTACATGAGTGGTGTGTTGATAGGGTGAGATGATGTAAGGAAGGAGGCTCGTCTGGAGCATTAACGCCGCAATTGAGACGTTGGGCCGAACGGGTCTGTGGTCGTATGCTCTAAATTCTGTGTAATTCCATGTTATGTCTGTACAGAGATGGAGTGTCACTCTAGTTAGATGGGAATGATTCTATCAGATATTACAAAGACATTCCAGTACGTTTGCTTGTCCTAGGCAATAATTAGCTACACTTGAATTTGTTCCTTTCTCACTGTTGACTTTTAGAATGATTCTTTAACAGTTAGACACTAGCCACCAAAGACCATCAGATAGAGCAGAGCTGGCCAACCAACATTTTGTGAATCCCTTCTCTCTGTAGGAATGCATTCTGATTGTTTCTTGAATAAATTTATATTGCCCGGTTCACTGGGTAAGCTTCATGTGTTTTTAAAAAAAAGTTTTACATGATTTTTTTTTTTTGTTCCTGCCATCCTTCCTTTTAACTTGTGTCTCCTAGTATTTTAAACCTTGATACACTAAACCATTTGCTAGGACCATTCTCGAAGGCTTCAATGAAGTCACTTCTGAGTGTTTTGGAATCAAGCGTTAACGCCTGGGGTAACGCTGGAAACACGTAACAGGTGAGCCAACATCTGCGGAGAAATTGGGTCGATATTTTGCATATTGAACCCTTCTACTGCAATTTCCAGCATTTTCTGTTGCTGTTTCAGATATTCAGTGTTTACGGTATTTTTCTTATCTCACTTAGCCTTTCTTCATAACCCTAAGATCATGATAGCAGGAATCCCTTTCACTGCTTACCTTTGTGACTTCAGCTGGACAATCATATATTCTTCCTGTGTTTAACTGACCAGAACCGAATTCAATTCTTCAAATGTAGTGTGCTGATCTGTTAATTTAATAACATTAAAATAATGCATAGGGGAATTTGACATGAACACATTAGAAAAGTCCAGAAGATAAGGGCAGCGCAGTGGTTAGCACCGCAGCCTCACAGCTCCAGTGACCCGGGTTCAGTTCTGGGTACTGCCTGTGTGGAGTTTGCAAGTTCTCCCTGTGTCTGCGTGGGTTTCCTCCGGGTGCTCCGGTTTCCTCCCACATGCCAAAGACTTGCAGGTTGATAGGTTAATTGGCCATTATAAATTGTCCCTAGTATAGGTAGGTGGTAGGGAAATATAGGGACAGGTGGGGATGTGGTAGGAATATGGAATTGGAGTAGGATTAGTATAAATGGGTGGTTGATGGTCGGCACAGACTCGGTGGGCCGAAGGGCCTGTTTCAGTGCTGTATCTCTAAATTAAACTAAACTAAAAGATCAATTTTTTTAAAACCGGAACTGAAACTAATGCTTAGTACCTTATTAACTAAATAACTAACAAAGAGCTTAATTATTTCAATGCTGAAGGTTTTGCATTGACTACTATCTCCTAGGACTAACAGCATGTAACTTGTGGGCAAGACACATTGCGCTAACTGGTTGGGGTCCCTACCGAAATTTATTTTTAACTTTCCCACTGCAGGTGGGTAAACTCGAATCTTAAATTGGTGCCTTGTAAAAGACCTTGGGGATCATTTTAAAAGGCGAAATTCCACTAGCAAGAGCTTAAAATGGGTGTTGAATCTTTTAATGTTTTCATGGGCTGCGTAAATGCTCATCATAGAGCCTCAAAGACCATTTGGAAAAGTGAAAGTAATGAGTCGTAGAATCTTGCAAGACAGAAGGGGGTCATTCAGCCCATCATGTCTCTGCCGACTCTTTGAAAACGATAACCAATTAGTCCCACTGCCCCAGCTCTTTCCCCCCCAGCTCTTGCCCCACAGCCCTGCAAATGTTTCCTTTTCCGGTGTTTATCCAGTATTCTTTTGAAAATACCTGTTGAATCTACATTATCCGACCTTTCAGACAGTGCATTCCAGATCATGACAACTCGGAGCAAA
This sequence comes from Heterodontus francisci, assembly GCF_036365525.1. Classification (NCBI taxonomy): domain Eukaryota; kingdom Metazoa; phylum Chordata; class Chondrichthyes; order Heterodontiformes; family Heterodontidae; genus Heterodontus; species Heterodontus francisci. The sequence continues at coordinate 203,554,811 of NC_090372.1, forward strand.
AAAAATTCTCCTCCTCCTCCCCTCTGCTTCAATTACATATAACTTAAGTTGCTAATATTAAAATATCTTAGCCCATTGGTGCATAATTCCAGTGCTAACAGCACTAAGAACCTTCAGGCCCACAAATAAGAAAGTAGTGCAGATGGGAGTGAGCTGGCTGGGTTTCGAGGTCAGAACTGCCAAGGGTCAGGGCTGCATGTCGTCCGCAACCTGCAGATTGAAGGCACCTGGCTTGGCCTTTACTGGTGGTCCTGTTCAAAACCATTAACGCAGATTGCCTCTCTATAAATTAAAATCCACTTGCTTTCAGTTCAGATTAATATCGCTACTTTGACGCTATAGATGTGAGTTAAAAGAAATTTTCTTGTGCCCAGGGCAATTTTTAGAAATGTGTTGGATCTTTCCAGTTTGCTGGCTTCAGCAACACTGGTAGAATTACTTTGCTGTTACCTGCAAGACCTGTACATCAGGAACTGCCAGCACTAAAGCTGCATGGGAACAGATTATGCCACTAGCATTACACTATGATTCTGCAACACGGTATATACGTACAGAATTAACAGCACAAACAAGCCACTTGGCCCAACTGGTCTATGCCACTGCTTATGCTCTACTCGAGCCTCCTTCCAGCCCAGTTAATCTCACTCCATCAACATATTCTTCTATTCTTTTCTCCCTCATGTTTATCTAGCTTCCTGGGTGTCTGGAATTTGCTGCCAGGAACTGTGGTGGAAGCAGAAACCCTCAATTCTTTTTAAAGGTACCTGGACCTGAAGTTCTGTAACCTGAAAGGTTATGGGCCAGCTGCTGGAAGGTGGGATTAGATTGGGTGGCTAGTTTCTTTAGCTGGCACGACACGATGGGCTGAATGGCCTCCTTCTGTGCCGTAATTTTTCTATGGTTAAATGCATCTATGCTTTTTGCCTCAAACTCCTTATGGTAGCGATTTCACATTCTTGCCATTCTTTTTGGGTAAAGATGTTTCTCCTGAATTCCCTATTGGATTTCTTGGTGACCATCCTATATTGGGCAATGTGCAACAGTGGGCAAACTTCCCTTTGTAGTTTTAGTAGACATTGTTTGCCATTTTCAGCTCTTCTCTACATATCTTAGCAATGCTCAACAACCACCTGAATTTAATCTCTTTCACAAACAGCGTTGGTTCCTGGCTGAGACTATGAATGCATAAAGTACCAGTTTCTCTTCCTCTTTTTAAGCTTTAGTCTATTTTAAAAATGAACTTTTGTGCTAAGCCGGATCTGGTAACTGAAGTTGTCACTGACCTTCAAGTGCTGAGCTGCACAGTGCGTAGGTTTTCAAAATGGGGTTCCTGAACTGTAGGTGTCTGCGAGGGTTCCTTTTATGTACGACAAAATTCTGCATTTATGGATCTTATGGCCGCTTTATTTCTGCTGTTATTTACTAAGGAATGTTCTCGGGAGTCATGATGCTATTTTGCATTGGCTTACCGACAGGCAGGCTTTCAGAAATAAGAACAGTAAATGCTGGAAATGCTCGGCAGGTCAGGCAGCATCTTGCAGCGAGAGAGAGAGTTAATATTTCAGGTCTATGTCTTTCAGAAGTTGGGATGAGGGTTCCAACGGGTATTGGCATTTACAAGGTTTTCCCCCTACCTCAGCACAGAAACACATATTGAAAACCGCTCTTGCCGTCTGGGAAACCTTGTGCGACCCTGCCAGAACGGCTGGTTGAAATGGTCCCACCCCTCCAAAGTGAGAGACAGCAATATGTCGTCCTGCAGAACAGCAACCTGCCCTTTAGGGAGGTAGACCTTGTCCCGTTCGGCCTCCATGTGGCGCCAGTCCTGCACCCCTTGATGCCAAATTTCCCTCTGCAGTAACCTGGCAAACTCACTCCATTTGTATCAAACGGCTTCAATTGTTCAACAAGAAGGCGCAGCACAGCCTTCAGGCCGAGGAATGGGCAATGAATGCCAACCTTGCCCACGCCCCAAAAAATGAATTTTTAAAGCAATCTGTGTCTGTTTTCAGGAGGGTGATCTTAGACAGTTCATGTTTTTGGCCAGTTTGAATGGACCATCTGGAAATTTTTCCCGAATTTAAGCTCCTGACTTGGAGCTTCTGCAGTTAGGGATGCAAGGTGCCAATTTGGCCTCGCAGACCAACATACTCTGTGGGTTTTTAAAATGAACTGATGCTAAATTCTAGTTCCCCGCTGCAACCCTCCCCCAGCACCTTGCCCCACCTGAATTCTAGCTAAAACTCTGTACTGGGAGCATAAGTTTAAACAAGAAAATTGCCTCCTGATACTTGGTTGCCTTTTTGCTCATTACTGGATGGTCGATCCAAATACAGAGCTGTTAGACCCAAAACTGGGAGCTCAAATTCATAACATTTACTCTTTAGAAGTCTTTTTATAAATCCATTTTTCCCAGTTACTTTGGCGATGCAGAGTCGTTGCTGGTTTGCATCAAGTTTTTAGTAGAATCAAAGTAAAAAAAAAACAAGAGCCCGAGGCATATAATCCCTTTGTCCGGCTACATTCCTGCTTCTGCCCACTTACTTTTGTTTTAATTTGGTGGCAGTGGGGTCAAAATTGTTTGCATATTTTAAACCAAGTTGATTGGATAACCCCGTTAAATGTCAATGTAAAGAAAGGAGTTGGGTGGGGTAAACAGCAATATATAGAAATTTGAAATGCTAGAAATGCATTTTAGTTCAATCACCTATATCCAAAACAAGAATGGCAGCTTAATGCTTCAGGGCGAGACCAGTTGTCAGAACTTGAACAGAAATTTATTGCAATGCCAATTCCAATTATTTTTTTATAATTGACATTCTAACACTTGTGGAAATTTTAACTGGTGTGTGGGTGGAGCATTTTAATGGGCAAAAAGTGGAAGTGTATCAGGAAACTGATCCCAACCCTCTGACTTCCAGGTTTTACTCAGGTGGGGCAAGGGGTGGGCAACCAGCCCACTCCCAGGAGGCAGGTTGGAATTATAAATATGCTGAGGCTTAACTAGCTCAGGTTTAACCAGCTTTGCGGCTTTAACTGTGGCTAGCCAAATGCTCCCGATGCATCTATACATGCATACGTTTATGTATAAAATATGGAGAGGTTTTGAGTTTTTTATGTTGGTTGTGTGAATATATTTGCTTAAGAATATATGCAAGGGTAGCTGATTACATTACTCATGTCTGTTTTGCCAATTCATGAAGTTTATTTCATATTTTCCAGCCCTTTTTAAGATGTATAACCTTGAAATGTGCTGATATAATAGTTAAATTATCCAGAAGGTTAAACAGTTAAATCCCAATCCAAATGTCATCTTCTGTACATAAATACCTTCCCTCATGTTTTCCATTCCAGCATTGGGCTTGGTACATTTGATGACCTGGGCAGACAAACAACTTACTTGCCAAACCGCAAGTGTGAAAGAAGAATTTCAAACAACTCTTGACACTTTTTTTTTGCTTCACACAGTTCAGTGATGTTTTGAATGGGCAGCTTGCATCAGGTCAGACTTGACGATGCAGGTTCAGAATTCCTGTTCCGCCTGTTGTTTCCACACACGTTACTTGACTTGACCCAGGGAAGCATGTATTCCCTCTGCCACTACCTTGCACCTCATCCCGCACCCCTTCACATTTTCCATAAAACGGTTTGGCGACATTTGGCATGCTGACATCTAGTTGTAAAGTCGGGAGAATTCCAGTTGAGTAGCCATGCCATCTGTGTGTGAACAATGATGTTTTTACAATGAGACTTGGTGCAGTTTGCAGACTATTGATTTTTCTCTCTTCTGGTGAACAAAGTGCTATGACACACAAGGGGTTTAAAATAATACTGTGGACCTGCTGATCAAAGCAAATTGAGAATCTTTTGCAACAGCTAGTGAATACATGAGCCTAACTGTGTCACAGTCTGACCACCAGCCAGTAAATATTCAGCCATTTTGGTAACTTTAGTGTCGTTTGGTTTTTCACTTCAGGTCATTTTTTATTTACAATAAGAAGGTCGTGCAGTAAAGTCTTTTATTTTTTGAGAAACTTGCCTGTTGTGGACTGACTACGTGTATGCATTGAATAAAAGATCATGCGTGTGTGGAAAGTTCTACCAATAGCTATTGCGATTTTATTCTTGGAGCATCTTGTCCTAAAGCGCAATTTAGAATTGCATGTATTACACCATTCATTCATTTCATTTCATTTCATTTCATTTCATTTCATTTCATTTCAATTCAATTCATTATCTTTCAATTCAATTCATTCCATCTTTGCTGTCTCCGGAGAATCCTTGGCATCAGGTGGCAGGACTGTATCTCCAACACAGAAGTCCTCGAGACTGCCAACATCGCCAGCATATACACCTTACTGAGCCAACGGTGCTTGAGATGGCTTGGCCATGAGAGCCGCATGGAAGATGGCAGGATTCCCAAGGCCACATTGTACAGCGAACTCGTCACTGGTATCAAACCCACCGGCCGTCCGTGTCTCCACTTTAAAGACGTCTGCAAACGCGACATGATGTCCTGTGACATTGATCACAAGCGTGGGAGTCAGTTGCCAGTGATCGCCAGAGCTGGTGAGCAGCCATAAAGGCGGGGCTAAAGTGTGGCGAGTCGAAGAGACTTAGCAGTTGGCGGGAAAAAAGACAGAAGCGCAAGAGGAGAGCCAACTGTGTAACAGCCCCGACAACCAATTTTATCTGCAGCGCCTGTGGATAAGTCTGTCACTCTAGAATTGGCCTTTATAGCCACTCCAGGTGCTGCTTCACAAACCACTGACCACCTCCAGGCACTTATCCATTGTCTCTCGAGACAAGGAGGCCAAAGAAGAAGAAGAATTACACAAGTGTATTTTAATACTGGGGATTGTTTTGAAATTTGGGTAAGCTGCCTCTTTTGAGTCATAGAATGGCTACAGCACAGAAGGAGGCCATTTGGCTGGTTGTGCTAGCTCTCCCAAGAGTAATTCAGCTGGTCCATATCCCCCACCCTTTCCCTGCAGTTTATTTTCTCTTCAGGTGCTAATCCAGTTCCTTTTGAAAGCATTGATTGAATTTGCCTCCACCACTTTCTCGGGCAGTGCATCGTAAAAGCTCACTGCGTACTAAAGGTTTTTCCTCATGCTCTCATTGGTTCTTTGCCATTCTCCTTAAATCTGGTTCTTGACTATTCTACCAATGGGTCAATTTCTCTCTACCTACTCTCTCCAGACCCCTCATGATTTTGAGTGCCTCTATCCAGTTTCTTCTCTGGAGAACAAACAGAGCTTCCCAATCTTTGCATATAACTGAAGTTCCTTTTATCCCTGGAACCATTCTTGTAAATCTTTTCTTCACCCTCTAATGCCTTGACATCCTTTTCAAAAGTTCAGTGCCCAGACTGGATGCTATGCTCCACTTGAGGCTAAACCAGTGTTTTATAAACATTCATCAGAACTTCCTTGCTTTTGTACTCTGTACCTCGATTTTTATCAAGTCCACAGCATCCCCTAGGCCTTTTTAACCACTTTCTCAAGCGGCCCTGCCACAAATACCCCCTGGTCTCTCTGTTCCTGCACCTTATTGCATTTTGCGCCTGCTTGTTCTTCCTACCAAGATGTATCACTTTACACTTCTCTGCATTAAATTTCAGCTGCTTCATGTTCACCCATTCCACCAGCCTGTCTATGTCCCCTTGAAGTCTATTACTGTCCTCCTCACTATACGCCATACTTGCAAGTTTTGTGTCATGTGCAAATTTTCAAATTGTGCCCCGTACACCCAAGTCTAGGTCATTAATATAAATGAAGAAAAGCAGTGGTCCTAGTACCAACCCCTGGGGAACCCCAAACTATACCATCATCCAGTCTGTAAAACAACCGTTCGCCACTACTCTGTTTCCTGTCACACAGCTAACTTTGTGTCCATGCTGCCACTGTCCCTTCTAGTCCATGGGTTTGAACATTGCTATCCTATTATGTGGCACTTTATCAAACATCTTTTGGAAGTCAATGTACACCTCATCAACCTGTTACCTCATCAAAAAACTCAATCAAGTTAGTTAATCATGATTTGTCTTTAATAAAGCTTTGCTGGCTTTCCATAATTAATCCACCCTCGACCAAGTGATAATATTGTCCTAAATTATCATTTCTAAAAGTTTTCCCATTACTGAGGTTAAACTGACGGCCAGCAGTTGCTGGGTTTATCCTTACACCTTTTTGAACAAGGGTGTAACATTTGCAGTTCTCCAGTCCTCTGCCACCACCCCCATATCTAAAGAGGATTGAAAGTTGTGGACAGTACCTCTGCAATTTCCACCTTTTATTTTATCCTCTGCTACATCCCATCTGGTCCTAGTAATTTATCAACTTTAGCAAAGTGATGGAAGGTGTCGTCAACAGCGCTATCAAGTGGCACTTGCTCAGCAATAACCTGCTCCGTGACGCTCAGTTTGGGTTCCACCAGGGCCACTCAGCTCCTGACCTCATTACAGCTTTGGTTCAAACATGGATAAAAGAGCTGAACTCGAGGTGAGGTGAGAGTGACTGCCCTTGACCTCAAGACAGTATTTGACCGAGTATGGCATCAAGGAGCCCTAGCAAAACTGGAGTCAATGGAACTCTGCTGGTTGGAGTCACATCTATCACAAAGGAAGATGTTTGTGGTTGTTGGAGGTAAAACATCTCAGTCCCAGGACATCACTGCAGGAGTTCCTCAGGGTAGTGTCCTAGGCCCAACTATCTTCAGCTGCTTCATCAATGGCCTTCCCTCCATCATAAGGTCAGAAGTGGGGATGTTCGCTAATGTTCGACACCATTTGCGACTCCTCAGATACTGAAGCAGCCGGTGTCCAGATGCAACAAGATCTGGACAACATCCAGGCTTGGGCTGATAAATGACAAGCAACCTTCCTGCCACACAATTGTCAAGCAATGACCATCTCAAACAAGAGAGAATCTCCTTGGCGTTCAGTGGCGTTCACCACTATCAACATCCTGGCGGGGGGAGCCCCACCATGGACCAGCCACATCAATGCTGTGGCTATAAGAGCAGGTCAGAGGCTAGGAATCCTGTGGCGAGTAACTCCCCTCCTAACTCCCCAAAGCCTATCCCCATCTACAAAACACGTCAGGAGTGTGATGGAATACTCTCCACTTGCCTGGATGGGTGCAGCTCCAACAACGTTCAAGAAGCTCGACATCATCCAGGACAAGGCTGGCGGCTTGATTGTCACCCCATCCACAAACGTTCACTCCCTCCACCACCGACGCACAGTGACAGAGGTGTGTACCATCTACAATATGGAGTGTAGCAGCTTGCCAAGTCTCCTTTGACAGCGCCTTCCAAGCCCGCAACAAGGGCAGCAAATGCATGGGAACACGACCACCTGCAAATTCCCCTCCAAGCCACACACCATCCTGACATGGAACTATATCGCCGTTCCTTCACTGTCGCTGGGTCAAAATGAAAGCTAGTCTGAGTAAACAATCATCAATTTGTTTTAAAATCCCTCTGGTTCACTAATATCCTTCAGGGAAGGAAATCTGCCATCCTTATCTGGTCTGGCCGACATGTGACTCCAGTCCCACAGCAATGTGGTTGACTCTTAACTGCCCTCTGAAAAGGCCTAGCAAGCCACTCAGTTCTCAAGGGCAGTTAGGGACAGGCAACAAATGTTACCCTTGCCAGCAACACCCGCATCCCATGAAACTGTTTGGTTTTTTTTTTAAAAAGGTAGCCATATCCTGGGCCATTGTCGGTCACTACAGAGAGGAAGATCTATGTCTCCCAAAATATGAGAGACCTTTTAGCTCTCTGGAGAGAGTGGAAAAACTAGAATCAGGACAAACATCCCCAAAGCCTGTCCAGTTGAGAGCTGGGAGAGATCCAAAAACAAGGTGGCCTGTTGAGTTCTACACTTCATGTCAACCTGTGCAGTGGAGAACTGGAAGTGATCCTCTATCTGTCTTCAGACTGAAATTTCAACCTGCAGAGAAATCTACAAACAACTCGGGTCTGTAACTAAAGAGAACTTGACCGCCAAGAAGATTCAGCAGGTTTACCGAGAACCCTGAAACCTACCTGACCCCAAACCACTTTCCCCTTTTCTTCTCCATCTGTCTCTCGTGTGTGTGTGTGTGTGTGTGTGCGTGTGTATGCGTATGAATGAGTGGGTACAGTTGCAACAATTTTGGAAGAATGAATATTTGTTCAATAATCTGTTTTAAACCTACAAAAAACCTGTCGCTGTCTGTTTGTTTATTTGACAAATAAACAGTAGAGGGGTTAAACCCTAATAATAACACTTGCTGCGATCAGGTGGGAGTTGGACAGTGGGAACCACTCACACCTCTCACCACGTGACCCTAGCAATAGGTTAACATTTCAAGTGCCGAAGATAGGTTAGCATTTCAGTCTGGGCACCTTCATCAGAATGACTCCCAAAATGTTGACTTGCTTTTTCTATTCCCTATCTATTTCTAGCATCATCTGTGTGTTGGCATTTCTGATATTTAAAATAACATTCCGTTCTGAATTTGTTGCCAGACTGTGTATTTTAAGGGCAAAATCTCTGATGCTTTCTCTAAAAATTAGAATGTTTTAATCACCTCGCCAGCAATGTAGAGCGGTCAGTGTCTGACAAACTACTGGATCAGGAATGAATGACTAGAGTTTAGAAGAATGAGAGGGGATCTCCTAGAAACCTACAAAATTCTAACATGACTGGACAGACTAGATGCAGGAAGGATGTTCCCGATGGCAGGGGAGTCCAGGAGAAGGGGTCACAGTCTAAGGATAAGGGGTAAGCCACTTAGGACTGAGATGAGGAGGGATTTCTTCACCCAGAGAGTGGTGAACCTGTGGAATTCTCTACCACAGAAAGCAGTTGAGGCTTAATCATTAAATATGTTCAAGAAAGAGTTAGATATAGTTCTTGGGGCTAAAGGGATCAAGGGTACTGAGTTTGGGCGATCAGCCATGATCGTATTGAATGGTGGTGCAGGCTCAAAGGCCTACTCCTGCTCCTATTTTTCTGTGTTTCTATGAAACATTTTTTTTCACTTGACTGACAGCAGAAAACACCCAAAAAAACATGGATTTCATGCAACTGAAAGGTGTCAAATCCGTCTAATCACAGGTGTGAACCCAAATCCCAACAGTTCATATTGCCATTAATGTTGGCACTGGGATGGAGCAAGTTATAGAGACATGACATCTAGAACAGTACAGCACAGAAGGAGGCCACTTGCCCCATGTAGTCAGCACTGTCTCTTTCAAAGAGCAATTCAGTTGGTCGAACTCCCCACTCATTCTCCATATCCCTGTAGTTTTTTCTCCTTCAGGAATTTATCCAATTCCCTTTTGAAAGCTACTATTGAATTTGTGTTCACCACCTTAGTGGGCAGTGCATTCCAAACTAGGAAGTTGAGAGCTGAAACATCCTCGGGGTTCAAAGCATGGGCATAAATCACTTTGGCTTTGCCTTCATGATTTACGTCACTGGTTCCCCTGGATTAGTGGTGGCAAACGTTCAGAATTGTCCTGGAGTTTCCAGGAAATTAAAGCCTAATCTCCAGGACGTTGCAAGAAACCCAGGAGAACAACCTTGGCAATGAAAAATTTATTTTTCTAAAATATATTTGAACATTTTTGTGTTTAATTATAAAAATATTGGACATGGGGGAGGGGTGGGGTGGGGAAAAGGCCGTTTGATGGCCAAGAATCATCCAATTGGCTCATGACAATGATATGGGCTTTCCATTTAGTGTGGAAAAGTGGGTGGCACATCTATGGATATGTTGGGTGACCAATGGCAAGAGTGTGCAGGTCATGTGGTGATACTTCAAGTCTCTGGAGTGGGACTTGTACCCACAACTATCTGATTCATAGGTGAGATTGCTACCAACTGAGACACAGATGACAGCTCGAAGTTAGAGACGCTGTTTTGAAGAAGAACGTGTATTTCTTCCTGTGTCATGGCCAGCATTCAGCCCTCCACTATCAAAAGTAGATTAACTGACCAATTAGCATACTTACTGTTTGGGGGACTTGTGTTACAAAGGTGCCTCTGTGTTTTGTTAATATATATTTGTTTGAGGATTCATTTTTGAAAGATTGAGGAAATGTTCAACTTTGGGGTTTTCAAAGGGGATCATGTGAAGATCACTTGACTTTGGAAAAATGTTTTTTAAAAGGGGCACTGAGAGGTCTTTGTGAGGAAAATAAGCCTTTCCGGGAAACCATCTGACTTCCAGCTCAATAAACAACAGAGAACTTTGGACACCTGGAGAAGTTGTTCACAAAGAAGTGCCAGGTCAAAAAGTTGACCTGTTCTCGGTTTCGCTTTTAAATTGTTTTGAGTTGGAGTTGAACTGTATAAAAAGGGAGAGAACCTCCAAGGAAGGAGAAGATTACAACCCAGCTCAGCTTTCCAGCTCCTCTCTAGAAGACCGAAAAATTCAGTGTCAACTCATCTCATCTCCTGTCTTTGAAGAAAAGCCTGCTAAATTAATTCTCAACGCCGCCTGAACAGAACCGTTCTAAAAGATCCCAGTCTGTGTACTCTGAGGTCAGACTGTCTGCCACTTTGGTACACATCTCATCTGATGTTTCTTCAAGAATGAGTAAGTATGCAGCCCAAGTATTTTTTTTCTGTAATAGAGCTCGAAAACAAAAATCCCTTTTATTTTTCCAGTTTACAGGTGTATGAGTGTGTGTGAGGGCTAAGGTAAAAAAGGCAACTTTTAATACTTCAATCTGCGTTTTAATCTTTACTTCATTACTGGTTAAGACTTGTTTTATAATCTGATAATTTTGTTGTTTAATGAAGAAACCTGATTGGTGTATTTTATTCTAGGATAAAAATAGTCTGTGATTGACTATCAAAAAGTGGGGGAAAAAAATTAAATATATGTTGTGACCTGTGGAGAAGTGGAACTAGAATAAACAGTGCACTCCTCCTGCCTCGATCATAACACTTGTCTGTGCACAAATTGGTTGCGTTTTCCCAAAGCAGTAGTGATGGCATTTCAAAAATAGTTCCCTGATTTGTAAAGCATTTTGAGCCATCCTGAGGTGTGAAAACTGGTATATAAATGCAAACATTGCTCTTTTGTTGTATAGTAGAACATGGCGAATCCAAATGTTTTTAGTGCATATTGATGTGGAATCTAAACAAGGAGATAGTTCGGAAGACCGCCTACCGTTGGTGAAAAGAACACTTATAAATGACACCTGGTACTCGCAGTCTTTTGCCAACTTGAGTTTATTTTGTATACTGTGAAATATGTATCAGTCTTGAATGTTAATCTTCATGAAATGCATTAGAACAGTGGGACCACTTTAGGGTCTTTCTGGGTGGCTCAACCCAAGATGGGCCAAATAGGTTGTCTATCATTGTCTTGTGGTCTTGTAATTGTAGAAATAAATGCTAGTGCCAGCCATTCACAGGTGTGACCTTGGTACTATGGCTGTCCAGTGACTGATGTGGCAGCAATATACTTTAAGTATTAAAATCAGACTTAAAGGCTTAAAATCTGCATTTAGCCTGTTACATTGGAATGATTGACACTCTTGTTGGACTATGCCCATATATAGATGGGAAACTGCAGAATTGTACAGACTGGATCTGCATGTAATATCCAGTTTCCCTAATATTGATGAGCTTGTAACCATTGCTGAGGTTGACTAAGGTCCCTGGCATTGATTGAAGAAAAATAGCGAGTTCTTCTGGTTTCCTGACCACTGTCCCTCCCTCGACCGGTACCATTAATCAACGGGATTCTGATATGACAAGATTTCTAATTGCTATTTCTAAATAAAATTATTCTGTGGGCTGTGCACAGAATAGGTTTAGTTCATTTTTATATTGGCAAGTGGTTTTTATTTTTATTGACAGTCAAATGATGAGGTTAGCTGGGTACTGTCAAAGTGGTTTGGTTAGACATGTACCATCCAATGGCGAGGTGAACTGTATCAAAGTAGTGAAGTGTGGAAGGTGGTGGTGGTGAGCAGCCAGGCCAGAATTGTCTTTTATGGTTAGACCTTCTTGCTGTGTCTGTCACTGGTAGCAATCTGAAATGTTGCCATTCTGTTTTTTTTTTTAAGAACAGGTTCAACACAAAACATGTTGTAGCACTTGTGTCATATATATTGCTTGTGGAGCGACACAAAAGGGTACACAATAAAGGTGAAAAAAGTGTAATGTGTGGAAATTTAAGGGTTTTGGTACTGAAATGCAGTTTACTATGCAGCTTGAACAAGTGTAGTAACAGAAAAGTGTATACAGAATTAATGCATGGGATACTTTTAGGCATCGTCTGCTATTTCATATAAACAGAAAATGCTGGAAATGCTCAGCAGGCCAGGCAGCATCTGTGGAGAGAGAAACAGAGTTAACATCTCGGGTCGGTAACATTTCATCAGAACTTCATGCTGTGTTTAGCGTTGAGGATTCTTTCACCAGTGTTTGGCGCGTACTAGTCCTGAGTCTGAGGATTTTGCAGGCTACCATGTTGGAAGGTTCAGAGGTGACCTGATGATTTCTTCCTTGGTTCACTTTTTATCCTGTTCTAACATTAACCTCGACATGTGTCACAGCTGAGAACAGTCCCAGAGCTCTTTGTATGAAATTAATTAGTTTGCCTGCCATCTTTGTCATCTTGTGCACAGCAAGAGTCCATGAACAGTTAATGTGCATCTTGATGGTGGTTGATGGGCAAGGATTTGCTGCTCTTTTTCGAATAGTATAATGGAGATCCTAAGTCTTCACCTCCAATGGGCCCTGGTTTTTAATGCCTTATCCAAAGGAAGATACCTCCAACAATACAGTCCTCTTAATACTGCAAGTTCTGGAGGAAAGGTTTGAACTTTCTTGACTAAGGACAGAGTGCTGCTAACTGAGCCAAGCTGACATTTGTCATTGAGGTTGTGAATTCAATAGTTATAGGAAGTAAGCCTTAATTATTAATTGTTGGCTTGTGCACAATACAGTATGTTGGTTCACAACAGTTGTAGTTGGAGTTCTTGTGTAACGATGCCTTTTGCCAAAGGAAGCTCTTATCGAACAGAATGCCAAAATCAGTTGCAAATCAAATTCAAACATTGCAAGTATAACTTCACGAGGGGTGACACTATGGGTTAGATATATAAGATCGTCATTAATAAATTCAAAAGGAAATTTAGGAGAAACTTCTTTACCCAGAAAATGATTTAGAATGTGGAACTCGCTACCACAAGGAGTAGTTGAAGTGAATAGCATGGATTTAATTCAGGGTAAGCTTGATAGATGCATGAAGGAGAAGGAATGGAAGGTTATGCTGATAGGGTTAGGTAAGGAAGGATGGGAGGAGGCTCATGTGGAGCATGAAGACCAGCATAGACTAGTTGGGCCAACTGGCCCTTTACTGTGTTTTTTAAATTTCATTCTTGGGATGTGAGCATTGCTGGCAAGGCCAGCGTTTGTTCCCCATCCCTAATTGTCCCTGAGAAGGTAGTGTGAGTTGCCTTTTTGAACTGCTGCAGGCCATGAGGTATAGGTACACCAACAGTGCTGTTGGGGAGGGAGTTCCAGAATTTTGACCCAGCAACAGTGAAGGAACAGCGATTTGTAGTTCCAAATCAGGATGGCGTGTGACTTGGAGAGCTTGCAAGTGGTTTCCCTATGCATCTCCTGCCCTTGTCCTTCTAGGTGGAAGAGGTTGCGGGTATGGCTGCTGTCAAAGGAGCCTTGGCAAGTTAATGCAGTGCATCTTGTAGATGGTGCACACTGCTGTCGCTGTCTGCTGGTGTAGATGGGGTTCTAATCAAGTGAGCTGCTTCATCCTGGATGGTGTTGAGCTCCTTGAGTGTTGTTGGAGCTGCACTCATGCAGGCAAGTGGGGAGTTTTCCATCTCACTCCTAACTTGTACCTTGTAGATGACGGACAGCCTTTGGGGAGTTGGGAGTTGTTACTCACTGCAGAATTCCCAGCCTCTGACCTGCTCATGTAGCCCCAATGCCGGTACAGACACGATAGGCTGAATGGACTTCTTCTGTGCTATAATTTCTTTATGGCTCCATATGGCTGGCTCAGTTAAGCTTTTTTTTTTTGGTTGATGGTGGGAGATTCAGCAATGGTAATGCCATTGAACGTCAAGGGAAGATGGTTACATTTTCTGTTGTTGCAGATGGTCATTGCCTGGCATTTGTCTGGCCCGAATGTTAATTGCCACATATCTGCCCAAGCCAGAATCTTGTCCTGGTCTTGCTGCATGCAGGCACAGACTGCTTCAATAACTGAGGAATTGTGAATGTGTGCAAACATCAGCAAACATCCTCATGTCTGACAATATTGGAGGAAGGTCAGTGATGAAGCAGCTGAAGATGGTTGTGCTTAGGATACTATCCTGAGGAACTCTTGCAGCAATGTCGTGGGAATGAGATGATTGACCTCCAACAACCACAACCATCTTCCCTGTGTGAGGTATGACTCCAACCAATGGAGAGTTTTCCCCCTTGATTCTCATTGACTTCAATTTTGCTAGGGCTCCTTGATGCCGTACTTGATCAAATGCTGCCTTGATGTCACCTCGCTTCGCCTCTTGAATTATGCCCTTGCGTCCACGTTTGGACCAAAGCTGTAATGAGGTCTGGAACTGACTGGCCCTGGCAAGAAACCAAACTGAGCATTCGTGGGCAGGTTATTGCTGAGTAAGTACCGCTTGATAGCACTGTCGACGACACCTTCATCACTTTTCTGATGATTGAGAGTAGACTGGGGCGGTAATTGGCTGGATTGGATTTGTCCTGCTTTTTGTGTACAGGACATACCTATGCCATTTTCCATTGTTGGGTGGAGGCAGTGTTGTAACTGTACTGGAAGAGCTTAGTGAGGGGTGTGGCTTGTTCTGGAGCACAAGTCTTCAGTTCTGCAGTGCTGTACGTGCTCTGTAATACTAGCCTTTTGCCTGGGGGAGTGAGGTTTGCATCCAACGAACTTCTGGGATGAAACCTGAAAGTTATCCCGGTCTTAGGAAATGCATTTCTGCAATCTCAACCCGATTCTTAATGGCCATCAGTTCACTGCTTTTTGATTATACATAAATGACTTTGGATATTGGGATACAGAGTAAAATTTCAAGATTTGCCGATGATATCAGACTCTGAGGTGTGGCAGATTGTGCGGATGATACAAATTGACTACTGCAGGGACACAGGCTAGCAGAATGAGCAGACAAGTGGCAGATGGAATTCAATACAGAGAAATGTGAGGTGACGCCTCTTCCTATCCCTTTTGCCAAAATGCAGTATAGACTAAACGGTAGAGTTCTAACGCGTGTATCGGGACAGAGGGACTTGGGGGTTCATGTGCATCGATCTTTAAAGGTGGCAGGACATATTGAGAGAGTATTTAGAAAAGCATATGAATCTTGGGCTTCATAAATAGAGGTATTGAGTACAAAAGCAGGTAAGTTGTGCTGCACCTTTTTAAATCTCTGGTTAGGCCACAGCTAGAGTATTGCGTCTAGTTCTGGTCACCACACTTCAGGAAGGATATGAAGGTCCTTAAGTGGGTGCAGATGAGATTTATCAGAATGGTTCCAGGGATGAGGGATTTTAGCTACAAGGTTAGGTTGGAAAAGCTGGGGTTCTTGTTGCGGAAAAGAAGATTGTGGGGAGACTTGATGGAGGTGTACAAGATTCTGACAGGTTTGGATAGGGTAGACAAAGAAAAGCTATTCCCATTAGCTGATGGTACAAGGACTGGGAGACACAGATTGAAGGTTTTGGGCAAGAGCTACAGGGGGATTGCGAGGAAGAACTTTTTTACGCAGCGAGTGGTAATGACCTGGAGCTCGCTGCCTAGGAGGGTGGTGGTGGTAGTGGCGACTATGAATGATTTCAGAGGGAAATTGGATGGGCGCTTGAGGGAAACAAACTGAGAGCTATGGGGGATAGAGCAGGGGAATGGTACTGATTTGAATTGCTCCACAGAGAGCCGGCATGGACTCGATGGGCTGAATGGCCTCCTCTTGTGCTGTTACAACTCTGACACAGCACAGGCTATCTCTAGGTAGGTAGCATCAGACAGGATTGTGCTTATAAAATATTGCACTCGATCTACATAGGGAATGCTCTACTGAGGCTGATGGCACTGTGGCAGAACGCAGGGAACTTTATTCTGCATCTGACCTCTACCTGACCCAGGAGTGCTTGCCGTTGACACTGGGTGAATGAAATGAGAACTGTTTCCATTGCAGAACTGATATTCCTAATTTTGATAACCGGAAACTTAACCCTAACAAGTTGTTTTTTAAAAAAAAATGATTTGAGGGTGTAGTTAGAAATATTTAGAGATGTCATTTCTCATAGAGTTTCTTGGAGAAATTAGGTTGAAACATTGAACACTTCAACAAGCCACCAACCTTGTAAACATAGCACTTACCTGATTGAAAGAGGGGCAATCATTGAAGAAGTAGCTAATTTTCTAAAAATTGGGCTTCAATTTCTGCCTTTATAAATTAAGAGGTAAGTTTAAAGGTGTTTCTTTTTTTTATCTCTAAGCAAAGGCAGGAATTTCATTCTCTTTGGGTCAAGGGGACTGTTTTGTCACAGTAACCTTCGTTATCTCTTGTTAATTTAGGGTTGGTTGTATTTTCATTAGTTTTACTGTGAGTGTCTCCATTTTGTGTGGGTAGTTGTTGCTGTGGAGGACATAGTGTTCTGTTGTGGGAACAAGGAAAATAATTGTTTGGGTTAATCCCTTCAGAATTTCTATTGTGAAGCAGGAGGAGAAGTGTGAGTTATTTGTTTTACGTCAATGTTTGAATACATTTTGTTCCACACAGTTAATGATCACCTTTTGTTTCTGCAAAGCCATGGCCCTGAACCCGAGCAGAATGTGTATATGCACGAGACCTAAAACTGCTTAGTACAGGTATGTGTTGGGAGGATCAGACAGGAAGCTGAGGGACAGTTGATCTGATTGGCACATTAGCTGTCCCCCATTCAAGGCATCAAGGTAATTGTGCTGGGAAGGAACAGAAATGAACTAACATAGTCTCATTAATTTGCAGTAGTTGTGTTTAAGAAAGTAAATTTTCTCCAATCCAAAGAGGTCATTAAATAGTTTCAAATTGAAGTTTAAAAAATCCCTACGTATTTCAGTTGAAGTAGCTAGGAATGTTTTTGAAGTTAATTTTGTACTGGACACAGTTATACTGCAACTAGTCTAAAGGCAAGACTCTTTACCGATATCCAGTTTCATTTATAGCACCTTTAACGTGGCAGTGCATCCCTAGGAACTTTATAAAGAGGAGAATGTAAAGAATTGGGGGACGAGTTGCGGAGGTGGCCAATGGCGACAACAGAGGAGCATTTTGAGGAGGCTTTTGAAGATGGATAGGGATATAGCAAGACAGGTGAGTCTAAGAAGGGAACTTGAATCAAGGGGCATGCTGAAAGCACTGCCATTGATGAGGAGGAAGAGAGAAGGGGATGGACAACACACCTGAATTGGTAGTCTGGAGGGTATGAGGTAAGGTAATGTGTACAAGTTCATGGAGGAACCTGTGAATAATGGTGAGGATTTTGAAACCAGTATGTTGGGGATCCAGTGGAGATTGGTGTCAATTTGGATAATAGGTCAGTATTACTTAGTACAGGACAGAGAGTAGGTGATGGAGTTTTGGATTGTTGGAGTTTGCATAGGGAAGAGCTCAAGAGGCTTGTGAGGGGAATGCTGGAAAGATTGAGTCTAGAGGTGACAAACACATGGTGTAAAGTTTCAGAGATGGATATTACCTTTTGTTATGGACAGGTGGAAAGGGGCTTTGGTGGTTCCCACTGTTCATCTCACAACTGACCGCAGTCGTGTTTTGTTTAAAATAATAAGTTAGCCCCTGAGTGTTTTACTTGCCAAATAAACAGACAGTGACAGGTTTTCTTGTAGGTTTAAAACAGAAGATTACCTATTTATTGAACAATATTCATTCCCCAGAATGTCCCAACACCACTCGGGCACACATTCACTCTCACATGTACTCTCGAAGATAGATGGAAGGTAAAGAGTAAGAGTTCAAGGTGTGGTATGTGTTCATGGTTTACGGTAAACCTGTTAAATTTTCTAAGTAGGACAGTCTCTTTTTTTTTAAGATGCAGGCCCAGGTGTTTGTAGTCTTGAACTTGTTAAGTTGTTGTAGATTTCTGGTGGTTTAGATTTCAGACTGGAGGTGGCCGACACTTTCAGTTCTCTGCTCCGCCAAGTTGGAGTTTAGAATTAGCAGCAGGGCTGCTTCTTGTTTGGGTTGGATCTTTCCACAGCTTCTCACTGGACTGCCTTTTCTGTGATGTGTCTCTCTCAGACAGTGAGGCAATTTTTGGATACACAGGCCAGGTCATCTGACCGTTAGCAGCCATTTTGCAGCAGATTGAAATTGACTTTTCCTTTTTTTAAAAAAAAAAGTGGACAAAGATTCCACATTTAATAAAGTTCATATCTTAAAAGTAGGAATATGATCTGTCTCAACTGAGGCATGACACCTTGATTTGGTCTTGTACTGCTGGCCAGAACTTGATCTGACTATTTTCACTGCCCCATGTTTCAATCTCTTCAAATCAACATCATTAAACGAACAAAATGTTCCAAGGCACTTCACAAGAAGGCTACCAAACAAAATTTGACACCGAGCCACATGAGGAGATATTGGGGCAACTTGGTCAGAGGTAGACTTTAAGGAGTGTTTTAAAGGAGGAGAAAGAGGTAGAGAAGAGAAAGGTTTAGGAAGGTAATTCCAGAGCTCAGAACCTAGGCAACTGAAAGCATAGCTGCCAGTGGTGGAGTAACGAAAATTGGTGTGCACAAAAGGTCAGAATTGGATGAACGCAGAGATCTCGAGATTTGTGGGGCTGGAGGAGGTGACCGACATATGGAGGAGTGAAGCCATTGAGGGATTTGAAAACTAGGATGAAAATTTTTAAATCTAGGCATTGTCAGACTAGGTACTAGCATAGGTCAGCGAGCACAGAGTGGGTAGGTGAACAGGACTTGGTGCAACTTAGGATACGGGTAGCAAAGTTTTGGATGAATTGAGGTTCATGGAGGGTGCAATGTGGGAGGCTGGCCAAGAGAGCCAGCATGACCCAATGCTAGTGAAGCACATCTAAACAGAACACTTGTGATCACAGGGTTGCACTGTCAGCAGTTAGTAGCATTCTGCTTTGGTGCTATTTGCACATTGCAAAACAGAGGGGCCTGGAGGACAGTAGACGTGTGTGCACATTTTGTCTCCATTAGCACTAAAATCTACTTGTACATGGGGCTGTGAATTGCAGTAGTAAGTTGGATGATTTTACTAAGTGGCCATGCGTAGTTGTTCTGATTCCATCAGTTGCATTCTGCTGTTGTGTTACTTGGGTGAGTCCTGTTGGAAGAGCAGTTTGGCCAAACAGACTATATTTGTTTGCTGTTTGATCAGATTTATACAGCTACTAGTGTAATTTTGCAGCAAGACTCTTAATATAACAACTGCATTAGATGTATGAAAATACCAAAAAGGAATATGTACATCAGAAAGAATAGTGTATATTTCACGTGTAGTCTTTTTCATTTTGTAAAGTTTCAGCACTAAATTCAAGGTTGCGAAGCAGAGAATATTTGCGTTTGATCTCAAATATTCTTAAGTACCTGGTTCCACGTTGCCTCTTCTGATGGAACACCTTTATTCTGCAACAGCTACAAACCCTGGGGCTCTCTAGCCAACTTGAGCTAGAAAAGGGCAATCAAAGTGTTAGCAAATATTGAGCTATGAGGAGAGGTTAATCAGCCTGAGCTTGTTTAGTTTTGGAGAAAGGAAATTACTCAAGGCAGTTAAGACAACAGACAAATAGATCCAGATAACTCATGTTCAAGATTACCACAAACACTAGAACCAGAACCATGGGCCAAACTTAGGAGAGAAAAGGTGCAAAGACATTTCAGGTTCACACAACAAATGGGGAAAAAGTATGAAATGGACTGGCCAGGGAGGGCAGGTGGTTTGAAAAGAGAAGTGGATATAAGTGGATAATTGAGAGGTTTGCGACTGACTAGAATCTTTTGCGATCCTCTTGAGTTAATCTTTCCAACTCCGTGGGAAACTACGCCACCCCCACAAAGCCATTCACTTTAGCTGATGCCTTTTGGAAAAAAACAAAATTGGCTTCCAAGAAAATCTGTCCATTTTCACTAATGGGTTTTTCAAACCAATTTCGAGAATTTCAATCTGATGTTGAATAAAGCTGCAGTACAAAGGCTACAGAAGAAGTTTTATTATAATCCTTTTAAACATCTACACTTAGAACCATTAGTTTGTCAGTGAAGATCAAAATTGAGGGTTATGTCACAATTAAAATCCAGACGTCTTAATGGATCCCACGCAGCAATTTAGTTCGAATGCATTTCCCCTTCATAAGCTTTAGTTTTAATGAAATATCTTCCATTAGGACCTTCCCATTGCCAGATCACGTAGGATCGACTGTGTGGTGAGCTCATTCAGTTTGTTGCTGAACCACAGGATGCCTGAATACTGGCCTAGATTGCATTCAGAAAACTTGTTGCGCCAGTAAATACTGTCAACAGCTGCCACCTCCCCCCACCCCTCCAGAAATTGCCTACAAATAGGGTCTGGTATAGGCCCTCTGGCCCGTTGAGCCTGCTGTACCATACATCAACTCCTCATCTTCCCGCACTATCCCCATATCTCTTAATTCCCTTAGTACCCAAAAATCTATCGACCTCTGTCTTGAATATACTCAATGAGCATCTCTGGGGTAGAGAATTCCAAAGATTCACAATTCTTTGGGTGAAGAAATTTCTCCTCATCTCAGTCCTAAATGGCCAACCGCTTTTTATTCTGAGACTGTGACCCTGTGTTCTAGATTCCCCAGCCAGTGAAAACAGTTTCACACTGTCCATCCTGTCAAGCCCCTTAAGAATTTATACAGATCAATCTCCAGGACACTGCTGCGAGCAAAGCCAGGAGAAACGGACATTAAAAAAACAATTATACATGGTTTTCATTGTCTAATACAATGTATTTACAGCACAGAAACAGATCATTCGCCCCAACTGGTTCATGCCGATATTTATGCTCCACGTGAGCCTTCTCCCACCTTCCTTCATCTCATTCTATCAGCATGTATTCTTCGATTCCTTTCACCCTCATCTGCTTATCTAGCTTTCCCTTAAATGTATGTCATTTCCCTCCACTGCTCCCTGTGGTAGCGAGTTCCACATTCTCACCACTCTGTGGGTAACGAAGTTTCTCTACATCTACCCTATCAAACCCTTTCATAATGGTAAAGCCCTCTATTAGGCAACCTCTCTCAGACTTCCCTTTTCCAGAGAAAAGAACCCATCCTGTTCAGTCTGCCCTGATAGTATAATCTGTCATTACTGGGATGGTACCAGAAAATCTTTTTTGCACCTTCTCCAGTGCCTCTACCTGTTTTATAAAATGGGTACCAGAACTGTGCACAGTACTCCAAAATGTGGTCCAACCCAGATTCTATACAGCTTATCTGCTTTCTAATTCTATTTCTAGAAATGAATCCCATTGCTTTGATTTTAATGACCTTATTAACCTGCATCACTACTTTTAGTGATCTGTGTATCTATACCCCTGATGCTTCTGCTCCAGTACCCCATTGAAAAACGTTTTTGAACACTATTTGAGCTTGTTTATCTTTTTTCCTTGCATATTTTTTTAATGCACTTGAGTTGTTTGATTCGTCCTATTGGTATTTAAGTGTCGGCCATGGCAAAGTGGGTAGCATTCTCGTCTTTGAGTCAGAAGGTTCTGGGTTCAAGGCGCACTCCAGAGACATGAGCACAAAAATCTAGGCTGCCGCTCCAATATAGTACTGAGAGAGTGCTGCACTGTTGGAGGTGCCGTCATTCGGATGCCCCCTCAGGTGGCTGTAAGAGAACCCATGGCACTATTCAAAGGAGAGTTGGGGAGTTATCCCTGATGTCCTGGCCAATATTTAACCCTCAATCAAAAGAACTAAAACAGACTATCCAGGCATTATAACATTGCTGTTCGTGGGCACTTGCTTTGTGCAAATTGGCTGTTGCATTCTGACACAACAACAGTGACTTCAATTCAAAAGTACTTCACTGGCTGTAAAAACCCTTTGGAATGTCCTCAGATCATGAAAAGCAGTAAATAAATGCAAGTCTCTCTTTCATTTTCTAAGGAGTTTATGATCTCTTTATTCTTCCTACCAAAATGTACTAGTTATCCATATTGAAGTTAATTTTCCACTTGCGCACCCATTCTGCAAGTTCTTTGAACACTAATTTAGTAGTTATAAAAGTCTTCGTCGTAGGAGACGATGGGTAAGCGCCTGGAGGTGGTCAGTGGTTTGTGGAGCAGCGCCTGGAGTGGCTATAAAGGCCAATTCTAGACTGACAGACTCTTCCACAGGTGCTGCAGATAAAATTGGTTGTCGGGGCTGTTACACAGTTGGCTCTCTCCTTGCGCTTCTGTCTTTTTTTTTCCTGCCAACTGCTAAGTCTCTTCGACTCGTCACACTTTAGCCCCGCCTTTATGGCTGTCCGCCAGCTCTGGAGATGGAAAAATTGGTTGGTTGACTGATGGTCAAAAATCATCAAATCGAGTAACAAAGTGCCTGTTTGCTGCACATTTGGTGTGGGAAGGCAGTGAATCATGAGGATGGGCATATTGGATGACCAGTGGTGGGAGTGTGGGGGCAGGCTGGAGGTGAAAGATCCTGTGGTAAAACCTCCAGGAACATTTCCAACTAGAGTTGTAATTGTCCGATTTTGTACTTTGGGCTGTTTCTACAATTGCATTTAAAGAAAAACTAGATAAGTACACGAGGGAAAAAGGAATAGAAGGATACGCTGATAGCATGAGATGAAAATAGATGAGAAGGCTCGTGTGGAGCATAAACACCAGCATGAACCTGTTGGCTCAATGGCCTGTTTCAATGCTGCACATTCTATGTAACGATGCTCAATGAAAGCATCTACAGGAATTTGAGTTTTGAAGTTTAAATTTTCTGGCCCCGTTCCATTAGTTTCTTGCAGGACCTGGGTGGATAAGGTCCGAAGAACTTCTGGGGAGTGTGTCCCTGCCTCATCACAACCACCCCGATAACGTATGGTAAGTGGACACATGTAAATGGCATGCAGCTGAGAGAAGTCCACTGTTGGACATGGCTCTCAGCTTTTGTTTGCAGTTTGGAGGTTTGCAATTTTTCCTATTTCTATAAAGTCTGACTTGCCATTTCATTGGCATGGAAGCATTTCTTTGGTAAGTTGTACTGAGTGAATGCCATTGAAGATGATATGTTAACTGCCCATTTCTTACTTTTCATGTGTAAGCACCTTTTAAAAAATATTTTTGTTAACATTTACAACAAATTGTAGGTTGTTTTTTAAAAAAAAAAAGTAATCTTTTCTTTTGGAAAGTTTTTTTTTTCTCTCATGCATGGTTTCAAAGGTCAGCTCTTTATTTCTGCTCTGGCTGGCCCTGTCATTTAAAGTTACGTCATGTTACTTAATGCTGACAGTGCCACTTACAGGTGTGATAGTGTTGGCATGTACAGTTTATGTACACAGTTAGTTCTCTTCGTGCGGGAGATTTGTACGATGGTTTTGCAAGTTAAGAATTTGGGCATAGCCTGCCACAATGACCAATTTACTGCCTGTCCTTGCAAATGACTACCCATTTTCCAACTCCCTTTCCTATCCAAAGTCCTTGAACGTGTTTGTCATCTCCCAAATCCTTTCCGTCTTTCTTGTAATTCCATGTCTGAATCCATCCGATCATGTTTCCGGCCTGCCACAGTGTTGAAATGGCCCTTATCAAAGTCACAAATGCATTCTTTGTGACTATGACTGTGGTAATCTATCCCTTCTCAACCCACATGCAGACTTCAACATAGTTGACCATACCATCTTCCTCCAACCCCACTTCCCAATTTTCCAGATTGGTGAAACTGCCTTTGCTTGGTTCCATTCTTATCTGTCAAATCATAGCTAGAGGATTATCTGCAATGCTGTCTCTTCCCACTCGCTCACCATTATCTCTGGAGACCCCTCGAGCCTTGGCTCCCTTCTGTTTCTCATCCACATGCTATCCCTCAGTGATATCATCCAAAAACACATCCAGTTCAATTTGTATGCTGACAGTGCTCAGCTGCATCTTTCCAACACTTCTCTGGACCTTTTTCTACTATCTCCTAATTTGTCACAATGCTTGTTTGACATCCAGTATTGGATGAGTAGAAAGGTCCTCCAACTGAATATTGGGAAGACTGAAACGATTGTCTTTGAACCACCACAAACTCTGTTTCCTGGCAACGTCTGAAGCTGAGCCAGTCTAGTCGCAGCCGAGGTGTTGTGTTTGACCTTGAAAAGTTTCCAACCCCATATCTGCTCCATCACTAACGCAGCCTATTTTCACTTTTGCAACATCACCTGACTGCGACCCTGTCTCCGCTCCTCTGCTGCGGAAACCCTTTTTTTTTTAACCTCTGGACTTGACTATTTCAATGCACTCCTGGCTGGCCTCCCACCTATCACCCTCCATAAACCTCAGCTCACTCAGAACTCTGCTTCTCGTCTCTTGACTTGCTCCAAGTCTTGTTCGCCTGTCACCCCTGTGCTCTCTGACAACATTTGCTCCTAGTCTGGCAACACCTCAGTTTTAAAATTCTCCCTCTCGTTGTCTAATCCCTCCGTGGCCTTGCCCTGCCATTTCTCTAGAACATCTCCAGCCCGACAAGCATTCTAAATCCTTCCGCTCCTCCAATTCTGACTCTTGCGCATCCCCTTTTTTTAATGGCTGCACCATTGGCAATCATGCTGTCAGCTGCCTTGCCCCCTAAGCAATGGAATTCCCACCCTAAACAACTTTGTCCGTCCGTCCAGCGCTACAAAAAACACTGAGCTTTAGGATGTTTAGCTACATTCTAACTCTATATAAATGGAAGCTGTTGGCTGTTAACGGAACGTCTGGAAAGTTCTGCAGTCCGCAATTGGACACATTGCCCTGCATACTGAACTCCTTATTTCTGCTCCCATTGAGTGAAACTGCACCGGGAGAGCTGAATTTTAAACTTCATTGCTATCTAAATTAACTTGCATGTAAAAATATTAAATATTCATTTGATCAGTAAGTTCTAGTTTAAAATTGGCCTGTGACCATTTTAATTGAATTATTTAATTTTCTTTTTCATTTTCAAAAATACTAGTTTGGGTACTGAACAGGAAAAATGATCTTTATCGCTTTGTATCTGCGTGGCAGATCTGCAGCAGTCAAATGGATTATATAAAGGTTGGATGTATCTTTGTGAAACAGATTAGCTTCATGGTTTGTGCTTTGCTGGCTTGTGGTATGTTTTGATGCTTTTGACTGCAGTTCTATCTTGACCAAGTTCGGTTTGATTAAACAGCAACACAATTTGATCTGCAGCACTGCGACATTGCTGTCATTGAATATTGGATAGCAGTTTTAACAAGAGTTTGAGCAGTTATATGGAAATTTGGAGTTATTGCAGGTTGATGTATCTGACCCTTCTCAATGATGCTGCGTTATGTGGTGTCTCCCTTGTTCTATGTAAAGCTGATGCTTTGCAGCAACTACCTGGTCCTAAATAACTGTCTGCATTGATTGGGCTGGATTTTATGGGCCCCCCTGAGTCGGGGTTGGGGGTTCTGGGGGTGGCCATAGATTTGCGGCAGGGGGCGGAGGGCCCGTCGTCTCCCCATCGCCGAGTGATTTTGTCAGTGGTAGGATAGGCTGACAATGGCTCTTCCCACCCAGAGGCCAATTGAGGCCCTTAAGGGGCCTATGAAAAGCCACTTAAAGGCCTTTTCCTCGTGTCACTGGGATTTAAGCGGCATCGGGGGGTGTATCTGCCACGTGGGGAGGTTGCCCAGTAATACGAGGCGCCTTCTCTGCGGGCTTTGTTGTGGGGGCGTCCTCCTCCCTACAATTCATGGCCCACGGAGGACCCCCGCTGGGGAAAAACTCCATCTCCCTACAACCCCACCCTCTCACCCTTCCCTCGCCAGGGCCTTCCTGACTGGCCCCGGCAACCCCGCCTCACTTACCTGAGGTCCAGATCTCCAGGGTTAAGCCAGGGTCCAAGGACTCAGCAGTACCAGCAGTGGCCACCGATCCTGGTGGCACTGCTGGCTGTGCAATTGGCCGGCAGCTCTTGGAGACGGATTCAAGCAGGAGTCCAGAGCTCCTTTGCAAAGGCCCTAGCAATATGGTAATCGGTGAGATTGGAACAGAAATGCTTCAGTAAGTGCAGTGCTCTGATCTTAGGGTCGCTACCGCCCAAGTTAAAATCATCCCTAAAGTATCATCTGACTTACCACAAGTCACACTATTGTTGCTATTACAGAGACTTGGTTGAGGGAAGGACAGGATTGGCAGCTAAATGTTCCAGGATTTAGAAGCTTCAGGCGGGATAGAGGGGGATGTAAAAGGGGTGGGTGTGTTGCATTACTTGTTAAGAAGAATATCACAGCTGCACTGCGGGAGGACACCTCGGAGGGGTCGTGCAGCGAGGCAATATGGGTGAAGCTCAGGAATAGGAAGGGTGCAGTCACAACGTTGGGGGTTTACTACAGGCGTCCCAACAGCCAGCGGGAGGTAGAGGAGCAGATATGTAGACAGATTTTGGAAAGATGCAAAGCTAACAGGGTTGTAGTGGTGGGTGATTTTAACTTCCCCTATATTGACTGGGACTCACTTAGTGTTAGGGGCTTGGATGGGGCAGAATTTGTAAGGAACATCCAGGAGGACTTCTTGAAACGATATGTAGATAGTCCAACTAGGGATGGGGCCGTACTGGACCTGGTAATGTGGTAAATGTGAGGTAATGCATTTTGGAAGGTCTAATGCAGGTGGGAAGTATACAGTAAATGGCAGAACCCTTAGGAGTATTGACAGGCAGAGAGATCTGGGCATACAGGTCCACAGGTCACTGAAAGTGGCAAAGCAGGTGGATAAGGTAGTCAAGAAGGCATACGGCATGCTTGCCTTCTTCGGTCAGGGCATAGAATATAAAAATAGGCAAGTCATGCTGCAGCTGCACAGAACCTTAGTTAGGCCACACTTAGAATATTGCGTGCAATTCTGGTCGCCACACTACCAGAAGGACGTGGAGGCTTTGGAGAGGGTACAAAAGAGGTTTACCAGGATGTTGCCTGGTCTGGAGGGCATTAGCTATGAGGAGAGAGGTTGGATAAACTCACATTGTTTTCAATGTAACGACGGAGGTGGAGGGGCGACAGGATAGAGGTTTACAAAGTTATGAGCGGCATGGACAGAGTGGATAGTCAGAAGCTTTTTCCCAGGGTGGAAGAGTCAGTTACTAGGGGACATAGGTTTAAGGTGCGAGGGGCAAAGTTTAGAGGGGATGTACGAGGCAAGTTTTTTTTTTCACACAGAGGGTGGTGAGTGCCTGGAACTTGCTGCCGGGGGAGGTGTTGGAAGCAGATACGATAGCGACGTTTAAGAGGCATCTTGACAAATACATGAATAGGATGGGAATAGAGGGATACAGTCCCCGGAAGTGCAGAAGGTGTTAGTTTAGGCAGGCATCAAGATCGGTGCAGGCTTGGAGGGCCGAATGGCCTGTTCCTGTGCTGTACTGTTCTTTGTTCTTTGAATGATCTACTAAAATATTAGTGTTACATTTAGCATGCACTTGCTACATGTGTCATATTTATATCCTGTAACATTTTTCCTGTCATACTTTGACAGCATGCTACTTTTTATAATGTAAATTATGTTATGAACAGGATTGCAGATCTCTTAATATATTAGAAATAGTATGTCAAAATTCCAGATGTGTCTCACTGTGATGCAAATTTCTGGACCAACTACAACAACCTGCATTCAATCTAGCTGCAAAAGAGGCCCGAATTGGAGGAGCGCAGTGTTCTGCAGGGTTGTCGGGCTGGAGGAGGTTTCGGAGATGGGGAGTTGCGAGGCCATGGAGGGTTTTGAAAACGAGGATGAGAATTTTAAAATCAAGATATTACTGGACCAGGAGGTGAATGAGATGGTGCAAGTTTAATACCAGATCAGTTGGAGTTCTTACCGCAAGGACGAATCAGGAATGGGTGTTAAAGATAAAAAATAAAATCGGAAACCTGTCTTCAACAAGCCAGTTTTAACGGAGGCAGGTCGAGGGATGGTGAATCCTGGCTAGAGGCAGGTCCTGAATTTCAATATTTCAATGAGGCTGTATGTCTCACCTTTTAGCTGTGTTTTAAATTTAACACTGCAGCAAATGGGAAGCGAGAGCAACATTGCCTGTGGGCCAAGAGAAGCAAAAGTACTTCCCCAGTCCAGCAAGCATACCTGTCAAATCCACCATGGTGGGGACATCAGGGCGGTGGTGGGGGGTTGGCAGGAAGCAAACGGATGGATCGGACCCTCGCAGTCAGTATCCCATGATTAGATATGTCTCCAATGTCTGACTCCCTCCCAACTTCCAATCCTTTCCTGATGTCCATGAACTCAGCAGTATCTCTAGGAAGCCCACTAGTGACCTCCTTTCAGCAGCAATCTGTTCCATCTATACGCACATTAAGTGGAAATCCATTATTGAATGTTGACCTTCTGACACATAGACCATTGCTCTCTCATTGCCACTGATTCCATGCCTCTTCCTGGCCCTGTCTGAGGCTGAACCAGAGTGTTCACAACTGTGGCATCTAATTTGATCCTGAACTCCGCTTCTGACCCCAAATCTTCACCATTACCAGAATTGCCTCCTTGCACCTTTTGTAACATTGCCTGTCTCCGCCATCCCCACCCCGGGCCCCCGACTCAGCTCATAGGCATAGATGAGGGTTTCGGCAGCTTTTGTTACCCCTAGACTGCAGTCCAAAGTTCGCCTGATGTCAGTGTGTCGCTCTGGTGTCACGGCAGGATGCTCTGATGTCACAGCGGAATGTTCTGATGTCATAGCCTAAAGCTCTGATGTCACAGCGGGAAGCATCCATCTTGAACATTAGCTCATCCAAAATTCTGCTGCCCGTATCCTAATTCGTACCAAGTCTGCTCACCCATTACCTCTGTGCTCGTTGACCTACACTGGCTCTCGGTCTGGCAACACCTCCGTTTTAAAATCTTCATGCTTGTTATCAAATCGTTTCATGGCCTCACTGTGCCCTATCTCTGTACCCCTACAGCCCTCAGATCTCTGCGCTCCTCCAATTCTAGCTTCTTGCACATCCCCTGTTTTAATTGCTGCACCATTGGCAGCTGTGCCATCTGATGGCTGGTCCCCAAGCTCTGGAATTCCCTCCCTAAACCCCTCTGCCTTCACCCTCTCCTTTTAAAACGCTTCTTAATATCTACCTCTTTGACTAAGCTTTTGGTCACCTGTCCTAATATCTCATTTGTGCTTGGTGTCAAATTTTGTTTCATATTCACTCCTGTGAAGTGCCTTGGGACATTTTAACTATTAAAGGTGCTGTACAAATGCAGGTTGTTGTGTTCTATGTATTTTGAAAAGTGTACTAATGCATTGCTAGCCATTTTAGCTTCCCGACTTGCCAATTTCAAGTATAAATACAAGGATATGGATGTTGAAGAAGTGCCACAGTTGCAGTGATTATTAGTAATCTGCAGAACTGTGTGTTAAATTCAGACGAACAGTGTAGATATTCAAGTGATTCAACTGGGCTAAATTCCTCATTCAAGGTCTTGGATATGTTGACTTGCCCTCACTAGGGTGACGAGCCAGTTTGTTAATGTTTTTAGAAACAGACTGATAATGCAGGAGTCATATTGTCCAGACAGTTGTCAATTTAAGAAAAACATGTTAATCAGTAATGGCACAGTAGATGTGTCAATGAAGATACAACTAAACCGGCAACGGTGTTGGGGAGGGTTTTATTTGTTGAGTCAAGCTTATGAGAAGATTAGAGAATCCGAAAAAGAGAAATATCTGTACGGTCGGACTCCATTAAACTCCAATGTATTGAAAGTTAATATGCCAGACTTCGGTGCAACTGTGAAAGACTTCAGGAAGATGGAAGTGTAGTTGAAATGAAAAGAAAGGCGACTAAGGCATTTTAATGCTTTAATATGTCAATGGAAAGATGAGCAGAGTAATTAGGGGTTCAGATATATCATTCCCTGAAAGTGTGACTGAAAGCCATATTAGAAAAAAAGGCCAATAGAATCTTGAGATTTATAGATGGGGGGTGTACGGTAGAGTAGACGAGGCGTAAAGATGAACTTATACAAAATAATAGTTATGCCGGATGTAGCCTAATGTATGCAGTTTGGGGTGTTATTGAAGGATGATGCCAGGGATGGGAAACACCAGTTGTGGGACTATTATACAGCATTTTGATCGAGTGAATAGACAAAGGTAACTTTCTCTGGTAGCAAATGTTAGAGACGAGGGGTAATCAATTTAACATCCTCACTAATAGAATGAATAGTGTGGTTAGGGGTGTGGAAATGTTTGGCACAAGGAGTGGTTGTGGCAGAAATAGTCGCTCCTTTTAAGGGAAAATTGGATAAGTATTTGAAGGAAAGAAAGATGAAGAGTTGTGGGTAGAGAGCAGGGCAGTGGGTACAATTTTGGTACTCCATTTCAGAGCCTGTAGCCTGGAAAATCTTATGAAAATTATTAAGTGCCAATACCTGTTGTAAAATGAGAGAACTTTAACCCTTCCCCACAATGGGTGGGAGAGGGTCAGGGACTAAATGGGTAAAAATGTGAAACCTAACCCCATCCCAGCTTGAACACGCCTGTTTCCAGTTTAACCATCGTGTGTTTGAGGATGTCCGAATAACCAGCTCTGGAGAGGCGGGTCTGTAATGATAATACTTGAATGAGGCCTCAACCCTCTGATTTTGAGCACCATTTAAATTTAAGCAGCTGCAGGCTGGCATTCCCAGGTCTCAGGAAAATTGGCTGCTGAAGAGAGTGGGGTGTGTGGGGGAGGGGGGGCTGGGGTGTGTGGGGGAGGGGGGGCTGGGGTGTGTGTGGGGGGGGGAGGGGGGGCTGGGGTGTGTGTGGGGGGGGGGAGGGGGGGCTGGGGTGTGTGTGGGGGGGGAGGGGGGGCTGGGGTGTGTGGGGGTGGGGGAGGGGGGGTTGGGGTGTGTGGGGGGGGGGGCTGGGGTGTGGGGGGCTGGGGTGTGGGGGTGGGGGGAGAAGCCAGATCCAGCAGGTCCATGCTCTTCCACCACTGCTGGTGAGACAGGAGTGTTTCCCCCACCTGGCGCGATCTCTTCCTCCCTGTGATCGGATGGAAACCCCCCCAGCTTCACCCCCGGAATTGCTTCATTCCAATCCACCCCCACCAAACATCTGCATTTTGAGCCCTCACCCCACCAACTTCCCGACCATCCCCAGTAGTCCCCAACTGCTGCCATCTGCCACAGGCTTTCCCGTTTGGCAGCCAGCCTACCCCTCAATCTGGCTGGCTGCTGGGCAGGAAACACAGTGAAAAACATTTCAATGTGGCCCTAAATTGAGCAGGACCTCCTGCTGTCAAGTATTTCCAGGTTCCCCTACCATAGGCACAGGCCCCCGCTCCCTCCCACAGTCAGTAAATCCCCATGAGATTGCAGTGCAGTGAGAAGGACGATGATATGTTCTGTACGAGAATTAACAGTGATGGTGCTCAAGAATTGGGGGAAGCGTGCTATTGACCTGTCTCTTGCCTGCCTTTGTCAAGCCATTAAATTTTTTCATGTACTTGTTTGCAGTTCTGGGGATCAGGGAGCTCCCTTGCATGGCTGTTGACAGTTTCCTTCCTTTCCAAACCTCTTTCTCTATTTCATCCAAGGTGTGTCTGAAGGTCAGACTCATTTGAGGTCTTTGGCTCCCCTTATCTGTCTCTGTGGACTTGCCAATTCCCTTTGTTGTGTCTTTCCCTTTTTTTTTCTCTCATTCTCCAAAGAAGGACATTCCTTAAAATAAACATGAAATTCCAGACATTTGAAGCTACTGTTAGTATTCTATAAGATTCACTACTTACCTGCTGTTCTTTCAGTCTGCTAACTTTTAAACACGGCACCTGAAAATTTCTCTTGAGCCTCCCTTGCACAGTACTCGCACTACATAGCCCGGCACCAACCCCAGTGAATATGCAAGTGAGTTGAGCCAGCGATATGATAATTGGATCAGTATTGCAGTGGACTGGGAAGCATAAATACCACATCAGTGGTGTATTATTGAGGCAGCTGGCCCCATGCAACATTGGGGCCACAATTTCTGAAGCTACTAATGAGGTATATGGTTGAAAAAAATGTACTTATTTGGTGGTATGTGGACAGCTTAGGTGTTTCTTTTCCTTATGTAGGGGTTCCTACTGCAGTACCACTCAGTTTCTTTACTGCCAGCACATTCTCTTATGAATTCATTGTAGGGTTCTTGGCATCATTGGCAAGGACATTATTTAATGCCCACTCCGCGTTGTGCTTGAGTAAATGCTGGTGTGCTGCCTTCTGGAACCATTACAGTCCTTTGTAACAGGTTTTATGCAACTGAGAGAGGCTTGTTAGGCCACTTCAGAGGGCAGTTAAGAGTTAACCACGTTGACTTTGATTTGGAATTCTTGCGATCCCATTGGGGACCGATAACTTTTTAAAAAGAATAAGTCGAATTCCCAGTTATTACTGGAAGAATTACGCTACAAGATTTCACATTTTAAACAAAAAAAATTTTACGGTACATACAACCATACAAATTAGCAACAGGAGTAGGCCACTCGGCCCTTAAAGCCTGCTCTGTCATTCAATAAGATCATGGCTATTCTGATCATAACCTCAACTCCACATTCCCGCCTACCCCTGATGATAACCTTTCACCCCCTTGCTTATCAAGAATCTATCTACCTCCTGCCTTAAAAATATTTGAAGACTCTGCTTCCACTGCATTTTGAGGAAGAAAGTTCCGAAGACTCTCAACCCTCTGAGAAAAAATTTCTCCTCGTCTCTATCTTAAATGGGTGACCCCTTTTTTTTTTAATAGTGACCCCCTAGTTCGAGATTCTCCCACAAGAAGAAACATCCTTTCCACATCCACCCTGTCAAGGCCCCTCAGGATCTTGTATGTTTCAATCAAGTCGCCTCTTACTCTCTTCCTAAACTCCAACGGATACAAGCCTAGCCTGTCCAACCTTTCCTCATAAGACAACCTGCCCATTCCAGGTATTAGTCTGGTATACCTTCTCTGAACTGCTTCCAATGCATTTACATCCTTCCTTAAATAAGGAGACCAGTACTGTACACCGTACTCCAGATGTGGTCTCACCAATGCCCTCTATAACTGAAACATAATCTCCCTACTTTTATATTGAATTCCCCTTGCAATAAATGATAACATTCTATTAGCTTTCCTAATTACTTGCTGAACCTGCATACTAACCTTTTGTGATTCATGCACTAGGATTAACAACACTACAATTTGGAAACACTTATACTTTAAACTTAAAATCATAACAGAACATGATGACATATACTTTAAACTCTAGATCTCAACAGAACACTCCGGTTAGACTGTTCCTTTCACCCCAGAGTTTCCTTATATGTTACAGGATCTTGGCAGTTTGTTCACTTCACCTGGGACCAATCCAAATTGTATCACAGCTCTTAGGAATTTACTTCGCTTTTCCTTACTTTCTCAACTGTCTTCCGAGGTCTGTCTCCTGAGAATTCTCTCTCTAGCGTCCTGCTAGACAAATCCTAAAGTTCTCTTGCAGTACTTCCCAAAACTTGGCTTTGCAGCTTGAGCCTTACTCAAAACAGAAACGCCCCTGGTTCCTGATGCCCTCTTTGCTCCTGAGCCCAGTGGCTCCCAAAGCCAATTGCTTTCTTTTTGATCAACCTCTTGTCTGAAGCCAATAGTTTTCCAAAAGCCAACTGCCTGTCTTTGAGCAAGCACACAGTTCAAAACTCCAACAGAGGTATCCCCTGCATCATCTATCTCCATAGCCATGTGGTACAAGTGGGATGTCCCAGATAGCAATTTTAGCTAATTACCTCCAACTCCCAAAACATCTCTTTTTGATTCCTGATATACAGATGAGTGATTAATATTGCTAACAATGACAGAGCAATATCTTTGAGACTTTCTAGTTCCAACTGCCAACTAAATGAGCCCAGTTGCTGGTTTATGGCACTCACCTCTCTAACTGTCTCTGTAAGCACTCATGGAGAGATTTTTAACCTTTTTTAAATCTTGGGTGGTTTGCAACCTTTTAAAATTCTTGAGCTATGTATTTCATCCCTCACAACTAAGAGTGACCTCTCAAATTTTGATACAAACAATGAACCAGGTCATTGTAACAGAATCATGTATGCATGTAAGGAAAACGGGTTTCCTTCCCTGAAGGGCATCTGTGAACGACGATTCAACAGCTTCATCACTTTAACTGGTACCAGATTTTTAAAAATCATAGTGAACATTGACACCACTGTATTAGCCACTAAGTTAGAGACAGCCCTGGACTAACAGCAAGTAGTCAATTTACTCAGCAAACAGAGTCTCTACAAACTACAGCAAAGTCTCCTGGTTAAAAGCAGGATTATTCCTCCAATAAAATGCAGTGAGTGAAGGATGGTTACAAAATACAAATTTATGTGCATTCTCTAGGCATGATTGATGAGGGATTTATACAATCGGCTACATTCTGGCTGGGAATTGTGGTGCCATTATATGCAGCCTTTTTTAATTTACATGTTTCCTTTTTGCTAAACTGAACTCAGATTCTCAAACTGCCATGGTGCGATTTGAACACCCGTTCTCTGGATTACTAGTCCAAGTGACATAACTGTACCCCTAATTCATATTCAATATTCTAAATCCCACAGATTAAATAAAAGACTTTCATTTATGTAGCGCTTTTCACGACCATCAGACATCTCAAAGAACTTTAGAGCCAATGAAGTACTTTTAAAGTGTTGTCGCTACTGTAATGTAGGAAATGCGGCAGCCAATTTGTGCACAGCAAGCTCGCTCAAACAGCAGTGTGATAATGACCAGATCTGTTTTTGTGATGTTAATTCGAACTAGTGCCAGGGGATCTTTTGCATCCACCTAAGCAGGCAGATGGGACCTTGGTTAAAGCCTCATCTGAAAGATGACACCTCTGACAGAGCAGCACTCCCTCAATACTGCAAGGAAGTCACAGCCTTGATTTTTTGTGCTCAATCCTGGAGTGAGACTATGACCCTGAAACCTTGTAACTCAGAGGTGAAAGTGCTACCAACTGAATCACAGCTGATGGTATAAGTAAAACCTGAAACAAACAATTCTGTGCATCTTTCTCCTACCTGAGGAAGGATCCATAAAGAGTAGAAAACCTTTTGTTACTTACAACTGTTCAGGTTGTTTGGACCTGGTAACTGTTTAGAACTGCTATCATAAGTGTGATAATGGGTATGCTGCGCATTTGCAAAGCAGCAATCTGCACTTAAACATATTTAACCAAAATTAATCGAATAACATTTGATAGCTTTGTAGCTAGAAATTCTTTCCTTGGGTTTCCTCTCTGTTTTTCCAATTTGCTGTGCGTTAAATATAATTACAAAATTTAAAATGTTCAACTTGCACACTGTAGGTTTGTGTAGAGGTAAAATGATAATTGTGTGTTTTGTGCACTTAGGACCTCAGTTCGTTTGCCATGCCTTTCCTGGATGGCGATGTAGAAAACTCCGAAAAGGATGTTTCTCACAAGGTATGAATTGTTAATTTTAATCATTTTCTATGGTTAGCAAACTCCCAGTGTCTCACTGTGCCTCTGCCTAATCATCGGTCAGGTGCAGTTCAACATGGAGGTTTTGACCTGGTGAGCATGACTTGTCATACTGCGAAAGTTGTGTTTGTGACTGTTCGACGTTAAACTGATGTCAAATCCACACCAATCTCTCATTCTTGCAGAATGCTCTTCCTTAATTGTGATATTTTGTCCCCCTATTGCATGATTCCAGCATGAGTAAGGAAGAGTCTAAGCAATTCTCACTGCACTTTTCATACAAAGAAAGTATCTTGGAGCATTTAACAAGATGGAAAATGTTGGAGCAGGAAGAGCACAAATGTAGGAGTAGGTAGGCAGGTCATCGGAAAGGATTTTTAGGAAGATTTTCAAGGAAGGAAGGAGATGGTGAAGCTACGTGATTCTGGGGATGGAGCTCTGGAGGGAAAGGGGGTAAAACCTAGAAGGTTGGTTATCCATGGCGGACTAGAGGGAGTGGACGGTGAACAATATCCCAGTGTCAGAGGAGCACGCAGCAGAAGATCCTTTCGATAGTGTGAAGAGAAACTGTGGAGGGCTTGGAAAATGGGGACTGGGATCTTGAAGCCGATTTTTCTGGGGCATGGTGAAACCTCTCACAATTGGGGCTGATGGTAATGTGGCCTTTAGCCACTTTTAAACATCACCAGCAAATACCAGCCAAATCTTCAATTTCCCTTTCAAATCTGCATACATTAACTTCACTCAAAAACAGTGTGGGACAGGAGTTAAGTGTCAACCAGATTGGGTAAGGACGATTAGTTTCCCTTCCCTGAAGCACATTATTGCACCTGTTGGATTTTTACATCAATCCAGTAATCTTATATCGTCTTTTTCTGGTGCCAACTCACAAATTATCAGACATGTTGACTTTATTTAAAGTTTTCAAAACAAAACCAGCTGCTTTTAGCTGGATTACTAACATACTGAGGAAAATGTTGTTCTCCTTTAGCTGACTGATATTGGGGTTAGGGAATAGAACAGTTTCTATTTGAGCATCCAGTCTCTGGTATAGTGCAACTAGATGCAGGGTAACACTCTCTCTAAGACTGAGGAGTGGTCTGATAAATGTCTTCACTAGGAAAGTGGTCAGAATGAGGGACTCCCACCACAACCCTCTGAGTGAAGAAATGTGCTATCTCAGTCCTGAATGGCCAACCCTTATTCTGAGACTGTAGCTGTAGTTCTAGATTCCCCAGCCAGGGGAAACATACTCCTACTATCTACCCTGTCAAATTCCTTAAGGATTTTCCAGATTGCAATGAGATCACTACTCGCCCTTCTAAATTGTAGGGATTATAGGCCTAGTCTAATCAATCTCTCCTCCTAGGACAATGCCCTCATCTCAGGAATCATTCATTGCACTTCTTCTAAGGCAAGTAAATCCTTTTTTTAGGTAAGGAGACAAGAACTGTACAAAGTACTCCATGTAGGGTCTCACCAAGGCACTACACAACTACAGTAAGACTTCTTTACTCTTCCAGTCCAATTCCTTTTGTATGAAATGCTAACATACCATTTACTGTCCTAAATGCTTCCTGTACTTGCATGTTAACTTTCTATGATTCTATACAAGGACTCTCAGATCCCTCTGAATAACAACGTTTCCTAGTCTCTCATCATTTAAAAATATTCTCTTTCTACTTCTCCAACCACAACTTCACATTTCTCCATATTGTATTCCATCTGCCATATTCTTGCCAGCTCACTTAACGGCCAGAATTTTACAGTGGGCAGACAAGAGCCGGACTCTTGACATAAATACCGGTGGTGAACCCGCTTCCACCCAGCCTGGGAATCCGTCCCATACTTTATGGGTCCCCGGGCTTTAATTGGCCCGAGGCAGGACTTCCACCCACTTGAGGGAGGAAGTCCTGCCTCCGTGAGCTGCCGGCCAATCAGTGGGCCGGCAGCTCTTAGTCACAGTAGCGCCACCGAGAGCGGTGACCACTGCTGAGACTGCAGCCCAGCTGACCGAGGAGGGTACCAAGGAGCTGGGACTGAAGGCAAGTTTGGGTTGCCTCACCAGGGGAATCAGTCGTGCCCTGGTGAGGCTAGGGTGGTCGTTTGGGGGGAGGAAGTCGTCTTGGATCCCGGGGTTGGGTTGGGAGGCGGGGGCGGCCCACAATAGGGTGCCCGACTGCCATGTGCCACCCCCTCTCTTTTCCCCCCCCCGCCCCGGGGTGCGGAAAGACCGGCAGCTATAGCTGGGCGGCCTTGCATGTCCCCGGCACACCCGCTTGCCACAGGTAAAATACCCGTGGAGGCGGGCAAGGGCCCTTGAGAGGCCGTCAAGTGGCCACTTAAGGGTCTTGATTGGCCAAGGGCGGGCCGTTTCCCACCCCCCGCCAGACCTCCGTAAACTTGGTTGGAGGCGGAATCGGGGCGGGTAGGCCTCACGGCGCC
This sequence comes from Heterodontus francisci, assembly GCF_036365525.1. Classification (NCBI taxonomy): domain Eukaryota; kingdom Metazoa; phylum Chordata; class Chondrichthyes; order Heterodontiformes; family Heterodontidae; genus Heterodontus; species Heterodontus francisci. Next base: position 203,592,973 of record NC_090372.1, read on the forward strand.
TGCCGTTCAATTTTACGCCGCCCCCACGCCACCATCCAACCCGGTGGGGCGGCGTAAAATTCCGGCCAACCTGTCTAAATCCTTTTGCAGCCTCCTCACAGCATACGTTGCTACTTAACAATGTATTATCAACAAACTTGGATGCATTATACTCAGCCCTCATCTACGCCAATGATACAGGCTGTAAATAGCTGAGGCCCAAGCATTGATCCTTGTGGCACCACTCTAATTACAGCCTACCAACCCAAAAATGACCCATTTATTCCTACCCTGTACTTTCTGCATTTTAACCATTCCTCAGTCCATGTCCATGGTAAAATGTTTGCCATGAGCTCTAATTTTGTGTAATAACCTCTTGCGTGGAACCTTATTGAATGCTTTTTTGAAAATCTGAATACACTGCATCCACTGGTTTCTCCTTATCCAACCTATTGGTTACAACCTCAAGCAAACTCCTAACAGATGCCGAACCTGATTTCTCTTTCATGATTCTGTGTTGACTCTACTCAATCATATGATTTTCGAAATACTCTGTTATCATATCTCTAAATAATAGATCCTAACATTTTCCCTACTAATGTCAGTCTAACTGGCTTATAGTTCTCTGCTTTTTTTTTTGAATAGTGGGGTTCAGTTTGCTACCTTCCAATCCACATGGACTGTTCTAGAATCTAGGGAATTCTGGAAGATCAAAACCACTGCATCCGATATCACTGTAGCAATGTCTTTTCAAATTCTATGATGTAGTCCATCAGGTCCAGGGAATATGTTAGCTTTTAGCCCCATTAATTTCTCCAATACTATTTCTTTGCTAATATTCTGAAGTTCCTTATTTGTGCTAGATCCACGGTTTCCCTCCACTTCTGGAATATCTTTTGTGTCTTCTACCACATACGAAGTATTCATTTAAAGCCTCTGTCATTTCCTTATTCGTCATAATTTCTCCTGCTTCTGCAGGACTCTCATTTACTCTTGCTCGTCACTTCCCTTTTACATATCTATAGAAGCTTTTACAATCTGTTTATTATGTTTCGGGCTAGTTTACTCTCATCCTACTTTCAGTTTTTTTGGTCTTCCTTTGCTGAATTTTAAAATCTTCCCAGTCCTCCATCTTACTGCTCTTTTTGGCAACATTATAAACCTCTTCCTTTAATCTAATATCTTTAACTTCTTTTGTTGGGTATGTGTGGCCCACTTTTTCCATGAGGTTTTTATTCTTTAAGGGAATGTATAATCATTGTGACTTAAGAATTAATTCTTTAAATGTTTGCCATTGCCTATCTACCATCATGTCTTTTAATGATTCCTGATCTACTTTAGCCAACTTGTCCCTCATACCTACGTAGCTTACTTTGTTCAGATTTGAAAACCTTTGTTTTCAATTTAATTAAATCGCACTCAAATGCAATATAAAATTCACCGTATTATGATCACATTTCCCCAGATGATCCTTTATTCCATGGTGGAGGAAGAGAGAAACTCGGGGTGGGGGATGGACAGGAGGGGAGGGACGGAGTGTGTGACAGACAGTGATGAGTGGGGGAATGCAGACAGTTGTGGACTGTGCAAAAGGGGAACTGAAAGTAAGTTACTCTGGGTGGGGATAAAACATAGTGACCCTGTTGAGGCAGAGAGGTGACAGGAGTATAACATCATGTTGAGTGGGGAGAAAGGGTATAAGAAGGGAGAGAAGCTCAGTTGTGCAGGTAAATCTTTGGTTCTGTTCTAAGTGGAAGGGCCAATTGCTTGTGGGAGTTTTAGGGCACCTACACTATAAAACAACATATCTTCTAATTTGCCATAAATGAAGCCACTAGTTTACAAAAATTGTGACGAAAGAACTGTGCATTTATAGTGCCTTTACATGATCTCGGTCCATCCCGAAGCATGAAGATGAATTACTTTTTGAAGTGCAAACACATTGGTGCAGAGTTAATCATTTTTTTTTTTTGGTGGTATTTTAGCTCCGGAACAAATATTGGCCAGGATTTTGGGGGAGGTCCCAGCTGTTCTTTGAAAAAGGGCCATGGGGTCTTTCAATGTCCACAGGAACCAGCACATGGGGCCTCGGTTTAACAGGTCATTTAACGAAAACGTCTCTTTAACAATGCAACACTGAAGTGCCAGCCGTGACCTCACTCTGAAGCGAGAGCACTGCCAACAGAACCAAGCTGACACTTGATTATAATGCATGACTGGGTGGCTTTTTAATAAGCTCCCGCTACTGCATGAAGCCCTTATACTGCAATCATTAGTTCTAATCTGTTTTTATTGGTTATGAGTGTTTGGAATTTACCTTTGGATTTGTTCTTGCAATCAAAAGAGGAAACCTGAAATCCGTGCTTTTTCTGTTTGACTGAAATTCAAACTGTTGTTGAGACAAAGCTTCTAGTCTTCAGTCCCAAAACCACAGTTCTCTCATACCTTACTAATGAATGGGTGACGCCTTCCTGCTGCAATGTAACACCTGGTGCATGAAATGTCTGCCAGCAAATTACAAATTTAGAATGCAATTTCTAATAGCAAACTCTTTTACTTCATGTGTGCAGCTCATTGACCATAATGATCACCTCAGGTAGCACGATCTGGGGTGACCAAATTCTTCTGCACCACTGTGAATGCTGTTCTGTGTTCGGGTGCCAAAAGGTTGGGTTTTAAGTGGAACAGGTTGGATTCCAGTCCACATTTCCAATCCATTCAATGGTTTGGCTATTGAAAAAAATGTACCCAGCCGAGACGAGCAAGCTCATGTGATAGACATTTCTGGCATGGAGAGCAGCACGGTGTTGCAAATTTAATCAATGTTCACCTTGAGAGTAGTGCCGCAGGTGACATTGAATAATAATATGGTTTAGCCTTTTTATTGCTGGCACAAGCTTGATGTGCCAAATGACTACCTCCTGTGCCATATCATTATATGATTTTATAACCATTGGCCGGATGGCCTCCTGCTATGTCATGCAATAGTGGGTTCGGAGTGTGACCATATTTGAAAATGTATGGGGAAAAGGGTGGGGGAGTGGGACTAGCTGAGTTGCTCTTGCAGAGAGCCAGCACACACGTGACCAGCCAAATGCTGGCTTCCTGTGCTGTGTGGGCGGCACAGTGGCGCAGTGGTTAGCACCGCAGCCTCACAGCTCCAGCGACCCGGGTTCAATCCTGGGTACTGCCTGTGTGGAGTTTTCAAGTTCTCCCTGTGTCTGCATGGGTTTCCTCCCACAGCCAAACGACTTGCAGGTTGATAGGTAAATTGGCCATTATAAATTGCCCCTAGTGTAGGTAGGTGGTAGGGGAATATAGGGACAGGTGAGGATGTGGTAGGAATATGGGATTAGTGTAGGATTAGTATAAATGGGTGGTTAATGGTCGGCACAGACTCGGTGGGCCGAAGGGCCTGTTTCAGTGCTGTATATCTAAAAAAAAACTGTTATATCAAACTAACATCAGGTTCTACATGTACACTGACAACACCCAGCACGATCTCACCGCCATCTCTTCCTACCCCTCCACTGCCTGTCATTTGTCGGACTGCTTGTTTGAGAACTAGTACTGGATGAGCAGAAATTTCCTTCAGCTAAATATTTGGCAGGCTGAAGCCTATGTTTTCGTTTCCACCCACTGTCTCTGTTCCCTGGCCCCCGCATCCATCTCTCTTCCTGGCAACTGGCTACGGTTGAACCAGATCTTTCACGACCCTGATCAGAGGTGATCTTTTGACCGTGTATCCGTTCGATCACCAAGATCTTCTTGTTCCACCTACGCTTCCCCTGACTCTGCTTCACCTCAGCTCATCTGCTGCTGAAACCCTAATCTATGCTTTTATTACTTTTAGAATGCTGTCCTGGTTGGATCCTGCATAAACCTGAGCTCCTCCAAATCTCTGCTGCCCATATCCTAATCCCAAATCCCATTTACCCATCTCCCCTGTGTTTGCTGAACTACACTGGCTTCCAGTCTGGAAACTACACAGTTTTAAAATTTCTATTCTTGTTTACAAATCTCTCCATTGCTTCACTGTAGCCTCTTACAGCCGTGTAATCATCTACATTCTCTTCACTCCTCCAATTCTGACCTCGCGCATCTTCGATTTTAATTGCTCCATCATTGGCGGCTGAGCCTTCAGCTGCCTAGGCCCTAAGCTCTGGAATTCCCTCCCTAATCTTTCCACTCTTTACCTCTCTCCTCCTTTAAGGCCGTCCTTTAAAATATTACTCTCTGACCAAGCTTTTTCGCGCTTAATCCTAATAGCTCCTTATGGTACTTCGTGTCGAGTTTTGTTTGCTAGCACTCCTGTGAAGCACTTTGTGACATTTTACCTGTTAAAGGTGCTATATAAATGCAAGTTGTTGTTGACTCTGAAGCTGAATGGTGCCGTGTTTTAGTTTTGTACAAAAGTCAAGTTCCACATGGGCCTGAGCCTTTGATTTGGGTTTGAGTGCTAACATCGGCATCCGTGAAAGAGAAGAATGCTGAGCCTGTTCACTTCATTAGAAACCTGTTGGATTTGATGAAAGTTCTGCAGCATGATTAGTCGAAGGCACAGCCGTCTGGTATCTGGTAAAAGTGACTGTGACTTTACAAGACTACATTACGTGATGCACAGTCACATTCATACAGATGCACGATCTTTAATATAGATAGACGTTTCTCTATTTGACAATTTCATTGTACAGTTTTTTTTTTTGACACACAATGCGAATGCAGTGGAGTGGCAGCAATGTAACTGGCCCAGAAATACCAAACAAAGTTCACTTTTAAGAGGGATAATTGATTTCTTCTGAGACCATCCTCATTGCATAACTCGCATCATCCTCCTCTTCCTGTTCATTTAAATGATACTGGACTGGCAAGCAATTACCGTGTTTCCTGAATTTGTCAGCATTTCATGACAGCGACCAGAAGACCAACTGTCCTGGGTCGAGATGCTTCCCAAGTCCAAGTCCTATTTTATTATGTGCCCTGGACTTTCAACAATGTGAATAGGTAAAGATGTACAGAGGAAGTGGGAGACACACAAACAGAGCGGAGATAGAGGGAAGAAGTACTGGCAGAAAAAGAGAGGAAGAAAGATCGTGAAAGAGTGTTTTAGTAAGAGACAGAGTGATTGGAAAGTGAGAAAGTGGGAGAAAAAGAAAGGCGACAAAACATCAGTGGGAGAGAAGCAAAGTTACAGGAAGCGAGAGACAATTTTCTTTTATCCTTGAGCAATGCCATCAACTAGTAGGGGGAAAAAATTAAAGCATAGGGTCTTTGAAGGAAGGTTTCCTCTGTCCCTTTTTGTAACAAAATTGTAAATCTGTTTATAAAGAACATATGGAACAAAATCATTAACAAGTGACAGAAGATCACTTCTCTGCATTAGTGCAGGGCATAATGAAATATGATATCTTATGCGCAAAAAATGTATTTGGTCTGCAGCATTGCTCATTTAAATTGTTCAGTTCATAAAAGTCAGAATACATAAAGTGCCAGTTTGGCTTACTGTTGGCTTTTTTTATTGAGGTAGGAGACCGTGGAATTAACCATCACTGCAGCACTTGAGCACATAGTCTAGACTGGCACTTTGGTGCAGTGTTGTGGGAATGCAGCATTCTGCAGGTGCTTCATTGGGAGAGACATTAAACTGAATCTCCATTTGTCTGTTCAGGGAGATATTAAAGATCCTGTTGCACTTTTTCCAAGAAGAGCAGGGAGTCTCCCCAGTGTCCTGGCCAACATTTCCCCCCCCCCTCAACCAACATCACCAAAGCAGAATAACCGGTCTTTAATTTAACAAGTTGGCTGCTGTTTTTGTCTACATTGGCTATGCTTCAAAAGTTTTATTTTTCTTACTTCAAGAATCCATGCACCAGTTTCTTAACAGCTATGTTAGATCCTACTAGAAATATAAAACATAATGTTGCCATAGGTGGAGAAGTGTGTAGTTCAGTCTCTAGAAATGTACCTTATGGGTTAATCTCAACATCGTACAAAGGCATTTGATTAACATTGGAAAACTGAACAAATATATGTTTGAATTTTATTTAGGATAACCTTCACAACCTATAACACATGATGAGCTTTCAACCAATCATTCCCTTCAGCAAATTGGCAACAACTAAAGCGTATGGTTTAAGCCAAGATATTGAGTGAAAAGCAAACAGTAAAAAGCTGGTCAAATATTGGATGGCTGCCTGTATGGCACTAAGGGATTAAGGAGGTACTCGAGAGGCTGTCCTGTTTGTCTTAATTTCCTGGTAAATTAATGACAGATGTCCACATTTGCATAAAGCGATCATAACTATTGGGTTCAAACACGGTTCCTTTCACCTCTGTGGCCTATCTGCTGCAGGTGTTATCAGGCTTGCTCTGTGTATCTCGCTCTGGGATGAGGTGTGTGTGTCTGTCTGTCCTTTAATGGGTAGATTCTCATTAAGATTCTGATTTGTTCCAGTTACCTTTCATTGACCTTTTGTCTGAGGCTTGCTGTCACATTGCATTTTTGTCTCAAATTTATTGGAAATTATTGCAGCCATTAAATATATTGGGCACTGGCACTCAGTTCTATAAAACATAACCGCTGAGTGTTCTTCCCTTTTTTAATGTGACTAGTGCAGTGACTTGCATACTTACCCTCCTCCTGCACCCCCACCCCGAGGCAGTGCAGACTGATGTGCACCTGGATTAAGATTTTGTTTCATTAATAAACTGGTAATCCAAAACAGAAGGTAGTGTCAGAACTGTTGGCATCTTTGTTTGCATAAGTGCCACAGTTACATTTTTAGTAGTAAAACTAGGAGAATCAGACCTAGATAGAACCAGAGACAAAGTGGAGGTACTGGAGTAGATTGCCTGAAAGCTTTAGTATCCCTGGATGCATTTATTGGTCAAAGTGTCACTGTGTCTGTAGAATTACATAGATTTTACAGCACAGGAACAAGTCATTCACCTCAATGCTAGAGTTATTGCTGCACACGAGCCTCCTCCCGCCTCTTTTCATCTAATTCTATCAGCATGTCCAATCCCTCTCCATGTGTTTATCTAGTTTCCCCTTTAAATGCATCTATGCTGTTGGTCTCAATTACTTCGTGGTAGTGGGTTCCACCACTCTCCAGAGAAAGATATTTCTTCTGAATTCCCTATTGGATTTATTCATGACTGTTGTATAATTACGGTCCCTCTCTAGGTTTGGACTCCCGCACAAGTAGAGACATCTCCATGCATGCTCTATCAAACTCTTTCATAACCTTAAAGACTTCTTATCAATTCACCCCTCAGCCTTCTTTCTAGAGAAAAGAACTGCAGCCTATTCAGTCTTTCTGATAGGTATAACCTCTCAGTTCCAGTAACCTGGAATATTCATTGGCCAAAAGGGTAGGTGGGTGACCTGTGTCCTCTGCCATTTCCTACACAACTGGCAGGTGTCCAGGTGCAATTTTCTTTGTTTTGTTTTCCTTCTGATATCTTTACAAAACTTCTCTTGCAGAGTTTGAGAACTCTGAAGAAGCTGGGGTTGTTCTCCTTAGAGCAGAGAAGACTAAGAGGAGACTTGATAGAGGTGTTTAAAAACACCAAGGGTTTAGATAGAGTAATTAAGGAAAAACTGTTTCCAGTGGTTGAAGGGCTGATAACCAGAGGGCACAGATTTAAAGTGATTGGTAAACAGAGGTGATGTGAGGAAATACGTATTCCGCAATGAGAATACACTGACTGACAGGGTGGTGGAAGCAGGTTAAATAGTAACTTTCAAAAGGGAATTGGGTGAATACCTGAAGGAGAAAATTTTTCAGGGATATGACGAAAGAGCCAGGGAGTGAAACTAGCTCTTCATTGAAAGAGCTGGCACAGACTTTATGGGCCGAATGGCCTCCTTTGGTACTGTATTATTCTATGATTGTAACAGCAAGCCAATTTAAATGCATGTGCTTTGTAACTTCTAAAGCTATGAGTTCCAAGGAAATGGTAGCCTGGACTACAAGCTCAGAGTTCATGAATTCAAATTCCACCATGGCAGGTGATTTTAATAAGCGGTGTAGTGTAAGATAAATGAAAATGACTGATTTAGTAAAAACCCAACTAGTTTACAAATGTCATTCAAGTAAAGGTACCCACCAGCTGTTCCTGAACTGACCTACACTTGACTGCAACACCACAATGTGTGGTCAACCCTTCATAAGCGGAAACAAAGAACTCTTCTGCCCACCTTAACTGAATCTTTAGGCCTGGATCCCCAAAAGGGCTGGTCACCCTCCAGGATTGACCTGGAGTCTCCAGGAATTGAAGATTTATCTCCAGGATGCTGCTGCAAGCAACTCCGAACAATCATAGCGACATAAATTTTTTTCCCCAATTTCATTGAACAATTATTAGAGAATTAGTGGAGATGGAATTAAAAGGCTATTGGAGTAAGGGTGAAGGATCATCCAGAATAATTAACAGCCTGTTTGCCTTCCCATTGGAGTGGGAAGGCAGTGTGCCGTGGGGATGGTAATGTTGGGAGTGTGGGTGCAGGGTGGTTGGCAGCAGCAAGTCATGTAATGAAACCTCCAGGCAACGTCCAGCCAGAATTGGCAATCCTAACCTCCTAAGGTAGGCTTCATTCTTCTCAGCATATCGGCTGCTGATTCCCTGCTCAGCCATGCTGGAGACGCAGAACCTCCGGCTACGTGTTCCCACCCGTTGGCCTATGTAAGGGGAGGGTGGTGGCTCCACAAGTGGGAAATCGATGTTAGGCGGGGGGGATCCAACTATTGATTTGTTGACTGCATGCTTTTGAGGTGTGCACCAAAATGGCCAGGGATTTTTGGATCCCCCACTCATGTCTGTATTTTTCAGGCTAGCAACATATTATCACTTAAATCTGTGAAGTGGAAACTCGATACTTGTTCATGCATATCCAATTGAATGTAGTCAGTGGTATTCTTCTTCTTTGGCCTCCTTGTCTCGGGAGACAATGGGTAAGCGCCTAGAAGTGGTCAGTGCTTTGTGAAGCACCGCCTGGAGTGGCTATAAAGGCCAATTCTAGAATGACAGACACTTCCACAGGCGCTGCAGATAAAATTGGTTGTCAGGGCTGTTACACAGTTGGCTCTCTCCTTGCGCTTCTGTCTTTTTTCCTGCCAACTACTAAGTCTTTTCGACTCGCCACACTTTAGCCCCTGCCTTTATGGCTGCCCACCAGCTCTGGCGATCGCTGGCAACTGACTCCCACGACTTGTGATCAATGTCACAGGATTTCATGTCGCGTTTGCAGACGTCTTTAAAGCGGAGACATGGACGGCCGGTGGGTCTGATACCAGTGGTGAGCTCGCTGTACAATGTGTCCTTGGGGATCCTGCCATCTTCCATGCGGCTCACATGGCCAAGCCATCTCAAGCGCCGCTGACTCAGTAGTGTGTATAAGCTGGGGATGTTGGCCGCCTCGAGGATTTCTGTGTTGGAGATACGGTCCTGCCACCTGATGCCAAGGATTCTCCAGAGGCAGTGAAGATGGAATGCGTTGAGACATCGCTCTTGGCTGACATACGTTGTCCAGGCCTCACTGCCGTAGAGCAAGGTACTGAGGACACAGGCTTGATACACTCGGACTTTTGTGTTCTTTGTCAGTGCGCCATTTTCCCACACTCTCTTGGCCAGTCTGGACATAGTGGAAGCCTTTCCCATGCGCTTGTTGATTTCTGCATCTGACATCAGTGGTATTAAGATTACATTATCTACAGGAGTATGAAATATATCTTGCACAATCCATATGAATGCCTGGAGATTTAGATTTTTTTTTTCCCTGTCTTTTCAGAGGCTCTATTTTGTAGCAAGCATTTTTTTTCTTGTATTTGTTCATGGGATGTGAGTGTCGCTGGCAAGGCCAGTGTTTATTCCCCATCCATAATTGCCCTTGAGAAGGTGATGGTGAGCTGCCTTTTTGAACGGCTGTAGTCCTTGTGGTGTGGGTGCACCCACAAAGGGAGTTTCAGAATTTTGACCCAGTGACAAATCAAGTCAAGATGGTGGTGGAGGGGAACTTGCACGGTTCTGTGTCAACAAAAGGGGAAAGAATACTTAGACTTCAGTGTGTAGTGTGAATTTGTGAGTGGTTGCTTAGAAGTTTAAAGTAGTCATGAAGTTCAGTGAGATTGAAGGTCGTTCCTGAGCTCCAGAATATAGGAAGAGTTTTTGCTGTGTAACAGGCTCTTATATTTTTAACACTGTAGCTTATAAAATGGAGGTTTAAAGCAGCATAACCGTGATTACGTTCTGAAAGTCAATTTAATGTTGAATAAATGGGGTGTTAGGATCTTGGAAATCTACTTTGCATTGATTTTATTATTAAAAATATGAGCAGCTTTGATAATGAATCAAAGCCCACCTCACCTTTTTCAGGTAAAGTTTTAGCAAGTTTAATGTGGACTGCTATTTACATTCTGAGAAGAATGTTACTGGTTGGGTGTGAGTGCGTGTTTGTGTGGGTGGGTGGGGAAAGTCAGACAATACAGAGACCTGGGATTTGCTGGAAAGGAAAAATGGCTGGTAAATGGAGAATACTGCTATTAATGTGCAACTCAACCAGCAACTTGCAAATTGCCACAAGTTCCTGACTAATTTGTAGAGTTTTTGTAAAAACAGCAGCTTGCAATTAACCTCTTGAGTTTCATCAAGTTGCTGCATTTATACATTAATTGCCCTTTAAACTCAGCACAGAAAGTTAAGTCTAGTAATTAATAACACAAGTACCCTTTTAACAATGTGACAATTGCCAATCAGCCTCTTTGGCCCAGAAAGTGAACAATTAAAAGAGTGGTGTCTCATTCCTTCAGGTAATGAATTGTTGGAGATTTTAAAGACGCGGATTTCTATTAATTTTTTTGACGTTTATACTGAGGTGGGAGAAGTGTACTGTTTATTCTAGTTCCACTTCTCCACAGGTCACAACATATATTTAAATGTTTACCCAGTTAATGATGCGGTCAATCATCGACTTTACTGTTTATCCCACAATAAAATACACCAACCAGGTTACTTTAATAAACAGCAAAATTATCAGTTTATTATAAAATGAGACTTAATCCGTAATGAAGCAAAGAATTAACACACAGATTGAAATATGGAAGTTCTCAATTTTACCTTAGCCCCTCACACATAAAACCAAAAAAATTGAGATTTTCTTTTTAGAGCTCTGTTACAAAAAAAAAAGACAAAAAAGAATACTTTGGCCAAATACTTGCTAATTCTTGAAGAAAAAAGAGAAGATATAGAAGGATGTCAGTTGTCCTTTTTTTGGTTTGGCATCCCAAATACACGTAGACAGCTGTTAGTGGGATCTTTCTCTGGAACAATTCATTCAGGCAGTGTTGAGGATTTATCTGGCAGGTTTTTCTAGCGTCTCGGGTGAAATGCAGCAACAGGGGTTTCAAACAGGTCTTTCAGGACGATTGTAGTATCAATTTTTCTATTTGTTATACTCGCTTCTCAGAGATGGAAACACTGGCAGGCTTTTCAAAAGAGATGGAAAGGCTGAACTGGGGTGACTGCTCTTTTGGCTGTTTTTTTTTTTAAACTGCAACACACTGTCTAAAGGGAAACCAGAAACAATGTCTCAAGAGTCAAACCTCCTGACACCTATAAATTTTAACCTGTCACTTCTCTGTAAACATCTCCCCCCAAGTCAAAAAACCCCTGCTGGGTATTTATCTGAAGACGGGTGACATCCAGTACATGTTGCAAACCAAGTTCAAAAGACCTTCCGATGACCACCTTTCTCTTGAAAAAGAAAGTCAAGCATCTATGGAATCCTTTTTTCAGTTTTAAAACGCAAGTCCTCAAAATTTAACAAAAAATGGAAGTAATTTTGTAACAATGTTCACTTTCTGTCTTTTTTTTCTCATAATGTAATCTGTCTTTCCTTCTTTGTTTCTCTCTCTGTATCTGATTTGACTCTAAATTGCCTTCCTTCTCTGTCCTCCTTCTGTTCTTACATTTCATTGGTTAAGGAGATCTACTGTTGGTTAAGGAGATCCCATCATTCACTAATGTTCCAGATGCCCTGTTGCCTTTGCCATGCAATTAATAGCTCCCACTTTCAGCAGCTTCCAAGGCAAAACAAAATTGAGCTGAAGGCTGCAGGAAAAGTTCTTAACTAACCGAACATATCTTGAGATGCCCCGCTCAAGCAACTTGCGGACCATTGCTTTTGGGCGGAGGCAACCAGCTGGTTCCCTGTCAATTGCTAGAAGCTACACATTAATCACATCAGCAGTTCTCTCATATTTGAGGTGTTAATGCAGGCAAGACTGGCACCTCATATTGGTGCCAAGTTACCTATTTTTGATAACAAATGGGCCACGTGTTTGTGACAACCCAATGCTCATCAATCAAAAGCCTACAAACACTGGAAATTTGCACATCACACACTACCTCCTAGAAAGACCAAATTGATAAAATTGGTTGATAAAGTGTTCATCTGCCTTGTGTGGAAGGGCTGCTTTGACCTGGGCTGTATGTGTAAAAGCTGCTAGATTTCCTTTATTCTGGTGTACTGCTGCTTTGACTGTTCTCCTATGTAACGATTGTGGGACAGGACTCTGTGGAGTGACGAACCATAAACGATACAGTCCTTCCATGACTCCGTTCAAAGATTCTGAAAAGCAGGCTGAGATTTCAGACACTTTTTTTTGTGACCGTTAAAAGTCTTGGGTTAAGCCATGCAATGTATTCCTAATGATTCATTGCATTCCTTTTTTGCTTTTGTCTAATTATAAATGTTGGAAATTCATTTGACTGTTAGTTTTATTCCGAAAGATATGGTCTGATGGGGGTTTCTAGCTTTTGGAATGGACAGCAATGCCGTCTGGTCAACTGTTCAACCTCCAGTATGAAATATTGCAGGTAAAAGATAATATGCCAGGATACTCCTGTTCAACGCACTCGAGGGTCTCCGTTTCAGATCATTGGAGATATGGATCTGCTTATGGAAGTTACACTCAAACATTAATAAAAGGAGAAAGCCTGAATTGTAACTTTTTTTTATTGATTCTTGGGATATAGGCATTGGCCATCATTTATTGCCCATCCCTTGAGAAGGCGGTGATGAGCTGCCTTGAAACACGGCAGTCCATGTGGTGAAGGTACTCGCACAATGTTGGGGAGGGAGTTTCAGGATTTTGACCCAGCGATGATGGAGCAACGGAAATTAGATTTCCAAGTCAAGATGGTTTGTGACTTGGAAGGGAACTTGCAGGTGGTGGTGTTCCCATGCACTTGATGCCCTTGTCCTCCTCAGTGGTAGAGGTCACGTTTGGAAGTTGCTGCAACCATGGTACGCCTGTGGTGCAAGAAGCATATGTTTGAGGTGGTGGATGGTCTGCTGATCAAGCAGACTACTTTGTCTTGGACGGTGTCAAGCTTCTTGAGTGTTGTTGGAACTGTACTCATCCGGGCAAGTGAGGAGTATTCCATCACACTCCTGACTTGGGACTTGTAGGTGGTAGAAATACTTTGTGGAGTACATCAACTTAGAGCATGGCTACCCGACCCGAACCCGACTGGACCCGACAACATGTGTCGGGTCGCTCTTCCGGGTCCGGCATTCGGGCTCAGGTCGGGTCGGGCCAGGTCGGACACCGTGACAGCCAGGACGTCAAGGTGGGAAACTCTGCACTAGTCTGCAGTGAGCAATTCCATCCAAGATAGAGCATAACCTCTTTAATATAATCAACTTTATTCTGGTGGTCAGGTTGGGTCGGGCGCAGGAAAAAATGAAAGGACTCGGGCCGGGTTGGGCCCGGCCGGATGTGGTTCTGTCTGGCTCGGGTCGGGTTTCATTTGCAGACGAAGTAGGGCATTTACATCAGCTACCTCCATACAAAGGCAAAAGAATTCTTTGCACCGTACAACTATTCGCAGTCTAGCTTTACTTTGTATATTGTTACGACCTCAGTTGAGACTGTTCAGTTTAAAACAAGTGATGGGAACTCCCCAGACCGTTTTAAAGAATTACACAAGATTTCACATTTTAAGGCTTTTACTATAACAACTAAACCAATATTAAGTAAACAGTACTTGGTAGGCAGGTAGCTAATACACTAAATTACGAGAAAAGTATTTCCCATTAACTTAGTAGCACACTCAAACTCGACACCGTAATTATACGTTACAGTGCTGTGTGAAAAAGGTACTCTTGCAGTTAAAAGTACCAACTCCTCCCAGTAGGAATAGGTTTGATCACCCAGTGTCTTTAACAATGCCAATATCCTCTTTGCTCACTTCGTCCGAGCATATTCGACTGGTCTTTTGTTAATAAGGCAATCTCTGGTGACCCTGTTGGTCTTTTCTCCTCCGCAACTCTCAACATTTCAAATCTGATTCAAATTTTAGCAACCTTTTTGCTGTATCAGTGCTCTGAGAGCAGTTGTTTTTTTCTCTTTTTTTTCTGAGGCTGCTGCTGCTGGTCTTTGTGTCTTCCGTTCTTCTTTACAGCCTCCAGACCTACGAAAGCCTGTTGAACTTCTGCAAAGTAAGAAGTCAATAGTCCTTTCCTTTTACAATTCTCAGAGTCTCTAAGTCTGGCCATAGCAAAACACCTGGGCCTTCCTTTTGTTTCCAGGTGTTAGCAATTGCAAGTCGAATTTGCATTCTTAGAGCCCCTGGCTCCCTGTTTACGATCTGGGAGAGCGAAGCCCACTGTTCTTCAGGTGTTCCAACCTTGTACTCTGCTTTCAAAAGCGTCTTTGATCTGGGTTCCTTGTGTTTATAGTAACTAGGACCCCTGGCTTGTCTCTGGGCAGACTTGGTGTTAGGTCATATGCTTCCTTTTTACATTGTATTAAAGATCACTGTTTTTAGAACCTAATCATGCTCCAATGTTCAGTGTTCATAATGATATACTTGGGGTCAATTTTTGGCAGCACTTTCAGGCGCTAAAGAGTCTCTGAGATGACCAAAATGGGGTCTGGAGCTCAAACACTAGTTTAGCCTGCATTTAGCACCAGACACCACCTTGGTTAAAATTTTGAATGCTGCACTAGAAATGGCCACCCGGAGACTTGTTGAGGGGTTGATTGTCACTTACAATGCTGGCGAACGCTCATTAATGAGGCTGTATGGCATTTTGGTGGCTTGCGCTTATGCCTTCTAACAGTGCCAGATGTTTGAGAGTAAACATGGCATTGATGGAGATTTTGAGCATTGCTTAAAGGGGTATTGACCATTTCATGTTCAGTTGTTGGAGGTTTGAAGAGGACCTTTGAAACATATATTTTTTGGGACACCTTGCCGAGGCTGCAGCAACAATATGTAATTTAAATGGAGGGAGACTGCAGAATGCAGTGGTACAGAGTGATCTGGGTGTCCTTGTACATGAATCACAAGACGTTTAGTAAGCAAGTAATTGGGAAGGCAAATTAGGAGACAACATATACTACCTCTCCCACGAGGATTGTGTCTAATTTGCACTTGAGTGCTAAATCTGCAGATGTCTGGTTGGCCTTGATTGCAAGGGGGATAGAGTATAAAAGTATGGAAGTCTTGCTACCACTGTACAGTTGGTTGGTGAGACCACACCTAGAGTATTGCCATCAGTTTTGGTCTCCTTATTTAAGGAAGGATGTACTTGCATTGGAACAGGCAGCTCAGAGAAGGTTCACTAGGTTCATTCCTGGGATGAAGGGGTTGTTTTGGGAGGAAAGGTTGAGCCTATACTTATTGGAGTTTAGAAGAATGAAACATAAGATCCTGAGGTGGCTATATGATTCTGAGGAGCTGGATGCTGAAAGGATTTATAGAAGCAGGGGGCATAGTTTCAGAATAAAGGGTTGCCCATTTAAGATGGAAATGAGGAGGAAATCCTTCTCTGAGGGTTGTGAATCTTTGGAATTCTCTACCCCAGAGAGCTGTGGAGGCTGAGTGGTTGAATATATTCAAGGCTGAGACAGATAGATTCTTGAACTTTAGGAGAGTTGAGGGTTACGGGGAACAGGCAGAGTGCAAGATCAGATCAGCCATGATCTTATTAAATGGCAGAGTAGGCTTGAGGGGCTGATTGGCCTACTCCAGTTTCTATTTCTTATGTCCTTAATATTCGAGCAGTATTTATTCTGGAAATTCTCTGAGCTCTTCACCTAAAAAGACTAAGTGTTGTGCTACTGCACCTTCTAGGAGTCACCAGGAGAAAGGGAGTGTTTGGTCATGGGTATCTTGCTATGAGTCCCCCTTGGTCTGGATGAGGAACAGGAGGAGGACATCAGGCCAGGCAGAGCGGCACCAACTGCTGCAGAAGAGAAGGACAGGAGGGTGAGGTGGTGTCTTTCCCCATAGCAGGCACAGGGCCTCCCTCCTGCTCTGGACCTTTTTAAAATGTATTTGTTCATGGGAAGTGGGTGTCACTGGCTAGGCCAGCATTTACTGCCCATCCCAATTACCCTTGAGAAGGTGGTGGTGAGCTGCCTTCTTGAGCCGCTGCAGTCCTTTGGGTGTAGGTACACCCACAGTGCTGTTAGGAAGGGAGTTCCAGGATTTTGACCCAGCAACAGTGAAGAAATGGCAAAAAGACTTTATATTTTTATACTCTATCCCCCTTTGCAATCCAGGCCAAGCAGACATCTGCAGGTTTAGCACTCCAGTGCTGATCGGACTCAATTCTCATGGGGAGGGAGTATATGTGGACTCCTAATTTGCCAAGTCAGGATAGTGTGCGGCTTGGAGGGGAACTTGCAGGTGGTGGTCCATGCATCTGCTGCCCTTGGCCTTCTAGGTGGCAGAGGTCGCAGATTTGGAAGGTGCTGTCTAAGGACCCTTGGTGAGTTGCTGCAGTGCATCTTGTATATGGTACACACTACTGCCACTGTTGTCAGTGGTGAAGGGAATAGAACATAGAACAGTACAGCACAGTACAGGCCCTTCGGCCCACGATGTTGTGCCGAACCTTTAACCTACTCTAAGATCAAACTAACTACCTACCCTTCATTCTACTATCATCCATGTACCTATCCAAGAGTCACTTAAATGCCCCTAATGTATCTGCTTCTACTACCACCGCTGGCAGCGCATTCCACACACCCACCACTCTGACATCTCCCCGAAACCTTCCTCCAATCACCTTAAAATTATGCCCCCTGGTGATAGCCCTTTCCACCCTGGGGAAAAAGTCTCTGGCTATCCACTCTATCTATGCCTCTCATCATCTTGTACCCCTCTATCAAGTCACCTCTCATCCTTCTTCGCTCCAATGAGAAATGAATGTTGAAGGTGGTGAATGGGGTGCCAATCAAGTGGGTTGCTTTGTCCTGGATGTTGTTAAGCTTCTTGAGTGTTGTTGGAGCTGCACCCATCCAGGCAAGTGGCGAGTATTCCATCACACTCCTGACTTGTGCCTTGTAGATGGTGGACAGTCTTTGGGGAGTCAGGGGGTGAGTTACTCCCTGCAGAATTCCCAGCCTCTGATCTGCTGTTACAGCCACAGTATTTATGTGGCTATTCCAGTTCACTTTCTGGTCAATGGTAACCCCCAGGATGTTGATGGAGGATTCAGCGATGGTAATGCCATTTGAACATTAAGGGGAGATGGTTAGATTGTCATTGCCTGGCACTTAGGTGGCATGTAACATTTACGCCACACATCAGCCTAGGTCTAGATGTTGTCGAGTGCTTGCTGCATCTGGACACAGGCTGCTTCATTATCTGAGGAGTGGTGAATGGTGCTGAACATTGTGCAATCATCAGCGAACATCCTCACTTCCGACCTTCTGAACGGAGGGTCATTGAAGCAGCCGAAGATGGTTGGGCCTAGGACCTAGGTATGACTTCAACCAACAGAGAGTTTTCCCCCGATTCCCATTGACTCCAGTTTTGCTCGGGTTCGTTGATGCCGTACTCTGTCAAATGATGCCTTGATATCAAGGGCAGTCACTCTCGCCTCCCCTCTGTAGTTCAGCTCTTTTGTCCATGCTTGGACCAAGGCTGTAATGAGGTCAGGAGCTGAGTGGCCCTGGCGGAACCCAAATTGACCGTCACTGAGCAGGTTATTGCTAAACAAATGCCGCTTGATAGCACTGTCGACAACCCCCTCAATCACTTTGCTGATGATCGAGAGTAGACTGATGGAGCAGTAATTGGCTAGGTTGGATTTGTCCTTTATGTGTACAGGGCATACTTGGGCAATTTTCCACATTGCCAGGTTGATTGTCAGTGTTGTATCTGTACTGGAATAGCTTGGCTAGGGGTGCGGCAAGTTCTGGAGCACTAGTCTTCCATCAAGACATCCAGTGCCTTGTCTGAGAACCTGTGCGCCCTCTCCTGCTGTCCCTGAGCAATCCTGAAAGCTGTCATTGTGTGTCAGCCGGACCATTCCAAACGTTCAGTGGATGTGGGTGTGTGGAGCCCACATATACAACCCCATCCCCAACAAGAGTTGTGTCTAATCAACACTTGAGTGCTAACCCTGGTTTAACACCTCCAGAGGCAAGTTCAAGTTATGGTAATCAGCAAATTAGAACCAAAATTGTGTGCTAAATCCAGATGTTGAAACAGAAGTGCCTTATTGGCACAGCACCCATTTAGTGCCTGTTTCCACCATTTGGCCAAAATAACCCCTTTTGTTCTCTGTAAAATTTCATCAGAAAATATTGAGATTTTATGATTTGAAGCAAGACAAAACTTGCTGTTCAACACAACCACTAAAGGTGAAAAGGGTAGGGGGGTGGGGGTGGGAATCAAGAAGTAAAGGTGAAGTAACCTCAAACTTAAATTTGAGCAGCCTGTTGGCTGTAGGAGGAGGAGAATAATGAGGGATGTGAGGAGTTCCACAGCTTTGAGGTCTCACAGGAATGAGTTCAGAATAGGAAAGTGGAATCATTCTGGATCTATAATATCCACTTTGTGCACCTCCAGTGCTTTCAGTCTTGCCTTTACCTAATAGAGGTCTTTAAAATTCTGAAAAGTTTTGAAAATTCTGAAAAATATTGATGGAGAATGTTTCCTGTTGTGGGGAAGAATATAGCTAGAGGGCATCAATATAAGATAGTCACTAAGAAATCCAATAGGGAATTTTATACTGAAAATGTGGGGCTCGCTACCACAGGCAGTGGTTGAAGTGAATAGTGTAGATGTATTTAAAGGGAAGCTACACCGTCATGTGAGAGAGAAGGGAATTAAGAGTTACGATGATGGATTTCAATGAGGAAAGATGAGAAGAGGCTCAAGTGGAGCATAAAGGCCGGCATGGACTGGTTGGGTTGAATGACCTATTCCTGTGCCATATATCCTATGTAATCCTATGTATGTAATTCATAACTGATCACGTAGCATTGCTTAAATGGAGGGCTGTTTGCTGAATATGCTTGTCTTAGGCAAAAAGTAAAGTTTATTTAAGGATGTGCAGTAGTTAATTGGGCATCACTGTGCCAGAGCAGATTGTGAAAGTACTCTATAGGCAGCACTGTGGCTTGAGAAGTCTCCGAGGATTGCAGTGCAGGTTTTAGTGTTGATTGAGATCCAGGACAGACTGTTTGTTTTTGTTTTTCTGATGAGAATTTAAATTTTTGATGTTGCCGTTTTTTCTTTGAAGTTGCTTCTGGAAACTGGAATATTCCGAAGCCTGATTTTTCTACCTTAGTCATAGTCATTTACAACACAGAAGTAGGCCATTCAGCCCATCGAATCCATGTCGGCTCTCCATGGAGCAATCCATTCAGTCCCACTCCCCTGCTTGATCCCCTTGAGCCCTGCAAGTTTATTTCCTTCAAGTGGCTCTCCAATTTCCTTTTGAAATTATTGATCGTCTCCACTTCCACCACCCTCATGGGCAGTGAGTTCCACGTTATTACCACCTACTGCGTAAAAAAGTTCTTCCTCATATTCCCCCTGCACCTCTTGCCCAAAACCTTCAATCTGTGTCCCCTAGTCCTTGTACCATCTGCTAATGGGAACAGTTTTTCTTTGTCTACCTTATCCAAAACTGTCAGAATCTTGTTCGCCTCTATCAAATCTCCCCTCAATCTCCTTTGCTCCAGGGAGAACAACCCCAGTTATTCCAACCTAACCTTGCAACTAAAATCCACCATCCCTGCAACCACTCTGGTAAATCTCCTCTGCACCCTCTCAAGGACCCTCACATCCTTCCTAAAGTGTGGTGACCAGAACTGGACGAAGTGCTTTAGAGGGGGCCTAACTAGAGCTTTTATAAAGGTTCAGCATAGCTTCCCTGTTTTTGTACTCATTGCCTTTATTTATGAAGCCCACGATCCCATATGCTTTTCTAACTACTCTCTTGACAAGTCCTTCAAAAGTATAAGAAAATTAGTACCAAACTTAACTTGTGTTTTTACTTGTAAGATACTAAAAAGCTTTTTAAAATTAATTTTAGGTCCAGGTTTTGTCACTGCTGTAATTTTTATATAAAATCGATTAGCTGTTAGTTTATAGGCTACTTATGTCAGTAAACATATAGATTCTGCTTTTAAGTCAAGAATGGCCAAATAAGTCTTGGGAGCTTTTCATTGAGTAAAAACAGTTCCAAAATTAGATCAGCCAGCAGGGAATCAATGTAATAATAGCATTTAGAGTCACCGATTTATTGGCCACATAGTGGGTAAGCGAAGTTTCCCTGCCACACCCCTGGCTCATCCTATTCTGCAAGTTTGAAGATGCAAGGATTCATGGCTGTTGTGGGAATGCTTGTCTTCGGACAATTCAATTCACTCCACACGATATGAAGAAACGGTCGAAGGCACTGGATACAGCAAAAGCTGACATGCTCCAGAACTAGCCGCGCCCTAGCCAAGCTGTGCCAGTACAGCCACAGCAGTGATATCTACCCAACAATATGGAAAATTGCCCAAGTATGTCCTGTCCACAAAATGCAGGACAAATCCAATCTGGTCAATTACTGCTCCATAAGTCTACTCTCAATTATGAGCCAAGTGACGGAAGGTGTCATCGACAGTGCTATCAAGCAGCACTTACAGAGCAATAACCTGCTCACCAATGCTTAGTTTGGGTTCTGCCAGGGCCACTCGGCTCCAGACATCATCACAGCCTTTATCCAAACATGGAAAAAAGAGCTGAACTCCAGAGGTGAGGTGAGAGTGACTGCCCTTGACATCGAGGCAGCATTTGACCGAATGTGGCATCAAGGGGGGAGCCCTAGCAAAATTGAAGTCAATGGGAATCTGGGAGAAAGCTCTCCACTGGTTGGAGTCATGCCTAGCACAAAGGAAGTTGGTTGTGGTTGTTGGAGGTCAATCATCTCTGCCCCAGGACATCACTGCAGGAGTTCCTCAGGGTAGTATCCTAGGCCCAACCATCTTCAGTTACTTCAACAATGACCTTCCCTCCATCATAAGGTCAGAAGTTCGGATGTTGGCTGATGATTGCACGTTTGCTTGCAGCAAGACCTGGACAGCATTCAGGCATGATCTGATGAGTGGCAAATAACATTTGCGCCACACACGTGCCAGGCAAAGACCATCTCCAACAAGAGAGAATCTAACTGCATTTCTTGGTATTCAATGGGATTACCATCGCTGATACCTCAACATTAACATCCTGAGGGTTACCATTGACCAGAACCATAACTGGACCAGCCGTCTAAATACTGTGGCTACAAGAGCAGGCCAGAGATTAGAAACTCTGAAGCAAGTAACTCACCTCCTGACTCCCCAATGCCTGTCCACCAGCTACAAGGCACAAGTCACGAGTGTGATGGAATACTCTCCACTTGCCTGGGTAAGTGCAGCTCCAACAACACTCAAGAAACTTGACACCATCCAGGACAAAGCAGCCTGCCTGATCGCACCCCATCCACCATCTTAAATATTTACTCTCTCTACCACTGGTGCACAGTGGCAGCAGTGTGCACCATTTACAAGATGCACTGCAGGAACTTGCCAAGGCTCCTTCCAAACCTGCAAGACAGGACAAGGGTATCAGACACAAGGGAACAACACCACCTGCAAGGTCTCCTCCAAGTCAAACACCATCTGAACTTGGAACTACATCTCCATTCCTT
This sequence comes from Heterodontus francisci, assembly GCF_036365525.1. NCBI lineage: Eukaryota > Metazoa > Chordata > Chondrichthyes > Heterodontiformes > Heterodontidae > Heterodontus > Heterodontus francisci. Next base: position 203,614,946 of record NC_090372.1, read on the forward strand.
CACTGTCACTGGGTCAAAAACCTGGAACTCCCTTCCTAACAGCACTGTGGGTGTACCAACCCCACATGGACTGCAGCGGTTCAAGCAGGCAGCTCACCACCACCTTCTCATGGGCAATTCGGGATGAGCAATAAATGTTGGCCCAGCCAGCAAGGCTCACATTCCAACAATGAATTTAAAAAAAAATTGTATAAGGGAGGGTCATTCATTCACTGAATGTAATTGTTTGCTACAAAGTTAATTGGCAGAATGAATGACCAACCTTTGCACACAGCCCTCCCTCCCTCCACCACCCCAAACACACCGCCACCAGCGGCTGACAGTCACATAAGGACATTAAAAATAGGAGCAGGCGTAAGGCCATGTGACCCCTTGAGCCAATTATCCGCTCAGAGAATGGGTAAATGAGCGCTGACACGTCATCCTGTGTCACAGCACTATTAGCTGTTACATGCCCAGTTGCTACAGAAAGTTTTGAGAACATTGAACAGTAAATTGTCCCCTTCCTCTCACCACCCCGCCCCCCCCCTCAAAGAGACTTGTATGCATCATTCATAATTTATTTGAAAAGAACGGCAAATAATAAAGTTTGTTCCTTTAGCATTAATTTGACAGTATAATTTCCCCTTCAAGCTTGGTCTTTGTAAGCTGTGGACAGATTAATAACAGTTGTCTTCAGGTTTTTGTACATGAATATTTGAGTGCTTAATTAAAGTGGTTGGACTCACTGCCATTTCAGGAATGTTACACAATTTTAATGAGAGTGCGAAAATGCTCGTTCTTGGTGAAGCTGTTAGGTGACTCACTGTTTTCTGTTGAGTGCTTGGATTTACTGTTTTCTGGTTTCTGTCGAGTGCTTGGATATTAAGTGAACCTAATTATGAACTCATCCATTTCATCCTCATTTATTTGGAACTGATCGCAGAATACAGTCAATCAACAGATTGTTCTTATGTTGAAGAAAATCAGATCGTAGTTGATGCCAACACAAAACTATTGGAAAAAATTCTGAGGGACAGGATTAATCTCCACTTGGAGAGGCAGGGATTAATCCGGGATAGTCAGCATGGCTTTGTCAGGGGGTCGTGTCTAACTGACTTGATTGAATTTTTCGAGGAGGTGACTAGATGTGTAGATGAGGGTAAAGAAGTTGATGTAGTCTACATGGACTTCAGTAAGGCTTTTGATAAGGTCCCGCATGGGAGATTGGTTAAGAAGGTAAGAGCCCATGGGATCCAGGGCAATTTGGCAAATTGGATCAAAAATTGGCTTAGTGGCAGGAGGCAGAGGGTGATGGTCTAGGGTTGTTTTTGCGAGTGCAAGCCTGTGACCAGTGGCGTACCGCAGGGTCAGTGTTGGGACACTTGCAGTTTGTAGTGTACGTTAATGATTTATACGTGAATAGGAGGTATGATCAGTAAGTTCGCAGATGACACGAAAATTGGTGGTGTCGTAAATAGTGAGGAGGAAAGCCTTGGACTACAGGACGATATAGATGGGCTGGTAAGATGGGCGGAGCAGTGGCAAATGGAATTTAATCCTGAGAAGTGTGAGGTGATGCATTTTGGGAGGACTAACAAGCCAATGGAATATGCAATGGATGGTAGGACCTTAGGAAGTACAGAAGGTCAGAGGGCCCTTGGTGTACTTGTCCATAGATCACTGAAGGTAGCAGCACAGGTAGATAAGGTGGTTAGGAAGGCATATGGGATACTTGCCTTTATTAGCCGAGGCATAGAATATAAGAGCAGGGAGGTTATGATGGAGCGGTATAAAATGCTAGTTAGGCCACAGCTGGAGTACTGTGTACAGTTCTGGGAACCACACTGTAGGAAGGATGTGATTGCACTGGAGAGGGTGCAAAGGAGATTCACCAGGATGTTGCCTGGGCTGGATCATTTCAGCTATGAAGAGAGACTGAAAAGGCTAGGGTTGTTTTCCTTAGAGCAGAGAAGGCTGAGGGGGGACATGATTGAGGTGTCCATAATTATGAGGGGCATTGATAGGTTAGATAGGAAGAAACTTATTCCCTTAACAGAGGTGTCAATAACCAGGGGGCATAGATTTAAGGTGAGGGGCAGGAGGTTTAGAGGGGATTCGAGGAAAACTTTTTTCACCCAGAGGGTGGTTGGAATCTGGAGCACACTGCCTGAAGGGGTGGTAGAGGCAGGAATCCTCACAACATTTAAGAAGTATTTAGATGAGCACTTAAAACGCCATAACATAGAAGGCTACGGGCCAAGTGCTGGAAAATGGGATTAAAATAGTTAGGTGCTTGATGGCCAGCACAGACACGATGGGCTGAAGGGCCTGTTTCTGTGCTGTATAACTCTGACTCTATGACCTGTTGCTTTTTCAGTTCAGTGTAGTTTCTCTTCCTAGATCATCAGCTTTGCAAGACTTTGCTGTAGTTTTGTTCATTAGTGTTCTGCTTGGTATAGTTTGTGGAAACTTCATTTCAATAGATCTTGTTTGCTGACTGGAGAATTTTTTGCTTTGGTGTGTTCTCCACTTCCCTGGATGAGTGCATCTCCCACAACACTCGTAGCTCAACACCATCCAGGATTAAGCCAGCCTGCTTGATTGGCACCCCATCTACCACCTGACAGTGGCTGCAGTGTATGCCATCTACAAGATGCCAAGGCCTCTGACTGCACCTGATGTCAACTGCCTAGAACAACAGGGTAGCAGGCACTTGGGAACATCACCACCTGCAGTTTCTCCTCCAAGTCTCACAGCATCCTGACTTGGAAATATATCACCGTTCATTTATTGTCACTGGGTCAAAATCCTGGAACTCTCTCCCTCACAGCACAGTGAACGAATCTACACCACACAGACTGCAGTGGTTCACCACCACCCTCTTGAGAGCAATTAGGGATGGGCATCAAATGCTGGTCTTGCCAGTGGACCCCCCACAATATCCCATGAACATTTTTTTTTTTAGATGTCTGGCTGTCTTTACTGACTCCAGTGTTGCTATCAGGTCTGTGTAGGAATCAGTTGGAAGGTTTTAACATAGCAAATTAGCTTTCTGGTGCAGTGTTATGTAAAGTGCTTTGAAATGCTTCAGTATGAAAGGTACAATATGACATAAGATTGTGTTGCCAGATACAACAATAGGTTTGAGATCCTGAACACATTCTTGTTAGGATGCAAACAATGATACTGCAAGGTCTGGCCAGAATGGAGATGACTAGATAATTCCCCCGTCAATCACACCTGGAGCCAGCACTGCTGGAACTAACTGGCATTGATTTTATGCATATAATTTGTATTCTGCAACTCTCCTCCACTCACTGCATTTTGCTGGAAAAATAACCTTGCTTTTATCAGGAGACTTTGTTGTAGTTTTGTTCATGAGTTCTGTTTGCCCGTAGTACATGGAAACTGTTTGCTGAGTAAGTAGACTTTTTGGTTTAGTGCGCTGTTTAAATAGACTCTATTTGCTGAATAAATAGACTTTGTTTGCTGTAAAATAGACTGTTGTAAGTCCTGCCCTGCCTCCCACTCATTGGCTGAAGCCGTGGTGTCAATACTCATTGTTCTTTTTAAGGTAAAAGCTTCAGGCGTAGAGGGTTGCTATTGGGTTACATTTCCTGGTAGAATTAGAACTTTAAAAATGGACCTGTTTGCAATTGGACGGGAGCTAAATGATTTAAATAAAATGGAGATTTGGTAGTCTTGCTACTTACTGGTATACGACTGAAGGGTCTATAAGTTCCTGGACTTGCGTAATTGCCTTTTTGAAATTAGATTTACATTGTCTCTACACCACAGAAAGAGGCCAATTGGCCCAACTGCTTTGTGCTCGTGTTTGTACTCCATACGAGCCTTAACCCACTCTAATTAGCTCATCCCATTCCACTTTATTTATTTAAAAAAAAAAATAAATAAATTCCACTTATTCTCTTTCCCCTCATGTATGCATCAAGCCGCCTTTTTTGATTTGAATGGCTGAAGCAGATAGCATTCATAATGTGGCAGCAAGTTCCACATTTTCATCATTTTCTGTGTACAGAAATTCCTCCTAACTACTTCGACTGATCTGTTAGTGGCTAATCTTATATTTATGCCCCCTAGTTTTGGACTCGCCCACTAGTGGAAACAATGTCTATTCATCCACCCTGTCGAACCCTTCACTCATTTAAAGTCCTCTGTCAGGTCTCCTTTTCCAGAGAAAAGAGTCCAGAGCAGTTCAGTCTTTCCTGATGGTAGCTTCCCCTCCATTCTGGATGTCCTTGTAACTTTTCTGTATTTTCAGTATCCTTTTTGTAGTGATTTATGTACCTATGATTTAGCCTATACTGCAAGTTCATTGGTATTAATCCAGTTCAGGTCCTGTATTAATAGCTTACCCCACCCAATCTAAAACAATCTTCTACACCATCTCTTTAATCAAGTATTGACATGAGTAATCTTGAACTGCAAGTTCTGTGTGGCATGTGGCAGCAAATGTAATCCTGAGATTACTACCATAAAGATATCGATTCATAGAATCACAGCACAGAAAGACCACTCGGCCCATCGAGTTTGCACCAGCATTTTTGAAGAGCAATCCTTATCGTTTCGTTCACCTGCTCTTTCTCCATATCCCTGAAATTTTATCTCATTAGATTATTTATCCAATTCCCTTTATTGAAAGCTACTATTGAATCTGTATCCACCAAGCTATTAGGAGCTGCATTCCAAATCCTAACCACTCATTGCACAAAGAAAGGTTCTCCTCATTTCACCTCTGGTTCTTTTGCCGATTACCTTAAATCTGTGCCCTCTTGTTATCAACCATTCATGGGAGACAGTTTCTCTTCATTTACTCTATCTAAACCCTTTGATTTTAATCACCTCTGTCAAATCTCTCCATTAGCCTTCTCTGCTCTAAGGAGAACAAGCTCAGCTTCTTCAGACTATCCATGTTAACTGTAATCCCTGATCCCTGAAACCATTCTAGTAAATCACTTTCCTCTTCAAAGCATTCAAGTCCTTCCTAAATTGTGGTGGCTGGAATTGGACGCAGTATTCCAGCTGGGCCCTGAGCTTTTTCATAAGTTTAGCATAACTTCCTGGTTTCTATTTATAAAGCCCAGGATCCCATGTGCTTTATTAACTGGTTGTTACTACCTTCATAGATTTGTGGCCAAGCACCCGAGGTCTGTCTGTTCTTGCACCCCCTTTTAAAATTGTACAATGTAGTATGTGTTGTCTTTCCTCATTCTTCCAACCAAAATGTATCATTTCACATTTCTCTGCATTGAATTTCATCTGCCATGTGTCCGCCCATTTCACCAGCCTATGCCTCCTTTGAAGTCTGTTACGATCTTCTCAGTGTTTGCCCTACACTTTCAAGATTCGTGCCATCTGCAAATCTTTAAATTGTGTCTGGTATCCAAGTGCAAGTCATTAATATATATCTGAAACAGCAGTAGTTGAAGTATTAAAACTTGAAACAACACTGTATATTCCCTTCAGTCTGAAAAACAGCCATTCACCACAACAGTTTTCTGTCCCTTAGCCAATTTTCTATCCATGCTGCTGTTGCCCCTTTTATCCCATAGGCTTGTTAGCAAAATTGAAGCCTAATATCAAACGCCTTTTGAAAGTTCTTGTACACATCAACTGCCTGCCCTCATTCACCCTCTCTTACCTCGTCAGAAAGCTACTGCAAGTTACTTAAACATGATTTGCCTCTAACGAATCCATGCTGGCTCTCCTTTATTAGTCCATGCTTGTCCAAGTGGCTCTTAATTTTCTCCCAGATTATTGTTTCTAAAAGCTTTCCCATCACTGATGTTAAACTGGCTGGCCTGTAATTTCCAGGTTTATTTTTCTCCACTTTTTTTGAACAAGGGTGTAACATCCAGTCCTTTGGCACCACCCCTGTATTTAAGGAGGATTGCAAGATTGTGGCCAGCACCTCTGCATTTTCTACCCTTGCTTCCCGCTGCAACCTAGGATGCATTCCATCTGGACCAGTTTATCCAGTTTAAGTACAGCCAGCCTTTCCAGTACCTCCTCATCTATTTTTATCTCATCCAGTATCCCAGCAGCCTCCTTGTTTACCATAACAAAGTCCCGTTCCTTGATGAACACAGCGTATATGGGTGTTGCTGGAAAGACCAGCATTTGTTGCCCATCCCTAATTGCCTTTTACAGTTGGCTTGCTAGGCCATTTCGGAGGGTAGTTAAGAGTCAGCCACATTGCTATGGGCCTGGAGTCACATGTCGACCAGACCAGGTAAGTACGGCAGATTTCCTTCCCTAAAGGACATTAGTCAACCATGTTGTATGTTTATTTGGTACGCTGTCACCTTAGTTAATCTAGCTTAGAGAGATTCTTTAGTCGGGAGTAATCAGAACATTAACCTTTATTACAGTATAACTATGTACAGCTTCACACCAGTCTGTGCGACTCCTCTGAAGCCATGCTGCATCTCTCCTCAAGTCTCTCTCACATTTAATCTCTTACATCATCATGGTAGGAGGTATTTTTTTACACTTTCCCAACATTAAGCCTTTCAGACCCTTGTAAAAACCCTTCTGGTTTGTAGTATAACAATGATAGTTTCATGGCACCATTACCGAGACTAGACATCAATTCCAGATTTTTATTAACTAAATGAATTTAAATTCCACCAGCTGCCATGGTGGGATTTGAACCCATGTCTCTAGGCCTCAGGATTACTAGTTCATTGACATTACCACTACACCATCGTCTCAGCAATGTCTTCAGCTTCCCAATAGTTATCCATTTGGGCCCTAATCACCTTCACCGTTTCTGAGAACCCTTTTACTGTTAATGTGACTATAGAAGACCTTTTATCGTACGACCGTACGAGTTATGAGCAAAAGTAGGCCATTCGGTCTGTCAAGCCTGCTCCGCCATTCAATAAGATCATGGCTGAACTGTTTCTGTCTCAAATTTCACACTCACATCTACTCCCGATAATCCTTGATTCCCTTGCCTAACAAGAATCTATCCACCTCCGCCTTAAAAATATTCAATGACCGTGCCTCCACCACCTTGTGAGGTGGAGAATTCCAAAGTCACACAACCCTCAGAGAAAAAATTTCTCCTTATCTCTGTCCTAAAAGGGCAACCCCTAATTTTAAAACAGTAGCCCCTTGCTCTGGACTCACCCACAAGAGGAAACATCCTTTCCACATCCACCTTGTCGAGACCGCTCAGGATCTTATATACTTCAAGTCTCCCCTCGCTCTTCTAAACTCCAGTGAAAACAAGCCCAGTCTGTTCAACCTTTCCTCATAAGACAATCTTCTCATTCCAGGTATCAATCTAGTTAACCTCCTCTGAACCAATTCCAACGAATTCACATCTTTTCTTAAATGAGACCAAAACTGCACACAGTATTTGAGATGTGGTCTCACCAATGCCCTGTATAACTGAGGCATCACATCCTTACTTTTATTTTCAGTTCCTTTCTTAATAAAAGATAGCATTCCATTAGTCTTTATTACTTGCTATACCTGCATACTAACTTTTTGTGACTCATGTACCAGAATACCTAGATCCCTCTGCACCTCAGAATTCTGCAGTCATTCTCCATTTAAGTAATACTCTGCTTTTTTAAAAATTCTTCCTGCCAAAGTGAAGAACTTCACATTTTCCCACATTATACTGCATCTGCCAGATTTTTGCCCACTCACTCAACCTACCTATATCAGTCTGCAAGCTCCTTACGTCCTCTTCACAACATACTTTCCTACCTATCTTTGTGTCATCTGCAAATTTGGCTACCATACCATCGCTCCTCAGTACCTTGCTCTACGGCAGCGAGGCCTGGACAACGTATGCCAGCCAAGAGCGACGTCTCAATTCATTCCATCTTCGCTGCCTTCGGAGAATACTTGGCATCAGGTGGCAGGACTATATCTCCAACACAGAAGTCCTTGAAGCAGCCAACACCCCCAGCTTATACACACTACTGAGTCAGCGGCGCTTGAGATGGCTTGGCCATGTGAGCCGCATGGAAGATGGCAGGATCCCCAAAGACACATTGTACAGCGAGCTCGCCACTGGTATCAGACCCACCGGCCGTCCATGTCTCCGTTATAAAGACGTCTGCAAACGCGACATGAAATCGTGTGACATTGATCACAAGTCGTGGGAGTCAGTTGCCAGCATTCGCCAGAGCTGGCGGGCAGCCATAAAGACAGGGCTAAATTGTGGCGAGTCGAAGAGACTTAGTAGTTGGCAGGAAAAAAGACAGAGGCGCAAGGGGAGAGCCAACTGTGCAACAGCCCCAACAAACAAATTTCTCTGCAGCACCTGTGGAAGAGCCTGTCACTCCAGAATTGGCCTTTATAGCCACTCCAGGCGCTGCTTCACAAACCACTGACCACCTCCAGGCGCGTATCCATTGTCTCTCGAGATAAGGAGGCCAAAGAATATAAATTTCAAAAGGTTGAGGCGATTCTAGCACCTTTCCCACGACAGATTATTACTCTTGAGGTTCTGCTCTTCAATTTGGTGCCTAGCTCCTCATATTGTCTAAGCTGAAACTCTTTCCTAGTTCTACCTATGTCGTTGGTACCTACCTGGACCACAACAACTGGATCCTCCCCCTCCCCCTCCAAGTTTCTGTTCAGCCCTGAGCAGATGTCCCGAACCCTGGCACTGGGTAGGGAACACAGCCTTCTGGACTCGCGCTCTCGGCTGCACAGAACAGTGTCAATCCCCCTCATTATACTATCCCCTACTACCATTACATTCCTTTTTGTTCCCCACTTGAATGGCTTCCTGTACCACAATGCCATGGCCAGTCTGCCCATCCACCTTGCAGACCTTGCTTTCATTGACACAGGTTGAGAGCAGCTCAAACCTGTTTGACAATTGCCAAGTCTGAGGCTCCTCCACTATTGTCTGCTTGGTCCCATTACCTGCCTCACTCACAGTCACATCCTCCTGTCCCTCACTGCTGACCAAAAGAGATGACCCTGTTCTAAGAGGTGTGACCGTTTTCTGGAACAAAGTGTCGAGGTATTTCTCCCCCTCCCTTATATTGCACAGTGTTTGCAGTTCAACTTCCAGATCAATAATACTGATCTGGAATTCCTCTAGCTGCTTACACTTTGTGTGGACGTGTTTGTCCTGGATCACCTTGGCATCCAGGAGCTGCCACATAACACAGCTGCAACATAATACCTGTCCTACCATTGTTACTTATGCTATTAGTTAATTTACTTTAATTACTTTCCTAATTAACTTAGACTAATTCCTATGTATCGTAGAATTTACTGTGCTTATTAAATGCTAGTACCACCTTCAACTAAAGTTATACTTTTCTTGATTACACAGATATGTAGACCTTCCTACTGGTAATAGACCTTACCAATGCTAAGAAAGTTTTTCCAATTCTAATAAACCTTACTGCTATTAGTAAACCTTACAAATAGTGATAAACGCTTTATAATACTTAATGCAGCTTATGTGTTACGTTGTCCAAATTTGAGCGAATACACTGCCTGCTGATCTCTCTGTCACGAGCTGTACGATAAATTAACAAATCCGCTTCAGTTTTTAGTTTATATACTAATGAATCAATCAAGTCTTATTTTATGTTTGATTGAGATTAAATTAAAAGCTTACAGGTATAATCAGCCCGGCCGCGCGCTCTCTCCTCTCTCTCTTTCTCTCTCCTCTCTCTCTTTCTCTCTCCTCTCTCTCTTTCTCTCTCCTCTCTCTCTTTCTCTCTCCCTCTCTCTCTTTCTCTCTCCCTCTCTCTCTTTCTCTTTCTCTCTCCCTCTCTCTCTCCTCTCTCTCTCTTTCTCTCTCTCTCTCCTCTTTCTCTCTCTCTCTCCTCTTTCTCTCTCTCTCTCCTCTTTCTCTCTCTCTCTCCTCTTTCTCTCTCTCTCTCCTCTTTCTCTCTCTCTCTCCTCTTTCTCTCTTTCCGCTTTTTGTCCCTCAAAGAGCTAGCATAGCCACCGTTGGCCGAACGGCCTCCTCCTATGCTGTAACATTCTTTTGGGGGCTAAATTGGATTGCCCCAGAAAACAGGCGTGGTGATCGTGATGCACAATTAACCTTCCAACTTCATGCTACCTCCACATTACAATGAATTCAGTGTTCAGTCAGCACTAACCACACTGTTCATTTGTTGCATGCATAAGTAGGGGGCCCAAAATCATAGCTTCCTAGCCCCACTTTAAGTTAGTCAGAACTGCTTAAAGCTAAGCCCCCAAAAGGGATAGATGCATTGTGGCTGCACTGGGTACTGGCAGTGGTGCAGGAAGTGAATTTGACCTGATAAACAGTGAAGAATGGCACTTGGCAGAGTGCAGGCTCTAAGGTTTTTGGACGCTGCACTGGAGGCCTCGGTAGAACGTTGAAGAGATATCCCGTATACGCAGGGAGCCTCCCAGACACACGCTGAAAAGGCATTGGGAGAAGATACCCATGGAGGTCAATGCCAGGAATCAAATCCCGATGACCTGGATGAAGTACTGCAAGAAGGTCAATGACCTCGCAAGACTGGTCAGTGAATGCATCTTTAAATACCATTTGCTATCAGCTGCACAACAAGCCTCAGACACTGCTCAAATCACCACTCCCCCATCATTCACCAACAATCTCTATCAATTAGGGCACATACCAACATATGTTGGATATTCATACCTTATCCTTTCACACTTAGCAGTTCTGCAAGTCTGACACCCACATCTCACAGCTTGCACACACTGACAGCTATTCATTCATGACAGCCACATCACTCAAACAGATTGCACGACACTCACTGACACATTTCCCTCTCTCTTGCAGGCCAAGGTGGCACATAATGGTAGGCAACAGGAGTTATCTGGAGAGCGGCAGGTGTACCTGCATGCTCAAACGCCCATTGGGGAGACATTGCTGTCTGCTATTGGCCATTGTTAAGCTTATGATCAGTGGCGGAGTTGAAGCCATTGAAAATGATGGTATCCTCACACATTCTACTTCTCATATCCCACCTCCTTCTCTGCCCACACTCCGTCCTGATTTGTAAGCTGCCTATGGTGTAAGCATTCACCTCTTACTTTCTCAGCTCCCGCCACACAAGCTTATTCTTGACTTTCTTCTTTTTATTTGTTCATGGGACTTTGGTGTCGCGGCCGTAGCCAGTATTTATTGCCCATCCCTTGAGAAGGGTAATTAGCCACCTTCACAATTGCTGCAGTCCATCTGGTGTAGATACACCCACAATGCTGTTAGGTGGGGAGTCGCAGGATTTTCATCCAGCGACAGTGAAGGAATGGTGATATAGGCCGGAGTTTTACACCACCACCCCACCCCCCGTGGGAGCGGGCAGGGGTGTGGGGGGGGGGGGCGTTAAATTGAGTGGGAGGCAGCAGATGCTGTTCCTGTTGTCTTCTAGCCCCCGCTGCAATTTTACGAACAATGGGGGAGGTGCCAAATGGCCACCTGCCCCAGGCCAATTAAGGCCCTCAAGTGGCCAATTAATTGCCACTTGAGGGCCTCCGCCCCCCCCCACCCCCACCCCATATATTACTAGCAGCAGACAGGCAGCTCAGCACCACAATAGGATGCCCAGTAAAATCTGGGGCCTCCCTGTGGGCTGGGGCTGGCCGGGGGTGCCCTCCTGATCGGGCACCCTGTGCCTCAGAGAGGGGCCACCCCCGCTGGAGCACATTTCCCCACCCCACCCCCGCAACCGATCCCTCCCTCTCCTCCCTGGGGCCCAGCTAATTGCCCCCGGCGAGGCCCCAACACTTGCCTCAATTGCGGGGCTGCCTCCATTGCTGCTCCTCTCGCTGGGTGCAGTCCCAGCAGTGGCCACCGCCCCTGGTATCACTGGTGGGACTGAGAGCTGACTGCCCGCTAATTGACCAGCAGCTCTTGAAGGCGTGACTTCCTGCCTCAGAGGGGTGAAAGTCCCACCTGAGGCCAATTAAGAGCCTTGGCCCAGTAAAGTCATAGTATGGCTCCCAGGCCCAGTGGAGGCGGGCTTCCCTCTGACTTTTTGGCTGGTGGGCGGGGCCTCCACCCTGAAGTAAAATTCCAGCCATAATTCCAACTCGATGGTGTGTGACTTGGCGGGGATGCTAGATAAGTACATGAGGGAGAAAGGAATAGAAGGTTATGCTGATAAGGTTAGATGAAGAGAGCTGCGTTGATGTTTGTGTGGAGCAGTTGGGCTGACTAGCCTTCAAGTGCTGTAAATTCTATGTAAATTTATAACTTGTTTTCCATTATCGAAAATTGCATTTGAAATGACTGTTGTATATAACATTGTTGAAAGAAAGCTTGAGAATGTGTCAACAGAATTACAGTCATAGATACATTCTGGCACTTATACAGTAAATGGAAAAGTCCTGGGGAAAATTGATGTACAGAGAGATTTGGGTGTTCAGGTCCATTGTTCCCTGAAGGTGGCAACGCAGGTCAATAGAGTGGTCAAGAAGGCATACGGCATGCTTTCTTTCATAGGACGGGGTATTGAGTACAAGGGTTGGCAGGTCATGTTACAGTTGTATAAGACTTTGGTTCGGCCACATTTGGAATACTGCGTGCAGTTCTGGTCGCCACATTACCAAAAGGATGTAGATGCTTTGGAGAGGGTGCAGAGGAGGTTCACCAGGATGTTGCCTGGTATGGAGGGCGCTAGCTATGAAGAGAGGTTGAGCAGATTAGGATTATTTTCATTAGAAAGATGGAGGTTGAGGGGGGACCTGATTGAGGTGTACAAAATCATGAGAGGTATAGACAGGGTGGATAGCAAGAAGCTTTTTCCCAGAGTGGGGGAATCAATTACTAGGGGTCACGAGTTCAAAGTGAGAGGGGAAATGTTTAGGGGGGATATGCGTGGAAAGTTCTTTACGCAGAGGGTGGTGGGTACCTGGAACGCGTTGCCAGCGGAGGTGGTAGACGCGGGCACGATAGCGTCTTTTAAGATGTATCTAGGCAGATACATGAATGGGCAGGAAGCAAAGAGATACAGACCCTTAGAAAATAGGCGACATGTTTAGATAGAGGATCTGGATCCGCGCAGGCTTGGAGGGCCGAAGGGCCTGTTCCTGTGCTGTAATTTTCTTTGTTCTTTGTTCTTTGAGGCCATTTGGCCCATTAGGTCCATGCCAGCTCTCTGTGTAGAGTAAATATAGTCAGTGCCTTTTCCCCTACTGTATCCCTGTACCCCTGTAAGTTTATTTCTTTCAAGTGCCCATCCAACTTCCTTTTGAAGTCATTCATTGTTTCTGTTTCCACCAGCCTTGTGGGCAGCGAATTCCAGGTCATAACATCCCTAACTGTATCTCTTGCCCAAAACTTTCAATCTGTGTCCTCTAGTCTTTGTATCATAAGCTAATGGGAACAGCTTTTTATTTGTTTACCCTGTCTAAACCTGTCATAATCTTGTATATCTCTATCAGATCTCCCCTCAATCTTCTTTGCTGTTAAGGAGAACAGTCCCAGCATCTTCAACCTAACCTTGTAGCTACAATCCCCCATCCCTTCACCCATTCTGGTAAATCACCTCTGCACCCTCTCAGGGACCCTCACAACATTCCTAAATTGTGGTAACCGGAACTGGATGCAATACTCTCGTTGTGGCCTAGCCAGAGCTTTATAAAAATTCTGCATAACTTCCCTGATTTTTGTACTGAATACCTCTTTTATCCATTTCTCCCTGCTCCCGTCCCTTCCCATTTTGTTGAGGAGCTTATTTGGCTGTCTTGACTGCTCTGCTGATCAGGAAAGTCCAAAGGTCTGACTGGATTGCTCTATGGGGAGCTGGCATAGACTTGATGGACCAAGTGCTCTCCTTCTGTACCATAAATAACTCTCTGACTTTGTTTGATCTCTGCTAAATTTTTTGATCTCCGGTTAGTAGAGTATTGCAGTTGGCCTCACAGCACCATGGCTTGGGAGGGGAATATTTGCTCCTGATCACTTGACTATAACCCAAGTGTTAGAAGTGCAAGAATGGTTATTGGTTGATGATAGAGTTGTGATGTTCCCTGCAGTCAAATAGCCTGGCAACATACACTATCACAGCTGATGCACTGGTGATTGGCCACTTGGTCAAGGTACCAGGGGAGCCTCATTGCCAGTGGAACTGTACCCCACCTGGCAAGTAGCCAGTGCCTTCAAGAGTGTGGTGAGGGTTGTAGATTTGGTAATAAAGCAATAGGTGTAGTGTTAAATAGTTATTTGGACACCTGCCACTTGTTCACAAACTGTGAAAGATAGACAGTGATTTTTTAAAATTCATTTTCAGGATATGAACATCACTGTCATGGCCGGCATTTATATCCATCACTAATTGCCTAGAGAAGGTGATGGTGAGCCACCTTCTTGAACTGCTGGTGGTGATTTAATTCAGCTGGCTGGCTTGCTGGGCCACTTAAGAGAAGTCAGCCAGACTGGATAAGAACATAAATAGGAACAGGAGAAGGCTGTCGGGCCTGCCCAACCATTCTGTAAGTTCATGGCTGATCGAATCTTGGTGGGGAGACAGTGGCGTAATAGAAATGTAATTGGACTAGTAATCCAGAGGATCAGGTTAATGCTCTAGGGGCATGGATTCAAATCCCATCATGGCAGCTGCTGGAATTTAAATTCAATTACTTATAAATTCAATTAATTAGTAAAAAGAAATCTGGAATTGAAAGCTTGTCTCACTAATTGTGCCATGAAACTATCATCTGTTGTTTTTTAAAAAAAAAATCTGGTTCAGTAATGTCCTTTGGGGAAGGAAGTCTGCTGTCCTTACCTGGTCTGGCCTACATGTGACTCCAGACTCTCCGCAATGTGGTTGACTCTCAACTGCCCTCTGAAATGGCCCATCAAGCTACTTAGTTCAAGGGCAACGAATGCTGGCTTTGCCAGAGACGCCCACATCCCATGAAAGAATTTAAAAGAAACTCCACTTTCCTGCCTGTTCCCCATAACCCTTGACTCCCCTATAGGTCAAATTCTGAAATCTGTCTATCTCAGCTTTGAATATATTCAATGACTCAGCCTCCACTGCTCTCTGGGGTGGAAAATTCCTAAGATTCACAACCCTCTGAGACCCTCTGTATCGCAGCATTCTGCAGTCTCTCCATTTAAATAATATTTTGCTTTTCTATTTTTCCTACCAAGGTGGATCACCTCACATTTTCCCACATTATACTCCATCTGCCAAATTTTTGCCCACTCCCTTAACCTATCTATATCTCTTTGTAGACTCTTTGTGTCCTCCTCACAATGTGCTTTCCCACCTATCTTTGTATAGTCAGAACATTTGGCTACAGTACACACGGTCCATTCAACTAAATCACTGACTTAGATAGTAAATAGTTGAGGCCCCAGCACCACTCTAGTTACTGTTTGTCGACCTGAAAATGACCCATTTATCTCAACTCTCTTTTCTGTTATTAGCATGGATAGAGGATTGGCTAACTAAATTCCTCCCACACCATGAGCTCTTGCCTTGTGTAGTAACCTTTAATGTGGCACCTTTATCAAATGCCTTTTGCAAATCCAAATACACTACATTTACTGATACCCCTTTACCCACCCTGCGTGTTACATCCTCAAGAACTCTAATAAATTTGTCAAACAGGATTTCCCTTTCATACAGTCAATCAGAGTCAACATGGTTTTATTATGATTTTCTAAATGTCCTGCTACTACTTCCTTAATAATAGATTCCAGCGTTTTCCCAATGACAGATGTTAAGCTAACTGGCCAATAGTTTCCTGCTTTCTCTCTCCCTCCTTCCTTGAATTGGGGCATTACATTTGTGATTTTCAAATCCACCGGGATCTTTCCAGATTCTAGGGAACTTTGGAAGATTACAACCAATGCACCCATTATCTCTGCAGCCACTTTAGGACCCTAGGATGGCGACCATCAGGTGCAAGGGACTTGTCAGCCTTTATTCCCATTAGTTTTCCTCGCACCTGTGGTTAGCACCGCAGCCTCACAGCTCTGGTTTCCTCCCACAGCCACAGACTTGCAGGTTGATAGGTAAATTGGCCATTGTAAATTGCCCCTAGTGTAGGTAGGTGGTAGGAGAATGGTGGGGATGTGGTGGGGAATATGGGATTAATGTAGGATTAGTATAAATGGGTGGTTGTTGGTCGGCACAGACTCGGTGGGCCGAAGGGCCTGTTTCAGTGCTGTATGACTCTATGAATCACCACTATAGCGGCGTGCCTTAGATGGTGCTGCTTTTAAATATTGTAAATTGAAAGTGGTTCAGATAGCTTGTGTTCTGATGCATTTTTGGGAGGTATTTGAGAATCGAACATGGGAGTTTATCATTTATTAAGTGTAATTTTTTTTTCTCTGTTACATTTGACTGCATATTTTTTTGATGCCACTGTAAAATATCATTGCGCAATGGTTGCTGAGGCACATCCTTGCAGGTTGGTTTGGAAGCAAGACATGTTTGAAACTATCTTTGGCTGTACAAAACTGAGTCTTGCTGCTGACAGCTATGACTAAGCTTTACTGTCTAACTTCACATCCCATAACAGGAAGTTGGGTCTGTAACAAGACGGGCATCAGACCTAAGGTTATGAGAGTAGCTGACAGAAGGAAGGAAGTATTTTCAATATGTTTCTGTTCTGCCCTCCTCTTCATGCTCTTGAATTCATTCTTATAGTGGTGAGAAAAGCATAATTGACAGATTTGCTTTCAATGTGCCTAGTAAGGAAAGTTAGGGCTGATTAAGCGACAGCAATTAGCTGAAACTTTCTTGACTTATTTTCGAGAGGAGCACTACTCCAAGTGCTGCTGTGCAGGAGTGTCGCTATCAGGAAAAGCTCCATGTGCTTGCTGCACAGAATGGAGAGACACTAGGCAGAATCTTGACAGCTTTGAAATTTTTCTGCCGTTGGGGCCAAATATGTTTCCCGACCACATTGGTGTGGGCTGGTCGCACGCGTCACATTCTTCCGGGAGGCGGCCAATTAAGAGGATGGCTGGCAGGCTCCTGAGGCTGGAGGGCCTGAAACTTTGGACGGCCAGCAGCCCGACCTAGAGACGTGGGCAATGCTACGGCAGGTTGGGGACTGCGAGGGCGCCTCAAACTGGAGGCACTCTCTGAAGCCTTCTGAAAGCTTAAAGACAAACAATGGCCACAGATGTTAGGCCATCATTGTGGAGGGGGTGATCTCCTCCACAGCATTGCTTGTGGCTGTGGCCTTCTCATCTCAGCAGCTCCCTGATGATTGGGGGTGGTGGGGGAGCTTGAGCGAAGGTATTGATGGCCCCTTGGCCTGCCGCTGGGAGACTGCCTGCAGGTACCTGCAGGGCGCTGGCCTAAGCGGGATGCCAGTATGACATCAGGAAGATCCCAGTGCAGTCATCAACTCTCCCCCAATAGGACCTTCGTGGGCCTAATTGACTACCTGCCGCTGCCAGGTGGGTAGCCTCTGCCACATTGAGTCTGCCTTTGGCAAGATCACTTGGGAGGCGGGAACACATTGTGGAACTGACCATTTGCACTTTTCTTTTGATATTGCTCCTGGACCCACCTCCAACCCTGCTTCTGTGGGGCTGATTAGATTCTGCCCACTGAGTGCCAGACACCTGATTCCAATCGTGTCAGTATGGAAAAATGTGACGGTTTAAGAACCTCTCCGTAAAAGTCATTCTAGGACTGAAGGTTCTAGTAGGATTATAGGTGATCTGATACAGTCCCGTTTCCATTACTTCCTCCGTGGCTTTGCAGAAAGCCCTTACTGCTAATAACCTGTTAAGAGTATTCCCTTGCTTGTTTTTGTCTTTGAGTGCAAGAAGGAAGGAGGGAAGGTCAAGGCTTGTCAACATCCCACAACCAAGTAGGCTTATTGGCATCTGGAAGGGCATATAACCAGGGCCGCATGGGAAACGAACAGTAAGTGGTCACCCCTGAGTTATATTATCACCGTCATTTTCACCATCCCCATTAATCTTCCATCTTCCACTATTCACCATGCATTAAGGTGTCTTCCAGTTCTTCCTCAGTGGCCTGACCAATATTTATCCCTCAATTAACATCACAAAAACAAATTATCTGGTCATTATCACATTGCTGTTGGTGGGAGTTTGCTGTGTGCAAATTGGTTGCCGTGTTTCCTACATGACAAGTGACTACATTTCGAAAGTTCGTCATTGGTGTAAAAGTGCTTTGAGGCGTCTGGTGGTCGTGAAAAAGTGCTATTTAAAACAAATATTTCCCTCTTTAACATAGCACACTTAGCATAGAAAAACATCCCAGGTCTTTTCACAGAAACTTAAAAACAATGGACATCAAACCCCGAGAAATAGATAGTTGAAGGTGGCAGGACAAGTTGATGAGGCTGTTAAGCCAAAGATCTCATATACTGTGTTTATAGTCAATGAAGTACTTTTGAATTGTTGTAATTTAGGAAACACAACAGCCAATTTGCACACATCTCTAGCTCCTCTAAATAACAATGTGATAATGACTGGGTAATCTGTTTTATAGTGATATTGACTGAGGGATAAATATTGTCCAGGACCCCAGGACATAACTCCCCTGCTCTTCTTCGAAATGGTGCCACGGGATCTTTTGTGTTCGCCTTAGAGAGGGAAGAAGACAAAGCCTTGGTTTAAAATCTCATCTGAAAGACGGCACCTCTAACAGTTGAGCATTCCCTTCATACTGGCACTGGAGTGTCGACCTAGATTTTTGTGCTCCATGTATTTGGAGCGGATCTTGAACCCACAACCTTCTGACTAAAAGGGAGGTAAGAGTGCCATGGATGACACGGCAAAAAGTGATGGTAAACCTTTATAAATCATTGCTGAGGCTTCAGCTAGAGTATAGTCTCTGATTTGGGACACTACGGTTTGAGAAGGATGCCAAAACTCTGAGAGGGTGCAGAGGAGATTTACCAGCATGGCATTAGGGATGAGGGAGTTCAGTTATGTGAAGAGACTGTAGAAGCTGGGTTTGTTCTGCTTAGAGCAGAGAAATTTAAGGGGATATTTAATAGAGTTGTTTAAAATTATGAGGAGTTCTGATTGAGAAGACAGTGGGAAAACCTTTTCCAGTGGCAGGAGGGTTGGTATCGAGAGGACACAGATTTAAGTTAATTGGTAAAAATCCAAAAGGGAAATGAAATTTTGTTGCATGCCATGAGTTGCTACGATCTGCAATACACTATCTGAAAGTGTGATTAAAAACAGATTACATTGTAACTTTTTCGGTATATACCTGAAAAAGTTAAAATTGCAGGGGAGTGGGACTGACTCGACAGCTCATTTAGTAAGGTGGCACAGGCACATGGGCCGAATGGCCTCCTATGCTTTATGATTCTAAGAATGGCACCAAAAACTTTGTGAAACGTTGTCCTGTCCAGCCTCCATCTTCCACCCTCTATAAATTCCAACTCATCCGAAACTCTGTTGTCCATTTCCTAACTTTACCCATCACCACCGTACTTGTATAAGCTCTTGGTTTGGTAACACCTCTGCTTTGAAACCCTTGTTTTTAAATCCCTCTATGGCCTTGCCCCTCCCTATCTCAGTAACCTCCTCCAGCTGTACAACCTTTCGAGATCTCTCTGCTCCTCCAATTCTTGAGCATCCCCGATTTTAATCACAATGCCACTGACGGCCATGCTTTCAGCTGCCCGAGTCCTAAGCTCTGGAATTCCCTCCCGAAACCTCTCCGCCCCTCTTCTTCACTTTCCTACTTTTAAGATGTTCCTTTTAAAACCTACCTCTTTCACCTGTCCTAATATCTCCTTATGATGTGCAGTGTGAAATTTTGTTTGCCAGTGCTCCTGTGAAGTGCCTTGGGATGTTGTAGTAAGTTAAAGGTGCTACATAAATGCAAGTTGTTGAAAGAAGTGAGCTTGAAGAAGAGCCGTAATGGAGAAGAGGGAGGTGCAGAGGCACACTCATACACTGAATACCAGGAGCCGCTATTATATTTATAAATTCATGCTTGGCACATGAAGGTAGATTGCTGTTGTCTGGTTTCACTGCTGCCTGTCAGTGGATCGGCTTATTTTCTGCAATCTGCTTGCACAAGCCCTTATTTTTCTCCGTTCTAATGTCACAGTTGCAATGTCAGAATTAGGGCTGGTATGAAGTCTATCCCAGAATTGAGACTGAATCAGAACTAGAACATAGACCACTGACAGTTAGTGTAGAATTGACTGATAGGCAGATATCAAGCTTACTCTGACCACAGTGTAATTGGTGTATTCATGAATATGTCGAATAATTGCTCTGAGGATTCTGTCTTGGAGCATTATTCAATAAATTTGGTCTAGAATTGGCTCAGACCCGGTAGCTTGAACAGATAATTTATTGAGATTGATGAAAATAGGTGCTTGGACCTCATTAACATTCTCTGCACACGAGCTCTTGCCGCTGGTCACACCTCCACAGGCAGCTCGCCCAATTGAAGCCATCAGTCTTGGGCTACCGGTCTCCTGGGTCATAATACCAGGTTTTCCCTCCCACCCTCTATCCTGAGGAACACCAAGCCTCTCTGCACAACAGTGTGACTGAGAATGCCTGCCCCCAACACAAAGTTGATCTGGATGAATAACCAGTCCGTTTCATCTTGTTCCTCTGCAGTCTTAGTGATGAAGGAAGAATTTGTACTTTTTATTTTTAATAAACAAACGGTGTCAGCTGTGACTTAGTTGGTACTCTTGCCTCTGAATCAGAAGGTTGTACGTCCAAGTCCCACTCCGGGACTTGAACATAAAAATCAAGGCTGATTTTCCAGTACAGGACTGAGGGAATGGTGCAGTGTTGGAAGTAATGTCCTTCAGATGAGACGTTAAACTTAAGGTCCCATCTGCGCCCTCAGGTGAATGTTAAGATCCTATGGCACTATTTCAAAGAAGAGCAGGGGAGTTATCCCTGGTGTGCTGGCCAATAATTAGCCCTCATTCAGCATTTCAAAAACAGATTATCTGGTCATTACCACATTGTTGTTTGTGGGAGCTTGCTGTGTTCAAATTGCCTGCCGTGTTTCCTACATTACAACAATGACTACACTTCAAAAGTACTTCATTGGCTGCAAAGCACATTGAGATGCCTAGTGGTGGTGAAAGGCGCTATATAAATGCAAGTCTTTCCTTAAAAGTGGTTTCTCTGCTATAACTCCATATATACAGCTGCTTATATTAAAGGGATAATCCTTGCTTTGGGAAATGCGAGATGTCAGTTTAAGAGAAATAGAATTAACAGTTTCACCTTCCTGAATAATCTGCGCTCATCATAGGTTTTGACCACACACAAGGAGAGATGGCGGCGTAAGTGGTAATGTCACTACTAGTAATCCAGAGGCCTAGGCTAATGCTCTGGTGGAATTTAAATTCAATTAATGAATAAAAATATGGAATTGAAAGTTAATCTCAGTTTCATGGCACCGTTACAATCATCGGTTGTCGTAACAGCCCATCTGGTTCACTAATGTCCTTTTAAGGAAGGAAATCTGCTGTCCTTACCTGGTCTGGCCCACATGTGACTCCAGACCCACAGCAAAGTCCTCTCTTGGCATTTCTTTGCAGATGAGAAGGTTGTACTCGTCGGTCGCAGGCCCGCTGGTGGCTGCCAGTCAGGCCTATCCCTGACCGGCAGATTCTGTCACAGCGGGTACATTGCTGCTGGGTGCAATTGGATCTATCCTTCATTTCTCTTTCATGCTGGTTCGCTCAGTCTCAAAGGTGTCTGTAGCCCTCCTGATGTAACATCTCCAAGCATCACGATCTATGGCCTGCGCTTCCCACTGGCGATGCTCAATGTGGCACATAGAGAGGGACTTCTTCAGGGAGTCCTTGAAACGTTTGCGTGGGGCGCCTCTGTTTCTTTTACCAGTGGTCAGCTCCCCATACAAAACCATCTTGGGCGGGCAATTGTCATCCATCTGGGCAATGTGACCTGCCCAACGCAGTTGGCTTTGCAGGAAGGTGGCCTCGATGCTGGTGATGTTGGCTGTTTCCAGGACTTCAATGTTTGTGGTGCGGTCCTCCCATTGGATCTTGAGGATCAGCAATGTGATGGGCCATTTCAGAGGGCATTTAAGAGGTCAAACAAGCCACTCAATTTCTCAAGGGCAATTAGGGAATGGCAATGACTGTTGGCCTAGCCAGTGACGGCCACATCCCATGAACGAATAAAAAGAAATCGCAAGTCAGTGCTGAAGTCCGATCGCTGGACTCGTGAGAACGTACACAGCTGTCTTGATTTTTTTTTTTAAAGTGTTTAACGTCTTCATAAAATTACTGGACAAAGGAATATTTGTTGTATAAACTTGCCTTGCATTCCCTCCAGTTTGAGATGGGGGGAGGGGCGGTGATCTGATTGAGATCTTTAAAGTGCTAAAAGGACTTGATAGGGCAGATACAGAGAAACTATTTCCTCTAGTGGTGGAATCATGGATGAGGAGGCATAATCTTAAAATTAGAGCTACGTGGGAAATCAGCACTTTTTCATTCAAATGGTGAGCAAAAATCTGGAGCTCTTTGCCCCACCGCCCAACGTCTCTGAATGCTGACACAGTTTGAGCTTTCAAGACTAAGATCAATAATTTGTCGTGGGTGAGGGTACCAAGGGATATGGAGCTAAGATGGAAACACAAATCAGCCGTGATCTAATTGAATGGTAAAGCAGGCCAGAGGGGCTGAATGGCCTACAATAACAACTTATATAAAGTAATAAAATGTCCCAAGGTGCTTCACAGGAGCATTTTAAAACAAAATATGATATCGAGCCACATAAGGATGTATTGGGCCAGGTGACAAAAGCTTGGTCAAAGAGGTAGGTTTTAAGGAGTGTCTTAAAGAGGGAAAGTGATGTGAAGAGGCGGAGAGGTGTAGGGAGGGTATTCTAGAGCTTAGGGCCTAGACGTGGCCACCCAATGGTGGATCAATTAAAATCGGGGATGCTTGAGAGGCCAGAATTGGAGGAGTGCAGAGATCTTGGAGGGTTGTGGGGCTGGAGGAGATTACAGAGATAGGGAGGGGGCAAGACCAAGGAGGAACCTGACAACAAGAATGAGAATTTGAAAACCAACATGTTGCTTGGCTGGGAGCCAATGTAGATCAGCACAAGGGTGATTGGTGAACGGGACTTGGTGCGAGTTTAAACATGGGCAGTAGAGTTTTGGATACCTCAAGTTGACGGAGGGTAGAATGTGGGAAACCAACCAGGCGTGCGTGTTCCTATAAATGCATCAATTGTGACTAATATTACCCCAGTACAACTTCAACCTGAAAATATTTTTCAGTACCTTCTTTAAGGCATTGCCTATTAGGCTTCTAGATTATATACTAAAGAAAATCCAAAAGGAGGGATTTCTACCATAGATATGAAAAGCAAAGTTAATGAAATTAAAAAGTAGAATGCCCCATCTAGTGGACTAGATTGGATTAGAGTTCAGGAATATAGAGCTAGAAATTTGGTTCTAAATGGCATTGTCTTCAGCGCTATTGCTACTTCCAAAATAGCGTCTGGGCCTCACGTGCACTATTCTGGTGTGGGTTGCGCCAGATGCCATTTTGGTAAAGGCCAAACAAGAGGTGCCCTTACCCACATAAGAAGCAGGCATTAGGCCATTAACATATGCAGATAAGGGGTCTAACACTTGCTTCTGCTCTCCTATAATGTTGGCTTGCACTGAGGCAGCCAGCACTGGGGCTGTTTGCCTCCCTCCAGGAAAAGCAATGCAAAACAGCACAGCATTCAAAAAAATGTTAAGTACTCTGCATAATCAAAGTCGCTCCTGGTCCTAAAATTTCTAATTTGGATCTCTAGGCAACCCCCAGTCTCATCCCGGCCAACATACTAGCCCCCCCCATCCCCCATCGGACAGTATTCCCCATCACCTCAAGAATATACCAGACCCCCGTGATCCTCTTTCCCAATCCCGACAGGTGTCTGATTGCACTGTTACAGCCCAGCCATTCCTCCTCCAGAGCCCCCGTCATCTTACCCAGTTACTTACCTGAAAATTGGTGCACAATTCTGTGCCGGCAGCTACAACTGTGCCAACTATATGATGATAGGTTCCTCGGACCTCCCCATTTGAGCCCAGGCTGTTAGGACTCTATGGGTAATGTGCTCCAAAATGGGGGCGACCGAATTTCTAGGCTATTGGAGCAGGAGTAGACCATTCAGCCCCTCGAGCCTACACAACCATTCAATGACACAATACTCGATGTGCATCGAAACACCACCCATGCGCCTTGATTTTATTTCTCCTGGTGCCCTTGGCTACCAAAAATCAATCCATCTCAGATGTATCAGCACATAGAGACTTCTCCATTTCGGGAATCATCACTGGACTCTCAGTAGCTTCTCCCATTCCCTCTGCCTCACCCATTGAATCATCTTATTTCAGCTGCTTTGGATAAAAATGCTCAGAACTAAACATTTTTGATTTTGGTTTGTTTTGTTTCTATGTCAGTTGGATTTTACACTGGACGTTAACGCAGAGGTTTAGATATTTCCTAATCACGTACATGGGTTGTGTGGAGGAGGGTAGCTCATCCAGCACACTGGGTGAAACTCTGAACTGTTGTGAGTTATACTAACCACAAGCTGCCGCATTTACCACAGCAGAGGCCAGGCAGTAACATGAGGCAGTGAACTTTTGGTTTCGTCAGTCGCCTCAATTTCATAACACTCCCAACTCACTAACACATCATAGATTCTTACAGCGCAAAAGGAGGCCATTCAGCCCATCCTGCCTGCAAAACCAGTTAGTCCCATTCACCCTCCTCTTTCCCCATAGCCCTACAATATACTTCTTTTCATTTTCCAATACGTATCCAAGTCCCCTCTTGAAAGTTGCTATTGAATCTGCTTCCAGTACCATATCAGGCAGCGCATTCCAGATCACAACAACTTGTTACATTAAAATATTCTCCTCTCCCCCTCATGTTTCTTTCGCCAGTTACCTTAAACCTGTGCCCTCTGGATACCGCCGGTGCCACCCACCAGTGGAAACAGTTTCTCCTTATTTACTCTATTGAAAGCGCCTTATAATTTTGAACATCTCTATTAAATTACATGGATGCTTCGAACTAAATCCTGTAAGGCGTTTGCAATGCAATAACCTACCAGTGTACAGAGCTATTATTGTAAATTTATCTCTGTGCTGCAAGACATTTCCTACACATCGCAGATTTTTTAAATTGGAAGGATAGGAGTTTCATTTCACCAAAACTGCAAAATAAGATCTTTTTAAATTGGACTATCTTTGAATTGCTAGCACCGTTTCTCTTTGTTTCAAACCAGGGTCCAGTTGGAAGAACAATTTCAGAGAAAGGTCTTACTTTAAGATGATAAACTAGACTGATTTTCAATTGTGATGGAAGGTGTCATCAACACTGCTATCAAGCAGCACTTAACACAGCAATAACTCGTTCATCAATGCTCAGTTTGGATTCCAACCAGGGTCACTCAGCTCCTGACCTCATTACAGCCTTGATCCAAACATGGACAAAAGAGCTGAACTCAAGAGGTGAGGTGAGAGTGACTGCCCTTGACATCAAGGCAGCATTTGACCAAGTGTGGCATCAAGGAGCCCTAGCAAAATGGAAGTCAATGGGAATCTGGTGAAACTATCTGCTGGTTGGAGTCATACCTAGCGCAAAGGAAAATGGTTGTGGTTGTGGAGGCCAATCGTCTCTGCCCCAGGACATCACTGCAGGAGTTCATCAGGGTAGTGTCCTAGACCCAACCATTTTCTGCAGCTGCAACATAAGGTCAGAAGTAGGGATGTTTACTGATGATTGCACAGTGTTCAGTACTACCATTCGCGACTCCTCGGATACTGAAGCAGTCCGTGGCTGCATGCAGCAAGACCTGGACAACATTCAGACTTGGGCTGATAAATGGCAAGTGATATTTGTGCCACACAACTGTCAGGCAATGACCATCTCCAACAAGAGAGAATCTAACTATCTCCTCTTGACATTCAATGGGATTATCATCATTGAATTCCCCCCACCATTAACATCCTGAGGGTTACCATTGATCAGAAACTTAACTGGACAAGCTATATAAATACTGTGGCTACGAGAGCAGATAAGAGGCTGGGAATTCTGCACCAAGCAACTCCCCTGACTCCCGGAAGCCTGTTCACCATCTACAAGGCACAAGTCAGGAATGTGATGGAATACCCTCCACTTGCCTGAATGAGTGCAGCTTCAACAACGCTCAGGAAGCTCAACACCATCCAGTACAAAGTAGCCTTCTTGATTGGCACCCCATCCGCTACCTTCACCATTCACTAACTCCCTTCACCACCCATGCACAGTGGCAGCAATGTGTACCATATACAAGATGCACTGCAGCAACTCACTAAGGCTCCTACGACAGCACCATAGAACATAGAACATTACAGCGCAGTACAGGCCCTTCGGCCCTCGATGTTGCGCCGACCTGTGAAACCATCTGACCTACACTATTCCATTTTCATCCATATGTCTATCCAATGACCACTTAAATGCCCTTAAAGTTGGCGAGTCTACTACTGTTGCAGGCAGGGCGTTCCACGCCCCTAACCTTCCAAACCTGCGACCTCTATCGCCTAGAAGGACAAGGGCAGCAGTTGCAAGGGACTACCACCACCTGCAAGATTCGCTCTACGTCATATACCACCCTGACTTGGAACTATATTGCCATTCTTTCACTGTTGCTGGGTCAAAATCTTGGAATTCTCTTCCTAACAGCACTATGGAAGTTCGTACCCCACATGGACTGCAGCAGTTCAAGAAGGCAGCTCACCACCACCTTCTCGAGGGCAATTAGGGATAGGCAATAAATGCTGGCCTAGCCAGCAATGCTCACATCTCACGAAAGAATTTTTAAAAAACATGCAGCATGGAGACAGGCTGTTTGGCCCAACTAGCCTGTGCTAGTGTTTATACTCCACACAAGTCTCTCCCATTCTATCTACCTCATCTCAGCCTTTCTACATGTCAGCCTATTCCCTTTTCTCACATACTCGTCAGCTTCCTTTTCAAAGCATCTATTTCCCTCGACCACTTCCTATGGTAGCGAGTTCAACGTTCAAACCACTCTCGAGTAAAAGAAAGTTCTTTTAATTTCCCCATTGGATTTATCAGTGACTGTCTTGTATTCATGACTTCTAGTTTTGGATTCACCCACAAATGGAAACATTCTCTCCCTACCTTCCCTGTCCAACCCATTAAAAATTTTAAAGACCTCTATCAGGTCACCTCTAAGTCTTCTCTTTTCTAAAGTGAAAAGTTGCAACCTGTTCAATCTTTTCCATTAGCTGGAATCTTTCAGTTCTAGTATCGCCCTTGTAATTTTTTTTACACTTTCTTTAGTGCTTCCATGTCATTTTATTGTATGGAGACCAGAACGCTATGAGCTGTCAAAATGTATTGTTGAGCCTTACTGTTTAAAATAGCTGCTGATGTGTTCACAAGTGGCTATCAGTCACTTTAATTGTTGCACAGTTCCTTTTGAACATGCTTTTATGAGTAAGTGCACAAGTATGAATTCTAGCTGGATGTCATCAACGTTCCTCTGAGCTTTTTCTGCCTGTGACAGCTTGGAGAACTGGTTTCATTTCAGAAGTGACTGTTTGACTACATTGATCAGAATCTGCAGCTTCCCAGCTTTGTGACAACTTTCAAATGGTTTCTGCAAATGCATTTGAAGGGGTAATTCCTTTGGACTTGGTTTTTCTATATTGGAAGTTATCCATATTGTTGCCTGGTGCACTTGTCTATGAGCTGTTGTCGTATTGGTATCTTTCTGTCATGGTACATGTGTGATTAAAAGCCACCGAAAATAACCCAAATTATTTTCATACAATAGCAGTGTGGTTAGATAGCCAAGAGTTGGGCCAGGCCATTCAATTAAAATGCAAGCATTATGTGGGTTTACTTTGCTTGGTCAATAGCTCTTTATATTTGAGAGACAAGTAGGCCTGCATATTAACTGGAGAAGGTTACGTAGGCAATTGGAGGCAGCAGGGTCAGAGTTTTAGATGGGTTTGCATTTCCCTGTGTACTGAATTTTAACTCTACAGAATGCCTATTTTGTACTTTACCTGGAAATCAGCCTGACTGACAGACTTCACTTTTAGTTGGGCGAGGAGCATGTAGATCCAATCCCAGACCCTGGGTCTGGATGGGGGGGATGGTCGGTGGGGGCTGGGTGGGGGCTCCAATCCATGACCAGGGTTGGGGGTCCAAGCCTTGGAGTCTCATACAGAAGTTTGGGGTGGGGGGTGCAAAGCACTCCAACACTCCCCGAAACTGTCCTCACCTCCCATTAGCTACCAGATTTCCCAAGACCTTGTTTAATCAGAGTCTGCCAGCCTCATTAAAATATTTAAATTGCCAACTAGCCTCTTGAACATGGTTTTTGCTGGCTGTCCCTTGCCCTGCCTCCATCAAACCCAGAAGTGGGTGGGATGGGGTTGGGTTTAAAATTTTTTTAATTTTAACTTCTGATCCAACCCCAACCCACCCATTTTTTGAGTGTCAAAATTAAAATCAGACAGTTCATCTAAAGCCATCGGAGAGATAAGTAGACCAAAGATGGTGATCAATAGAAGCATTTATATACAGCACCTTTTAACATAGGAAAACATCTCAAGGTGTTTCACAGGAGCATTGTTGGCAAAAATTGACACCGAGCCACATGGAGATATCGGGATGGGTGATTAAAAGCTTGGTCAAATAGGTAGGTTTTAAGGAGTGTCTTAAAGGAAGAGAGAGAGAGGTGGAAAGGTTTAGGGAGGAGTTTCTCAAGGTTAAGGCCTAGATAGCAGAAGGCATGGCTGCCAATGGTGCGTGAGGAATTGGGGGAAATGCAAGGAATGCAGAGTTCCTGGAGGTTGTACGCTGCAGGAGTTAGAGATGGGGAACACCAGTAGCGAGGAGGCCATAGAGGGATTTGAACATGTAAATTTTTTTAAATCGAGGCGTTGGAGGATCAGGAGGCAGTGTAGGTCTGTGAATACAGAGGTGATTGATAAATGGGAGTTGTGAATTAGGATACGAGTAGCAGAGTTCTGGATGAGCTGACGTTTACGGAGGATGGTCAGGCAGAAGAGCATTTGAAATAGTCAAGTTTGAAGGTAATAAGATCATGGATGTGGGTTTCAGCAGCAGATGGGCTGTGACAGGCAGTGTTTGTGATATAAAGGATAAGGGGTTGGAAGCTGAGCTCAAGGTCAAATAGGACGCCAAAGTTGCAAATATCTAGGTCAGAGTGTGACGCTGTGCAGGGAACGGAGTTTGACGTGGGGGCAGAAGACAATGGATTGGACCTTCCCAATGTTGGATTGAAAGAAATTCTAGCTCCTCCAGGACTGGTGGTTGAACAAGCAGTCTGCCAACATAGAAGCAATGGAGGGGTCGAGAGAGGTAGTGGTAAGATAGAGCTAAATGTTGCCAGTGTATATGTGGAGCCTGATATGTCTTCAGATGAGTTTGTTGAGGGGAATCATATAGATGAGAAATTGGAGGCTGCCAAGGATAGATCCTTAAGGGACTCCAGATGTATTGGTGCAGTACTGAGAAGAGCACCATTGCAGGAGAGTCTGTGGCTATGAATGGATGGGTAAGATTGGAACCAGGAGGGCAGCCCGACTCAGCTGGACAATGGAGGAGATGCTTAGGAGGGAATGGTGTGGTCAACAATGGCAAAGGTTGCAACACCGGTTGAAGAGGGATAGTGCACCTCAGTCACAGTCAGAGAGGATGTCATTTGATTACGACTGTGACCGGGACGGAAACCTGATTGGAGAGGTTCAGACATGGAGTCAGAGGAAAGATGGGGCACAGATTTAGGAGTAAACAACATGTTCAAGGATTTTGTAGAGGAAATAGAGATTGGGGTTGAGTGGTAATTTGCAAGGACAAAGATCAAGAGTGCCGTTTTGAGGAGGTGGGAGATGGTGGCGCAATGGTAATGTTACTGAACTAGTATTCCAGAGGCCCAGGCTAATGCCCTTGGGACACAAGTTCAAATCCCACCACGCCAGCTGGGAATTTAAATTCAATTAATTAATACAAATCTGGAATTGAAAGTTAGTCTCTGTAATAGTTTCATGGCACCATCATCAATTGCCATGAAAACCCACCTGGTTCACGAATGTCCTGGTCTGGCCGACATGTGATTCCAGGCCCACAGCAATGTGGGTGACTCTTAACTGCCCTCTGAAATGGCCTAGCAAACCAAGGGAAATTAGGGATGGGCAGCAAATGCTGACCTTGCCAGCAACACCCACATCCCAAGAAAGAATTAAAAAAAATTGAAATGGAGGAGGATAGTGGCTGAAGAGTGCGAACTGTTTACAGTTATCAGCTAGCACAAGGACCAGGAAGGGAAGTTGGGAGTTCAGTTTATTGAGAATCGGGCCGGGAGAGCAGGAGGTGGGTCTCAAAGAAGCATAGAAAGTTTAAGGCACAGAAAGAGGCCACTTGGCCCATTGTGTCTGTGCTGGCTGAAAAATTATCTCTTTTTCCCCCCCCCCCCACCCCCCCCACAAGTCTAATCCCAGCTTCCAGCATTTGGTCCATAGCTCTGCAGGTTACGGAACTTGAGGTGCATAACCAGACTCCTTTTGAATGAGTTGAGGGTTTCAGCCTAAACTACCCCTTTCAGGCAGTGAGTTCCAGACCCCCACCACCCTCTGGGTGAAAAGAACCTTTCCTCATCTCCCCTCTAATCTTTCTACCAATCACTTTAAATTTATGCCCCGAGTCGCTGACCTCTCTGCTAAGGTGAATAGGCCCTTCACCTCCACTCCATTCAGGCCCCTCAAAATTTTGTACATTTCAATCAGATCACCCCTCCGCCTTCTCTGTTCTAGGGAGAACAACCCCAGCCTATCCAATCTTTCCTCATAGCTACATTTTTCTAGTCCTGGCAACATCCTCATAAATTTCATCTGTATCCTCTCTAGTGCAATTACATCCTTTCTGTAATGAGGTGACCAGAATTGCACACAGTACTCAAGTTGTGGCCTAACTAATAATTTATACTGTTCCAGCAAAACCTCCCTGCTGCTATATTCCATACCTCAGCTAATAAAGGAAAGGATTCCATATGCCTTCTTCACTTTATCGACTTGTCCTGCTACTTTCAGGGATCTGTGGACATTCACTCCAAGGTCCCTCACTTCCTCTACACTTCTCAGTATTCTCCCATTAATCATGTATTCCTTTGCCTTATTTGACCTCCCAAAATGCATCACCTCAGACTTCTCCAGGTTGAATTCCATTTGCCACTTTTCTGCCCATCTGACCAGACCATCAATATCTTCCTGCAGCCGACAGCTATCCTCCTCACTATCTACCACACGGCCAATCTTTGTGTCGTCTGCAAACTTCTTGATCATGCCCCCTACATTTAGGTCCAAATCGTTAATATTTACCACAAAAAGCAGGGGACCCAGTACTGAGCCCTGCGGAATGCCACTAGAAACAGCCCTCCAGTTGCAAAAACGTCATGGACAAGATGAGCTCGGAGAGGGCATGAGGGGAGGTAGGAAAGAATCGAGATAAAGATGTGTGTTCAGGTTGCGGGTGGGGGGAAGCATGGAAAAACTCAACTTAGTGGGGAAGGGAGGGATGCAGCAGGTAAGAAACTTTCATGTGACGGTTAATATTCGGAGATGTTGACTTTGGCTCAGTTCTTATTCAGTTTAAAGCAGCAGAAACAACTATATTTTTCTGTCAAATTTCAGGATGGTTAGTGACTACTTTGTTATCTTTTGTTTTTCACAGTAGGTATTTACTGTTTAAACCACCATATAGATTTGTTATAGCATAGGCTGTTAGCTAGTGAAGTATGTTTATTCTACCCCTTTCTGAGTCAAAGGTGATAGGATAAACACTGATACGGTTACAGGCAAGTAAAAGTCCCGGACTCCCTGTTAAATACACAGCAATTGGGCAGGTAAAAGCAGAGTCCAGGTTGATAGGGAGAGAAGGTTTGCCTGAGGGAGTGACCCAAGATACAACATAACAAAAGCAGTTTGTTAATCAAAGGCAGGTGACGGGCCCCTGGTTAAGTGGACTAGGAAATGAGACCAGATTCATCTTACTCAGATGATGAGTTCAAATCCCATCACCACAGTTTTGAAATTTTGAATTCAGTTCCTGTTTTAATCTAGAAATAAAAAGTCTGGCTTAGACTCCAGTCCCACGCCATCGTGGTTGACTCTTAATTGCCCTCTGAAGTGCATAAATCTTTTGGATAGGTCAGCTGCTGTAGTCTAAAAGAAAGAACTTGTATTTATGTAGCATCTTTCGTGACTTCAGGATGTTGCAAAGCAACTTGCAGCCAATTTTGAGGTGTTGTAGTGCAGGAAATGTGGCAGCTAATATCTGCAGAGCGATGAGATAATAACCAGATAATGTTTTTTTGTGAGGCTCATTGAGGGATAAATATTGGCCATGACACTGGGAGAACTTCCCTGCTATTCTTCGAATAGTTTGATGGGATCTTTCACGGACAGACGGGCCTCGGTTTAATGTCTTATCTGAAAGACGCCACCTCAGGCAGTGCAGCATTAAAGTATCAGCCTGGATTATGTGTTCACGTTTCTGAACCCACAACTTTCTGACCCAGTCAAGAGCGCAGCCCACTTAGCCAGACAACAATAGCGGTTCAATTCTTTTTGTGTGAAATGGCGATAAAGTTGAATCTTCACTCTCTCTATATTTTGACAAAATATTTTTCTTCCAGCTCTGTTTCCCGCTGAGACTTTCTATTTGCGATCACTGTACATTTTGCCTCCAGCTGTGTCTTTCAAGTTGGTCTGTGTATGTATCATCTGAAATTATTTTGCACTGAGATACAAACCTGTCTTAATTTGTTTCCCCCCTCTTTTGATGATGGTGTCTCAATATTTCACCCACTAAAATTTCTTAAGACGATCACAACCTGAGATTTCACCACAGACAAAATTGCAAAGTGTTAGAAAGTATTCCCAGCACAGAAATGGGCCATTCGGCCCAGCAGGTCCATACTGGTGTTTATGCTGCACAGGAGCCTCCTCCTGCCCTACTTCATCTCACCCCATCAGCATATCCTTCTGTTCCTTTCTCCCTCATCTGCTTATCTAAATGCATCTATGCTATTTACCTCAACCACTCCCTGTGGTAGCGAGTTCCACATTCTCACCACTGTCTGTGTAACGAATTTCTGACTGGAGGTTTTTTGACTATTTGTTAGTAACTGTGGGAAACGTGGACTCCTTTTGTTTATATGAAAACACGTTACTGCCTAAATGAAGTAAATCTCATTTGAGGAGTGAAGTTTTTCATGTTCACAAAATCTTTAAATGACTTCAAATACTTGAAAGGAAAAAAACATTTGCAGGGCATTGGGAAAAGGACAGGTTAGTGAAACCAATTGGATATCTCTTTAAAAGAGTGGGCAAAGACAAGATGGGCCAAATGGCCTACGTCTGTGCTATTTGGGAGCATAGGATCATAGGAAATAGGAGCAGAAGTAGGCCATTCAGCCCCTCGAGCCTGCTCTGCCATTCAACTAGATCATGGTAGGCCTTTTATCTCAATAGCATTTTCCCTCACTATCCCCATATCCCTTGATATCTTTAATATCTAATGGGCGAAGAAAAGAAATTCGCCACTGCAAAAACTGAAAATGTGACCAGCTGGATTTCTTTGCAGCACATTCTCCTGCTACGGTACCCCTGGGGAGAAGGGAAGCAGAGTTGGGGCTGCCAGTGACACTCTAGTGGACCCCTGTTGGAAAGTGAGGGTACATGGCTATCAAATGTGATGATGATGGGTAAAGGAAGCAAAATACTATGACGTTGAGTATCCACTTCCCTCAGTGGCCGGAATTTTACGGTAGGCAGACGGGAGCCGGCCACCGACTGAAAAGTCATTGACGAACCCGCTTCCGTCTCGCCTGGGGCTCCGATCCTTATTTTGCGGGCCCACAGGCTTCAATTGGTGTGAGGCGGAGCTTCCACCCACTAAAGGTGCGCCACCGGGAACGGTGGCCACTGCTGGGACTGCAGCCCAGCATGAAGAGAAGATGCCTAGTAACTGGGAAGGCAGGTAGGTTTTGGTTGCCTCGCCGGGGGTAATCGGTCGGGCCCCAGTGAGGCGAGGGTGGTCGATTGGGCGGTAGGGCGGCGTGTTGAGGGTGGTTGGGGTAGTGGGGCCGGCCCTCCATCGGGCACAAGGTGCCTGAAAATGAGGGCACTCCCCGGGACATTTGAGAGCCGCCTAGTTTTGTTAGGCGGCTTCTCCCGGCTCCACTTGGCTCCAGGATGCCCACTTGCCATGCATAAAATCTGCATGGAGGTGGGCGAAGGCCCTTAAGTGGCCGTTAAGTTTAGTTTAGTTTTTAGTTTAGAGATACAGCACTGAAACAGGCCCTTCGGCCCACCGAGTCTGTGCCGACCATCAACCACCCATTTATACTAATCCTACATTAATCCCATATTCCTACCACATCCCCACCTGTCCCTATATTTCCCTACCACCTACCTATACTAGGGGCAATTTATAATGGCCAATTAACCTATCAACCTGCAAGTCTTTGGCATGTGGGAGGAAACCGGAGCACCCGGAGGAAACCCACGCAGACACAGGGAGAACTTGCAAACTCCACACAGGCAGTACCCAGAATTGAACCCGGGTCGCTGGAGCTGTGAGGCTGCGGTGCTAACCACTGCGCCACTGTGCCGCCCTATGTAAGGCTTAACCGCCTTGGTTGGCCTGGGGTGGGCGGGCCATTTTTCGCCGATGCCGCCCATTGCGTAAACTGGCACTGGAGGCAGGAGTGGGTCGGGAAGGTCTCCCGGAGCCTCCCCCTCCATTTTATGCCACCTCCCGCCACCATCCCACTCGTCTGTTTGCTGTAGAATTCCGGCCAGTATTTATTAACACTGAGTATCAGCTTCTGTCTGTTTACTGACTGTTATACACACAATCAGGTTCAATGAAGAGTGCAGGAGGGAATGCCAGGAGCAGCACCAGGCATACTTAAAACTGAACTTTCAGCCTGGTGAAGCTACAACACAAGACTACTTGTATGCCAAACAGCAGAAGCAGCATGCAATAGACAGGGCTAAGTGATCCCACATCCAGCGGATCAGATCTAAGCTCTGCAGTGCTGCCACATCCAGTTGTGAATGAGCATCAGAAAGCCCTTGACCTTTCATAGGAATATCAGTCTATTAAGCAATCACTAAAATTCTCCATTTTATTCTGCCACAACACAATTGTTGCAATCACCTTATCTATTTGGACTAATTTTTCTTTTTGTTGGGCAGTTCTTGATTTATGCAAAATCACTGAAGACTTGATCGGCTGTAATCTGTTTATGGGATGTGCAGAGGTTTTGTTTTTGCATCTTGATGCTTTTCATGAATTCATTGTTCTTCAAAAATATGTGGTTAAAGTATGAATGTTTCAGAATATTTCCTCTTCAATGGATTTAATGCTATGATTTCTGCTCCGAGACCTGATTTGTGCTCCTCCCTACAGGGAGAAGACAGCTCCCATTCCAGCAGCAGCCCCTCCAAAGGTTTCTTTTCCCGGAATTTCTATAACCGACCGTCCAGTCCAATCTCTGCTCCAGTGAGGGTGAAGCAAAGCCCTGGCTCTCCAAAAACGGTCTTTCCTTTTCCTCAAGACTCTTCGCCAAGGTCTCCCCGACGAATGAGCTTCAGTGGTATATTCCGCTCGACGTCAAAGGATTCTTCTGGCAGCTCCACCTCTACCTCGCCTGTCTCAATGAAGTTTTTCTCCAGATCTAGAAAAGGTAAGGGAATGGTTAGCACCAGAGGTGTTGGAAAATCTTTCTCTGTCACTCTCTCGCGCCCACCTGGCTCCCCCACGCGTGCATGCACACACACCTGGCTCCCCCCTCCACACACGCCCACGCACGCCTGCACACCTGGCCCGCACACACACACATGCGCGCACCTGCGCGTGCACACGTACACAGACATACTTTTCTCTTTCCTCCTTCCACCCACACGGACATTTGTATAATAGTGTATGGGGGGATCCCATCCTTCCCCTCTTCCCAAAACCCCACTTCATTACTAAATTTGATCATCACTCGACCTTAAATACAGCTGACTTTGGGAATTCAGACTTTATATGTTGTAATTTGAATGTGGTGTTTTGTCTTAATCCATACTTGACAGCAAATGTGGACAAAACACATACAATGCCACAGATATTAAAGGGAAAATAAGCAGGTTTTCTTTTATTTCAGAAAAGGAGCAAGTGGAATGTGCTTTTTAGATGGGAAGTGGACAATTAACATATTTTTAAGCTGAGTGGAATTGAGCCATTTTGCACAAAAATGTACTGGGTGTAGTCTGTATCTCTTGTTTCCTGTCTGAAAATTATAGCACAGTTTGCAGCAGAGCATTGTTGCAAAACCAAGTAACAGATACCGCGCATTTGTTTTTATAGCTTGATGTAGACTTAAGAATTGATGGACAGACCAAACAAACCACAAGGTGAGAGAGTGTGCTGAATTTTCTGACACACAATTGCTTTAGTGGTTTCGCAGAGCTGGGCAAAATCCTGACTTCCTGTTTGTGAAGACTTGCACTCTGTTACTAGGTTATAATATAAGCGTGTTAACCAGCTCACAGCTAGCTAGCGCCCGTTCTGATTCATATGCAAAGAGATAGTTGATAAAGGAGCTGAGGTAGTAGGTGGAATCGAGGTGGATAAAGGGAGTTAAGATATAGACCAGCTGTTCCGGTCTAATTGAATCGCAGTACAAGGGCGAGGGGTTGAATGGCCTGCCCTTACCTACGACATGACGCCACCTGCATGAGTTGGGTCCTGAGATGGTCCTATTAGAGTTCTTTGAGGATATAACAAGCAGAGTGGTTAAATAGGAACCGGTAGATGTAGTATATTTGGATTTTCAGAAGGCTTTTGATAAGGTGCCACATAAAAGGTTATTGCACAAAATAAGAGCTCAGGGTATTGGGAGTAATGTTTTGGCATGGATTGAGGATTGGCTAACACACAGAAGGCAGAGAGTCGGGATTAATGGGTCTTTTTCAGGTTGGAAAGGCGTAAATAGTGTGGTGCTACAAGGATCTAGTCTAGGGCCTCAACTATTTACTATCTGTATTAATGACTTGGAGGAAGGGACAGAGTGTAGTGTATCCAAATTTGTGGATGATACAAAAATAAGTGGGAAGGCATGTTGTGATGAGGACACAAAGACTCTGCAAAGGGATATAGATAGGTTAAGTGAGTGGGCAAAAACTTGGCAGATGGTGTTCAATGTGGGAAAGTGTGAGGTCATCCACTTTGGTCGGAAGAATAAAAAGGCAGATTATTATTTAGATGGAGAAAGACTACAAAATACTGCAGTACAGAGGGATCTGGGTGTTCTTGTATATGAAACACAAAAAGTTAGCATGCAGGTGCAGCAAGTAATTAGGAAGGCAAATTAAATTTTGGCCTTTATTGCTCGGGGGTTAGAGTTTGAAAATAGGGAAGTCTTGTTACAACCATACAGGGTATTGGTGAGGCCACACCTGGAGTGCTGTGTACAGTTTTGGTCCCCATATATAAGGAAGGATATACTAGCATTGGAGGCTGTTCAGAAAAGGTTCACTAGACTGATTCCTGGGATGAACGGGTCGTCTTATCAAGAACGACTAAGCAGGTTAGGCCTATACTCATTGGAGTTTAGAAGAATGAGAGGTGATCTTATTGAAACATACAAGATTCGAAGGGGGTTTGACAGGGTAGATGTTGAGAATATGTTTCCACTGGTGGGAGAATCTTGAACTAGGGGACATAGTTACAGAATAAGGGGTCACAGATTTAAAAGTGCAAACATTTAAAATGCGAAGGAATTTCTTCTCGAGTGGTGAATCTCTGCAATTCTGTACCTCGGAGAGTTGTAGTGGTTCGGTCACTAAATGTATTTAAGGGGGAGGTAGATAGATTTTTGAAATCTCGGAGTCGAGGGTTATGCGGAGCAGGACCGAAAGAGGAAATGAGGCCTGGGACAGATCAGCCATGATCTTATTGAATGGCAGGGCAGATTCGAGGGGCTGAATGGCCTACTCCTGATCCTATTTCTTATGTTCTTATTTACTGGTTTTGCCCCTTTTGTGGCTATGGCCTGGGCATGGCCATTTTCTGACGTGCAGTCGGCAGAATGGGATGGGGGAGGAGCATTCAGATGATCTTGTCCTCAGAGAGACAGAACCATCAATAATGTTCCTGCAACTGGGCAATCCTACTGTTGCTGAGTAACAATAGAAGCATTGGAGCCTAGGACCTTTATGGCAGACGTTTGAGCCATGAAATCTTCCTAGCAACATATACATTAATGATATTGGGGCGGTGCAGTGGTCAGCACCGCAGCCTCACAGCTCCAGCGCCTCGGGTTCAGTTCTGGGTATTGCCTGTGCAGAGTTTGCAAGTTCTCCCTGTGTCTGTGTGGATTTCCACCAGGTGCTCCGGTTTCCTCCCACAGCCAAAGACTTGCACGTTGATAGGTAAATTGGCCATTGTAAGTTGCCCCTAGCATAGGTAGGTGGTAGTAGAATTGAGGGAAGTTGGGGATGTGGTAGGGCATATGGGATTAATGTAGGATTAGTATAAATGGGTGGTTGATGGTCAGCACAGACCCGGTAGGCCAAAGGGCCTGTTTCAGTGCTGTATCTCTCTATGATTTAGATGAGGGAACTAAATGTAATATCTTCAAATGTGCAGATGACATAAAACTGGGTGGGAGAGTGAGTTGTGAGGAGGATGCAGAGAGACATCAGGGTAATTTGAACAAGTTGAGTGAGTGGGCAAATGCATGGCAGATGCAGTATAATGTGGATACACCAGTCGCTGAAGGTAAGCATGCAGGTGCAACAGGCGGTAAAAAGGGCAAGTGGTATGTTGGCCTTCATAGCGAGAGGATTCGAGTACAGAAGCAGGGATGTCTTTCTGCAATTATACAGGGCCTTGGTGAGGCCACATCTGGAATATTGTGTGCAGTTTTGGTCTCCATATCTGAGGAAGGATGTTCTTGCTATCGAGTGAGTGCAGCGAAGGTTTACCAGACTGAATCCTGGGATGGTGGGACTGACGTATGAGGAGAGATTGTTGGTTAGGATTATATTCGCTGGAGTTCAGAAGAGTGAGGGGGGATCTCATAGAAACCTATAAAATTCTAACACAATTTGACAGGTTAGATGTAGGAAGGATGTTCCTGATGGTGGGGGAGTCCAGAACCAGGGGTCATAGTCTAAGGATACGGGGTAAACCTTTCAGGACTGAGATGAGGAGAAATTTATTCACCCAGAGAGTGGTGAGCCTGTGGAATTCGTTACCACAGAAAGCAGTTGAGGCCAAAACATTGCATGTTTTCAAGAAGGAGTTAGATATAGCTCTTGGGTCTAAAGGGATCAAAGGGTATGGGGCGAAAGTGGAAACAGGCTACTGAGTTGGGTGATCAGCCATGATCATAATGAATATTGGAGCAGGCCCGAAGGGCCAAATGGCCTACTCCTGCTCCTATTTTCTATTTTTCTATGTAACAGACTTGGGGTCTCTACTGTTTCAACATTCCCTTGTAGTATGTTTGGAGTTGTTGCATACTTCATTGTGAACTGCGGTGTTGTGATTCCATCCTTCAACCCAGCAACAACACCGGTAGGAGAGACCTGCACAGTCTGTTGAAGTCACTTGATACAGCCTTCAATGACTGCAGCAATCTTTGATCAGACAGCATCCTGAGCTCCTACTCCATGAACTTGTCAGCTGAGGATAGACATGTGGAGGTCTTCCTCTGCCATCACCACCCGAACTTGCTCAGTGTATCACCCAGTGTCCATTCTTGTACCTCAGATTTGAAATCTCCTGTGATGAATGTACCTGGGTTGATGGTGGGTTGTGTAGACTGTAAACTGATTGCTTTCTCAAGTCTCTGGATCAACACCTAATATAAAGAGAAAGGAGCGTGTTTCAGAATGCTTTCCATGTGAAACCCTTCCGTTATAGCTTTCAGCAGTAAAGATGGCAGTACAATGTTTGTTTCATTATATGTTTTGGTGCCAGTGAGTGAGGATAAGAAGCACAGGAGAAGACTCGTGTATATTCTGAGTTGGGGCCTACAGTTCCCATTTCCCCCCCCGCCCACCCCGCACCCCCACTGCTCCTTTCAGGAGTGTTTTCTCTCCTGTGATGATGACTCCTTGAATGGGGAAGAGGATGTAGGTTTGGTCAGCCTCCTCTTGTATGGGTTCTGCCCCACCTGTTACGTGCCAACAGTGTAGAAGAGTAACAGATCCAAATTTATTAGTAGCACTTGCAGAGATGCTCTTGTGTCCCTGTGAAGCCCACTAGTCCATGTGATTACATGTACATGCACGTCACGGAAGGAGTTGTTTGGAGGAAATTTATTTAAGGAATGGGAAGGAAGGAATATTTAAAAGGAAAAGTTACTGCTGCCTAATAGGCATTTGTGGTAAGCCTTCAAAGAACTTTGAAAAAATGTGAGGGGGAGATAATTGCGCAGTAATTCTTAGTACGCAATGTTAATAGTAAGTTATAGGAACATTGGAACAGGCGTAGGCTATTTACCCTCTTGAGCCTGTTCTGCCGTTCAATGAGATTATGGTTGATTTGTAACCTAACTCCAAATACCTCCCTTTGTCACAGATCTTTTGGTTAACAAAAATCTATCATTCTCAGATTTAAAACGAACAATTGAACTAGCATCAACTGCCGTTTGTGAAAGACAGTTCCAAACTCGTACCACCCTTTGCATGTAGAAGTGTTTCCTAACTTTGCTCCTGAAAGGCCTGTCTATAATGGTTAGGCTATGTCCTTGAGTCCTAGACTCACTAACCAATGGAAATAGTTTTTCTCTATCTACCCCATCAGTTTCCAAGATATTAGGGGAACTTCGATCAAATCACCTCTTAATGCAATGCTTTCCCCATAATTTAGCCCTTAGAATCCAGGTATCATTCTGGTAAATCTAAACTGCACTCCTTCCAAGGCCATTATGTTTTTACTGAGATGTGGTGCCCAGAACTGAACACAGAATTTCAGGTGTAGTCTAACCAGGGCTTTGTATAGATGCAGCATGACATTGAACCCCTTGTGTTCTAGTTCTCATAGAAACATAGAAAGTTGGAGCAGGAGTAGGCCATTCGGCCCTTCGGGCCTGCTCCGCCATTCAAAAAAGATCATGGCTGCTGTCTAATTCAGTACCTTGTTCCTGCTTTCTCGCCATATCCCTTGATCCCTTTGGCATTAAGAAATATATCTATCTCCTTCTTGAATATATGTCATGACTTGACCTCCACTGCCTTCTGCGGTAGAGAATTCCACAGGTTCACCACCCTCTGAGTGAAGAAATTTCTCCTCATCTCGGTTCTAAATGGCATACCCCGTATCCTGAGACTGTGACCCCTGGTTCTGGTCTCCCCAGCTATTGGGAACATGCTCCCTGCATCTAGTTTGTCTAAACCTGTTAGAATTTTATAGGTTTCTATGAGATCCCCTCTCATTCTTCTAAACTCTAGTGAATATAGGCCTAGTCGACCCAATCTCTCCTCATACATCAATCCTGCCGTCCCAGGAATCTGCCCAGTAAATCTTCTTTGCACTCCCTCCATGACAAGAACATCCTTCCTCAGATAGGACACCAAAACTGCACACAATACTCCAGATGTGGTCTCACCAAGACCCTGTATAACTGAAGTAAGATATCCTTGCTCCTGTACTCAAATCCTCTTGCAATGAAGGCCAACATACCATTCGCCTTCCTAACTGCTTGCTGCACCTGAATGCTTGCTTTCAGCAACTGGTGTACAAGGACACCCAGGTCTCGTTGCACCTCCTCCTTTCCCAATCTATCACCATTCAGATAATAATCTGCCTTTCTATTTTTACAACCAAAGTGGATAACCTCACATTTATCCACGTTATACTGCATCTGCCATGCACTTGCCCACTCACCCAACTTGTCCAAATCACACAGGAACCTCTTTGCATCCTCCTCACAGCTCACATTCCCCTCCAGCTTTGTGTCGTCTGCAAACTTGGAAATGTTACATTTAGTTCCCTCACCCAAGTCATTAATATATATTATGAATAGCTGGGGCCCAAGCACTGATCCCTGCAGGACCCCACTAGTCACCCAGAAAAAGACTCGTTTATTCCTGCTGTCTGTTTCCTGAATGTCAACCAATTCTCAATCCATGCCAGTATATAATCCCAATCCCAGGTGCTTTAATTTTGCACACTAACCTCTTATGTGGGACCTTATCAAAAGCCTTCTGAAAATCCAAATACACCACATCCACTGGTTCTCCCTTATCTATTCTACTAGTTACATCCTCAAAAAAAGTCCAGTAGATTTGTGAATCATGATTTCCCTTTCGTAAACCCATGCTGACTTTGTCCAATCCTGTTTATGCTTTCCAGGTGTTCTGCTATCACGTCCTTTATAATAGACTCTAGCATTTTCCCCATTACTGATGTAAGGCTAACTGGTCTGTAATTCCCTGTTTTTTCTCTCTCTCCTTTTTTAAATAGTGTGGTTACATTTGCCACCCTCCAATCTGTAGGAACTGCTCCAGAGTCTACAGAATTTTGGAATATGACCACCAGTGCATCCACTATTTCCAGAACCACTTCCTTTAGTACTCTGGGATGTAGATTATCGGGCCCTGGGGATTTGTCAGCCTTTTACCTCATTAATTTCCCTAGCATTATTTTTTTTTTAACTAATACTGATTTCCTTCAGTTCCTTCCTCTCATTAGACCCTTGGTTTTCTAACATTTCTGGGAGGTTATTTGTGTCCTTGTTTGTGAAGACAGAACCAAAGTATGTGTTTAATTGTTCTACCATTTCTTTGTTCCCCATTATAATTTCCCCCATTTCTAACTGTAAGGGACCTACATTTGTCTTCACTAATCGCTTTCTCTTCAGATATTTATAGAAGCTTTTACAGTCAGTTTTTATGTTCCCCGCAAGTTTACTCTCATACTCTATTTTCCCCTGCTTAATCAACCTCTTTGTCCTCCTTTGCTGAATTCTAAACTGCTCCCAATCCTCAGACTTGCTGCTTTTTCTGGCAGTTTTATATGCTTCCTCTTTGGATCTAATAGTATCCCTAATTTCTTTTGTAAGCCACGTTTGAGCCACCTTTCCAGTTTTGTTTTTGTACCAGACAGGAATGAATAATTGTTGTAATTCATGCACACATTCTTTAAATATTATCCATTGCCTATCCACCGTCAACCCTTTTAGTAAAGTTCCCCAATCTACCATGGCCATACCATACCATATCTCCAGATATAAAGGCCAGCATTTTGTTAGCCTTTTTAATTATTTTTATAGTGAGTACACCTCTCTTGTCTGGCCTGGTGAGGTCATTAAACTTTAGCAGCCAGTGCTGTTTAATGGTGCATTTCCCTCCTCTCTTGCACCCTAAGCAGCTCCTCTGGGTACTTGACATCTTGCTAGCCCTACGTGGCAAGATGCTCCCCTTTTTCCTCTTGTAGTATGCCAACAAAAATGTGCTGCCTTTTGAACCACTGCAGGCCTTCACTCGTAAGGTCCTGTTCACAAACAAACCTCTCTTTCATGCTTGGGAGGTGGCCTGGAAATACAGGCAGGGGGCCAGTGTACCAATGGATCTATTTACGCAACAGCCTGATCTGAAAATCCATGT
This sequence comes from Heterodontus francisci, assembly GCF_036365525.1. NCBI lineage: Eukaryota > Metazoa > Chordata > Chondrichthyes > Heterodontiformes > Heterodontidae > Heterodontus > Heterodontus francisci. Next base: position 203,658,592 of record NC_090372.1, read on the forward strand.
TTAGAAGTCTGAGTCCTAAAAATAGGAACAATGCCAGAAAAATATCTAACGGCTAGTTCTATTTTAAATGTTCTGACAACCCTAACCCTGAACTCTAGGTTATCGCACGTTTCTCATTCCTGGAACAAAGCAAAGTTTTTGCTGGATGGAAAGGAATTCTGAGAAATTTGCTGTGTTTTTATTCCAGTGAGCCAAAATTGACGCACTATTTTGACTCGTCATTCTGTCTTGTTTTGGTTTGCGTGGTTGAGATGGGCATGTCGGAGGCAGCAGCGAAACGTGTTTTTGAAGCACTTCTAGTTTAAAGCCCAAGAGAAGTAGGTTTTTACCTTCAGAGAGCTGAGCTTAACTCTAAAATGTAGACAGCTAAATGTCTTAATGGAGCACTTTGCCTTAATTGGTACTGGAATCGTTAATGTTGTGTCTCTAACACTAATAATCTACCAATTAAGAATATTTAATTGAAACAAGTCTCAAGCAGAGTGGCACTCCTGCCAGCAGTGTTATTTTTTAAATGTAGGTGGTCTGCAGCTGTGCATTCGTGAGAGCCTGAAACCATTTCAGTAGTATTGCAGTATGCAATATTCTTGCTGCCTTGTCTTTTAATGCATTTATTCTGGGGGAGGTCGTTACCTGTCAGTATAAGGTTATCAGAGCAACTGGGAAAATGGTTCTCTGAAGTACTTATTCCGTCATTCATAAATCCAAGTTTATTGTCCTTTTTTGAGGAATTTGAAGTAATTTGCGGAGGGCAAAGCAAGGAAACAATAAATGGTGCATACTAAGAAGTGCAGAGGAACAGAGAGACTTTGGAGAATATCCACAGATCCCTGAAAGTAGCAGGACAGGCAGCTAAGGTGGTTAAGAAGGCATAAGGGATACATTCCTTTATTAGTCAAGGCATTGAATATAAGAGTAGAGAGATTATGCTCTAACTGTATGAAACATGAGTTAGGCCACAGCTAGAGTACTGCATACAGTTCTGGTCACTGTATTACAGGAAGGATGTGATTGCACCAGAGAAGGTAGAGAGGAAATATTTGAGGATGTTGCCAGAAATGGAGAATTTCAGATTGGATAGGCTGGGATTGTTTTCTTTGGAACAGAGGAGGCTGAGGAGAGATTTAGTTGAAGTGTATAAAGTTATGAGTGACATAGATAGAATGGATGGGAAGGACCTATTTCCCATTAGAGAGGTCAGTAATCAGGGGGCAAAGATTTAATGTAATTGGATTAGAGGGGAGTTGAGAAGAAATGTTTTCACCCAGAGGGTGGTGGGGATCTGGAACTCACTAGCTGAAAGGGTGGTAGAGGCAGGAACCCTCGTAACATTTAAAAAAATACTTGGATATACACTTGAAGTTCCATAACCTAAAAGTCTATTGACCAAGAGCTGGAAAGTGGGATTAGGCTATATTGCTTTTTATTGGCTAGCACAGACACGATGGGGTCAAATGGCCTCCTGTGCTGTAAATGTTCGGTTTCTAAATCTGGTAGGCTGTGGGCTGACACCAGTTAAAATGAGCACCACTGCTGCCAGATTGTTTTAAAAATCTAACTGGTTCACTCATTTCCTTCAGGGAAGGGAGCCCATCACCTCTATCCAGTGTGGCCTAAATGTGACTCCAGTCCAACATTATGTGGTTGGCTCTTACTGCTTTCAGGGCAACTAGGGTTGGGCAATAAATGTGGCATTAACCTATTAAATCTCTTCATACGTCACAACAACCTTCCCCAAAAAAATTCTGTTCTAAGGAGGAACAATCCCAGCTTTTCAAGTCTCTCCACGTTACTGAAATTCCTCATCTCTGGTACCATTCCAGTCAATCTTCTCTGCACCCTCTCCAAGGCCTTAAAATGTTGTGCATAGAATTGGCCAAAAAACCCCAGCTGAGGCCTAACCATTGATTTATAAAGGTTTAACATAGCTCCTTTGATTTTATGCTCTATGCCCCCATTTTAAAAATCATGGATCCTGTGTGCTTATTTTTATATAGTCTTTTCAAAATGTCCTGCCACTTTTGTATGTGTAGGTAAACCGCAGGTCTCTCTTCCTACATCCCCTTTAAAATTGTATGATTTCGTTTATATTTGCCTCTTTGCCTCTCCTCATTCTTCCTACCAAAATGTATCACTTCACACTTCTCAGCATTAAAATTCATCTGACATGCGTCCGCCCTTTTTCACCCGTCTTGTCTTACGCCCTCCTAAAGTCTGTTATTATCCTCCTCACTGTTAACCACATTTCCGAATTTTGAGTCATACCATGGATGAATCCAATGAGGAACAATCAACAGGAATATTGGGAAAAGAAATATAGTATAAGGTCCCTAGCATGTGCGCTGTTTGCTCTGACTCCAGTTCAGTTGCCAGACCCCTTTCCATATAGATCTGAATGCTTCAATGTTTTAATAGCAGTGGACTGCCTCAGTTACCAAGCAGGGTATTCCCAAAATGCTGTGCAGTAACTTGAGAATACTTATGGAAGATGCATGAAAAATAGCAATCTGCAGTAGCCATTTCTAGAAGGATGGGGTCAGTATCAGTCTGTTCATTTTATACCACCTTAATCCAGGTCCAGAAATTAAATTTCTTTTCTCTAACGGTCATCAAATATGATTATGTATTGTACTGCCCCATGAAACTGTAACGCAGTGACGTTTGGGCAGTGCCCCATGAATCTGTAACACAATGGCCGGGCAGTGTATTATAGATTTATGAGCAGAGAAAAGAATGAACTTGCATTTAAATAATGCCCTTCATAACTTCTTGGCATTCCAAAGTGTTTTACAGCCAATTTATGCGCAGTGAGATTCCACTGGTAATGACCAGATTATCTGATTTTGGTTGATATTGAACTAATATTGGTTGAGGCACCTGAGACGGGGCCTCAATTCAACATCTCATTTGAAGGAAGACACCTCCAATAGTGCAGCACTCCATTGAAGTGTCAACCTAGCTTTTGTGATGAAGTCTCTGGAGTAGGTCTTGAACCCACAAATGTATGACTCGGAGGCGAGAGTGAGAGCCACTGAGCCACAGCTGACACTCCAATGCATAGCACCTAATTCATGTTGTCTTATGTAGAGAAAAAAACTGTTCGGCAATGACTGCATTGTTTTCTTTTGGATAGCTGATGTTATCTTTGAGAAGTTAGCACCAGGGAGTTCCCCCAGACTGAAAGGTTTGAAAACCACTAATTTATGAGAGTAAAAAGAACAAACGAGAACAACAACGAAAAGTCAAGATCTAGCTGTGCAAACACCAATCATAAAAAGGCAATTAATGAGCTATTAACTTCTATTTTGTGATAGTGATCCCCTAACTCACTCCCGATTCATATTGACCTTTCCACCCTGTTCAGCTGTGCGGGGGAATTCACTTTGAGAACAACAGAAGTTTATTGCACAGATAGGAGGCCATTTGGCTCATCATGTTTGTGCTAGAGCATTGCAAATCTAATCCCACTGACCTGCTGAATCCCCCATAACCCTGTGTCTTACTTTGGCCAGAATTTTACGTTGTGGCAGAGGCCCTGCCCATCAACTGAAAAGTTGAGGGTGAGCCCACCTCCGCTGGGCCTGGAAGCCACGCAATGATTTTACATGGCCCAGATCCTTAATTGGCCTCGGTCAGGACTTCCGCCCTAGTAAGGCAGGACGTCCTGCCTCCAAGACCTTCTGGCCAATCGGAGGGAGCACTGCTGGGCCTGCACCCATTCAGGACCAGCAAGATGGAGCAGGCCCTGGAGTGCAGGTAACTGTGTGGGGCCTGGCCGGGGACAATCGGCTGGGCCCTGGCAAAACGGGTTGGGTGGGGGAGGGGATCCATCAGAGGAAGGGAGGGGCTTGTGCTGCTGGGGGGACCCTCCGTGGGGCACGTGGCCGATCAGGAATGCCCCAACCCCAGCCCACAAGGAGGCCACCAGGTACTACTGGGTGGCCTCCTCAGCTGGCGATGTGCCTGGCTGCTGCTGATAATATACGTGTAGCGATGGGAGGAGGCCCTTAAATGGCAACTAATTGGCCACTTAAGGGCCTCAATTGGCCTAGGGCAGGTGGGCAATAGGAACAATGCCCCCTGCCTCCCACTCGATTTTATGCCCTGTCCTATTTCCTCAACCCCCTCCCGACCTCCAGCCTGCTCCCGGTAGGGGTGTAAAATTCTGGCCTATGTTTCAATATTTATCCACAGTACCTCTTTTTAAAAAAAAAATGCAATGATCTCTACTTCAGTCACCTCCCCTACCATGCTCCAATGACCATTTTATTATGATATTTCTAGTTTCAATGGAAATCAAAATCGTAAGAGATATTTATGAACATAAGAAATAGGAGTAGGAATAGGTCATGTGGTCCCTCAAGACTGCTCTGCCATTTAATAAGATCATAACTGGTCCTTGCCCACAATTCCTCTTTCCTGCCCAGCACCCTTGTCCCTTGATACCCTTCAAGTCCAAAAGTCTGTTGATCTCGGCCTTCAATATACTCGATGTTTGAGTGTCCACAGCTGTCTGGGTAAGAGAATTCCAAAGACACTGAGTGAAGAAATTTTTCCTCACCTCACTCCAAAATGGCTGCCCCCTTATCCTGAGACCGTTCCCCCTCATTCTGGACTTGCCAGCAAGAGGGACAGCCTGTTTGCATCTACCCTGTCAAGCCCTCCCAGAATATTATGTTTCAATGAGATCATCTCTCATTCTTCTAAACTCCAGAGGGTATAGGCCCATTCTACTCATTGGACAACCCTGTCATCCCAGGCAATTATATCCTTCCTTAAGTATGGAGACCAAAACTGTACACTGTACTCCAGATGTGGCATAACCAAAGCCCTGTACAGTTGCAGCAAGACTTCCTTATTCTTGTACTCCGACCCTCTTGCAGTAGAACTGGCGGCTGATCCAATGTTGCTTACTTTCACATTGCTGAAAGTTAACACTCTCTCTCTCTCTCTCTCTCTGCCACAAAACTCTATTCTTTGAAGCACTTTCATTTCACCTTTTAGGAACTATAAATATCCTTCTACTCCTCTTGTCCTTTTAAGATTTCTCGCTGGCTTATTTGCTAAGTTTTTTTACCCAGTTAGTTTGAGCCAGAGCCCGCCCTAATCTCACTGAACATTATCCTTTTCAAGTCTAGCCTTCCTGACTTTAGACTCTTTGGGCTCCACGTAGAAAGAGACGATAATAATCATGTTGTGGTCACCATTTCTCAATTGCTCATTTGTTTGCGCAATAGTTCTTTTTCCTGGAACAGGAACCAATCAATGCTGCTTTCATTCTTGAACTAGAAGCATACAGATGCAGAAAGCAGTTGTGAATTTATTTAGAGTCAGAAGGTGGCCATTTGGCCCCTCAAGCCAATGCCAGCTCTCTGTAGAGCAATCCAGTCAGTCCAGTTCCCCTGCTCGATCACTGATCGTCTCCGCTTTCACCGCCCTCATGGGCAGCGCGTTCCAGATCATTACCACTCGCTGCATTAAAAAGTTCTTCCTCGCATTTCCCCTGCATCTCTTGCCCAATTTACACTCATCTCCCAATTTAATAGATGGGAGGGTGAGAATTCGAAATGTTAGCTCTTTTTCCCTTTCATATGGTGATGATGATAAACCCACTCTTTATTTTCAGCATTTACTGTGTTTTTGTTATCTTGTAGTTTCATCAGGTTTTGGAGCATTTTCCTCCCTCGCTGGGTGTACTACCAATACACTCCTTACGACTTAACACATTTAAAATGAGCAGTTGCCTATGTCAGTCACAAAGCAGTAACCATTATCCATTTACATTAATGTCAATTTTAAAGTTGCTGTGTGCTTTATCTTAAGTGCTCTGTTTATTTTTGGGTAGAAAGAGCTGGGCTTGTTCATTAGTTCACATCTTGTTGATGTGCACTGAATGCAAGAAGAAATAATTCCATTAGTCTTCAAAATACCTTTGCTTAAACCCTTCTAATCCCCCCAAGTGGTGTGGGGTTACAATTTGTACCAAGTACACCCTGCCATTTAACTAAAGTGAGTTGCGTGGTGTGTACTCTTGTTTTTGGTGATCTGTAATGTTCTGGTTGATCATTGTAACGGCGTTAGCACACCATACTGGGCATCGCATAAAGCGGGAATATCGAGCTTGCACGGCATACATCCGCTATAAGCTATGGGACCTATTCTAAATTCCGATCTGTCAGCGATTTGACTGAAGGTTTTGATTCTAAGCAGAGTGGAATTCACTGTGTTGACCATTACTCCTTGGCCACTCTCTCCACGATTTAGTAGGTCATTCAAGGCAAAGTCTCTGGGGCGAGTGGAACCTCAAGTGCGAGCTGGGTGAGTTATCAGGGTCATCCGTTATTAAAGGCTGCCCTTCAGTGTGCAGTGGTTTAATCTGCAGAGTACTGCTGTTAAGGTCTAAGTTATAAGGAACTAGCTGCACCCCTGTGGCCCTCCACACACACAGACACACACCACTTGACATCAACTTGATGTTCAAGCACTGGTTTAAGAGAAGAGAAATTTTTCACTGCAGTTTAACATCTTCACTTCCTCAGTGCAAAAAACAAAAAGCCTTCTGTGGGTTTTGTGCTCTGTGTTTTTTTTTTTGCTGGCATTTGAGTTTGTTTTGCAACAGTTGGCACAGTCCATAGAGAAACTGGAGAGAAAATTCAGAGTGATGGAATGAGTATTTCTGAAAAGGTTGTAAATCTGGGCGTTAACTGCTGATTGCTGTGGGGGAAAAGTCTTTTTTTTTAAATAATGAACACAAAGTGCTGTGAAACTGTTGCTGTTATGCACAGTGAGAATATTCAACTCTTGTGTGCAGATCAACTATTCCTGGTGCCACACATTCTAACTGGATCCTTAATTGCCTGGGAACTATTTGGAGATGGAAGTAGGTGCTTTTACATCTCTAGCGAGACCCACCAGTAGCAGTTACTCCTAGGAGTTGGGGTGGGGGTGATTGAGGGGGTGGTCTCACGTGGCTCTACTCCAGCTGAATATCAAAACTGATTAACTGGCCATTATCACTTTGCTGTTTGTGGGAGCTTGCTGTGCAAAACTTGGCTGCTCCGTTCTCTACATTTCAACAGTGACTACACTTCAGAAGTACTCCATTGGGACATCCTGAGGATGTGAAAGGTGCTATATAAATGCAAGTCTTTTAAAAGCTTTGGGTCACACCAAGATCAGTGGCCTTGGAAGACTCAATAAAATGGGATTCTCCCAGTTCCATTGAATCCCAGCAGTTCTACATCCGGCAACATGTTGTCTTGTGGAATATTGAAGTGCCTGAAGACTTTGTTGTCCTCCTTTTCTTCTGGAGAAGCTCCCTAGTCTCCTGTTGGGCTTTTCTCAATAACTCAGTCTGGGGGAACCATTGGCTCGAACCTATTTCCACGGAATTGCACCCAGGCCGTGATCAAGCATGCTGCTGAATAGGAGTTTAGATAGAAGATAGAATGTGCATTTATACATCGCCATTCGACTCAAGGATATCCCAAAGTGCTCCACAGCCAGTTAAAGTACTATCGAAGAGTAGTCAACTTTGTAGTATAGGAAATGTGGCAACTAATTTGAGCATAGCAAGGTCCTACAAACAGCACTGCGATAACGACCAGGTAAGCTGTTTTTGTGATGTTGCTTGAGGGATAAATATTGGCCAGGACAGTGTGAAGAACTCTCCTGCTCTTCTTTGAGTGGTACTGTGGGATCTTTTACATCCACCTGAGGGGTTTAACACTTCATCCAAAACAGTACCTCCAACAATACAGCACTCTCTAAGTACCGCACTGGAGTATCAGCATAGATTTTGGCTCACATCTCTGGAGCAGGACTAAACCCATAACCTTCCAACTCAGAGATGAGAGTGCCTTATGAGCTTGAACCTACGTCCAACAAACTGCACCCAGGCAGCTGCTAAAAAGGACCAAGTATCGAAGGCTGCTTTTGGATTTTCAATTCCCATTCACATAAATCACTGAAGTGGAGTTGGCTCTTAGGAAAATGGATTGCCACAGCTATAGGCCATATTTTAATTGAACACTTGACCACACATGAAGGGATACAGATGAAGCAGATCTTTAAATTGTGGGTCTAGTCCTGCCTGATCCCACTCCCACAGGGTGCGGGAGGGATGGGACTGTCACTGGCGCTTGAACACTGTCGCCTCTTTAGCCCATTTTCCTGGACAGTTGGGGGTTTGGTGGTGATTATATATTCATGGTGGGCTCCTGATGGCATCCCCACCAGCAAGTGGAAGCCTGCCAGTGGACCCCCAGGAAAACTGAGGCAGCATTGCAGCATCCGAAGTGGCGAGAGGTAGGTGTTTGGGACCAAGTTGGAGGGAGAGGAGATTGTGTGAAGGCCCTCTGCTTCCATACCCGCAGTTTTGGAGTGCCCTTCCTGGGACTGCCCCGAGGACTAATGCTGAGCTTCACCTGATAGGTCCAGAAGTGACGGGAACACTGGTGGAGAGGAGAGAAACCAACTGTGAGCTCAAACTCCTGCTGCCCTCTGATATCTGTGTGTGAGGAAGAAACAATTGTGGCAGCTTTGAGGGAAATAAAAACCCAGGAGGGGTGAGAGAGAAGCAGTGGTGCAGTGGTTAGCACTGCAGCCTCACAGCTCCAGGGACCCGGGTTCGATTCCGGGTACTGCCTGTGTGGAGTTTGCAAGTTCTCCCTGTGTCTGCGTGGGTTTTCTCCGGGTGCTCCGGTTTCCTCCCACAAGCCAAAAGACTTGCAGGTTGATAGGTAAATTGGCCATTATAAATTGTCACTAGTATAGGTAGGTGGTAGGGAAATATAGGGACAGGTGGGGATGTTTGGTAGGAATATGGGATTAGTGTAGGATTAGTATAAATGGGTGGTTGATGTTCGGCACAGACTCGGTGGGCCGAAGGGCCTGTTTCAGTGCTGTATCTCTAATCTAATCTAATCTAATCATTCAGCTCCCCCTTGGTGAATCCTTATTGACCGCTTTCCAATTATAAGGCACAGAAATTTAGCATAAACAGGCTTTCTTTGGTTTAAAGAAAAGTGAAATTTATTAAACCTTAAACTTAAACTCTAATTCAGTTAACGTCTACGGATACATGCCGCACCCCATGCTATCATGCATAAGTGATGCGCACATGCAAGTAGAGACAGAAAAGAGCAGAAGAAAAAAGAGGTTTGAGGCAATATCTGAAGAGTTTCTTGTTACTGTTCTTCAAGCTCACTGTAGTCCTTGCATGTAGGTAGGCTTGCTATTTTTTGGGGCCCACTATTCTTAAACCTATAGGAGACTTTCTCTCTTGGGGTTCACGTGTCTTCAATGGGTCTTCAGTACTGTGGGAAAGAGATGGGAGGAGACAGGCGAGAGATGTTCTCAGTCCAGGAGCATAGAGCTTTTCTCAGTTTTTAAAACTCTGTGGCAAGTTTAAATTTAAAAAACTCTAACTGCCAGTTGGTCATGTGACTAAACTGGTCTGACCAGGTCTTCTGTGTACTGGGAAAGCAGGGACTGGGTCCTTTGTTCCAACACTGTCTGCCAGTATGCAGAAAAGGTCTTTCCGGCGAGGGGCCTGGCAATTCCTTGTGATAGGCCCTCTTTCCTTCCCAGCAGCAATTTTAAGTTTTAATGTTCATGTGGTGAAACAATGTGTGCCTCATTCTTGGCAGGTGGGGACCTGCTTGACAATGGGTGTAGTAACAGGGAGTAGGCCATTTAGCTTCTCGAGTCTGTTTGTAGAAAGTTGATCTTACTGTCGCGGAGAATGGTTTGATCCATTGACCTCTGGATCATGGGCCCAGCACACTTCTACTGTGGCAATCTGCTCCTGACTCGAAGAGGAAACCTGTCTCCATACCAATTGAGGCTTTTCCACTCTAAAATTGCAGTTTGAATCAGCTTTCCAGACTAGGCGGGTTTCAGATCCAGATCCAGTTCCTGTTTCCCACCTCCATAACGAAAATCCAGCCTCAGGTTTTCACTTCTCATCTGCAGTACGATTGGCCAAACCTGACCATTCACTTCCAGTCAGCCCCACGAAAAGTTTTAAGTGCCCGCGCAATACACAGAAACTAAGATCACAGAATCATACAGTACAGAGGGAGGCCATTCGGCCCATCGAGCCTGTGCCGGCTAAGATGCAGTATTCAGATTTCCCCCGTGAGTAGCCAGCATTAAACTAAATTTTTGGTATGATGGCAAAAGCTGTGAAGAAATCCCGAGTGTTATTTAGTAATTGTCTTTAGATATGGCAGATGTTTTCTTGGGGCTCCTCCAGTTCTGTTTAGCAGAGTGCGGGGAAGTTGCTGTGATTCTGTTGGCAATCGCTAATTGGACAGATGCTTTGTAAACCATTCAAGGATTTGATTTGAGCTTCTGTTTAGTTTTATAAATAACCAAACTTGTCCGTTGTTTGGCATCCTCCATTGAGCTCAAGCCCATTAGAATTCAGTGGTGAGAGTGAAATAGCTGCTGGTCAAGAGGACTGTACTTGTCGAAGAAAATATTGCACTTGAAACATCAAAGCCACTACGTGGATTTCACAAGCTGGATGCAATAATAGGAATTTGCATTTATATAGTGCTTCACGGGGGTGTTATCAAACAAAAATTGGCACCAAACAAGAAGAATAAGAAAAGTTGATGGGGCAGGTAAAATCATATTGCGCTGAAAGAGGCCATTCGGCCCATTGTGCTTGTGCTGGCTCTTTGTAAGAACTGTCCAATTCATTCCACGCCCTTGTTTTTTCCCCTTAATCCTGCAGTTTTCTCCCATTCAGGTATTTTGGAAGTTATTATTAAATCTACTTCCACCACCCTATTGAGCAGTGCATTCCAAATCGTAAAAACTCACCGTGCAAAAATAATAAAGTCTCTTCATCTCATTTCTGGCTCTGTTGTCAATTACTTTACCTCTGTGTCTTCTGGATACTAACCATCCTGATGGTGGAAACAATGTCTCCTTATTTAATCTGTCAAAACCCTTTATGATTTTCAATAACCTCAATTAAAGTTCCACTTAACCGTCTCCACTGTAAGAAAACAATCCTAACTTCTCCAGTCACCATATAACTGAAGTCTTTCATCCCTGATATCATTCTCGTAAATCTCTACTGCACCCTGTCAAAGGCCTTAACATCCTTCCTAAAGTGTGGTACCCAGAACTGGACACAGTATTCCACCTGGGGCCTAACAAGTGATTTGTAATGATTTGACATAACCTTCTTGCTTTTGTACTAGTAACTAGTTGGTTGTCTGTCAGCCAGCATGAGGGCTCGAGCCTTTGCTGGTTGGCCTTTTAAGTTCCAGGAGCTCCTCGCAAGCAGTGAAACACATCAGGGCTTACCATCCACCTGACCACTTCTTCATTTGTTCAAGAACTCCTTTTTCATTTTGCTTTTAAATTGGTGGTTTAATGCTGACCTTGCACATGCATTAGAATTTATATAACGCTGCTGAAACCTCCTTAGAGTGACTCAAGTCACTTGCAGTGCTGCAGTTCTGACCCCCTCGCTCACTCCCTGTGAGGGAAAAGAAAGGTTGCACTGCTATTGAAATGATAATACAGTGAATACGTTTAAAGGAGCACTGAATACATGGTTAAACCATTTCTGGAGTGGAGAACAAATGAATGTACGAATTAGGAGCAGGCGTAGGCCACTCGACCGCTCGAGGCTTCTCTGCCATTCAGTTAGATCATGGCTGATCTGATCGGACCTCAACTCCACATTCCCACCTACCCCCAATAACCTCTCACCCTCTTACTTATTAAGAATTTATCTATCTCTGCCTTAAAAATATTCAAAGACTCTGCTTCCACTGCCTTTTGAGGAAGAGAGTTCCAAAGGCTCTCAATCCTCTGAGAAATAATTTCTCCTCATCTCTTATATGGGCGACCCCTTATTTTTGAACAGTGACCCCTAGTTCTAGATTCTCCCACAAGATGAAACATCCTTTCCACATCCACCCTGTCAAGACCCCTCAGGATCTTATATGTTTCAATCAAGTCGCCTCTTACTCTTCTAAACTCCAGCAGATACAAGCCTAGCCTGTCCAATCTTTCCTCATAAGACAACCCGCCCATTCCAGATATTAGTCTACTAAACCTTCTCTGAACTGCCTCCAATGCATTTACATCCTTCCTTTAAATAAAGAGACCAATACAGTACACAGTACTCCAGATGTGGTCTCACTAATGTCCTGCATAATTGAAGCATAACCTCCCTACATTTGTATTCAATTTCCTTTCACAATAAATGATAATATTCTGTTAGCTTTCCTAATTACGTGCTGTAGCTGCATACTACCCTTTTGTGATTCATGCACTAGGACACACAGATCCCTGAGTGTCTCAGAGCTCTGCAATCTCTCACCATTTAGATAATATGCTTTTTTTATTATTCTTCCTGCCAAAATGGATAATTTCACATTTTCCCACATTATACTCCCTTTGCCAGATCTTTGCCCCCTTAACCTATCTATTCCCTTTGTAGCCTCCTTATTTCCTCCTCACAACTTACTTTCCTACCATCAGTAAATTTAGCAACCATACCTTCAGTCCTTTCATCCAAGTCATTTATATATAAAGAACCCACAAGCAGCTCAGTGATGAATTTTGGGGTCATATTTTGCCAATGGTGCGGTGTATGTCACTGAAACTTTGGATCCGTACCTGATGCAAAAAATGTTGCATCATTTAAAAATAAAAGCCCATGTCTCTTGTTTTGACACCAAAATTAGAATTATCTTGTTTATGAGATGTCCAAGGAATCTGGCCTTTGGGTGATTGTGTTGATGTATTCCCCAACTAGAAGAGGCAGGGAGTTCTCACCAGTGTCCTGGGCAATATTTATCCTTCCAACTACACTGCATTGCTGTTTGTAGGAGTCTGCATTACAACAGTTCCTACATTACAGCAATGCCTACATGTCAGAAGTACTCCTTTGGCTGCAAGGCGCTTTGGGGTGACCTGAAGTCATGAAAGGTGCTATATAAATGCAAGTTCTTTCTTCTAAATATTGAATCAAAGACAGAAGAGCGCTAAATTCTTTCTCTCCGAAAACATCCCAAAACCTTCAACTTCCAGAAAATTACTTTGAAACGCAGAAGCGTTTGGGTACGTAGACCAATATGGCAGCCATTTGCTGCATAGCTACATGGCACACATATTATCTTCTTGTACAGATGAATTGAATTGTTTGGCTTATGTCAAAACATCAGCAACAAAAAAAAAGAAAATCAATCCTGTTGGCATACTGGAGATATAATTTTATTCTTCCATCCTGGAGTTTGATATGATATCTAATCTGAATATGTTATTAAAATGTAATTAGAATTGTTCTGTAATTTTGATTTATAATGGTTTGGCACATCACTGATGCAGTAATTAAAACCTGAAAGTAAAATATTGAGGTTAAAAAAAAAGCGAGAAATCTGTAGCATTTAGCTGAGAAACAGGGAATATTCTATTAGCATGATGTCTTTATGCCCCCTTGTGGTGTCAATGATTACACTACATAAAGATTAAAATTATTCTAAACGATTCACTTCGCTAATGAAATCTGAACGAGTGTTTTGCTTAAGTCACTTCACCTGCTGTGATATAGCAGTCGTCTCCTACTTACAGGGAAGCAAAAATTCACACTAAGTCAAAAAGTGTGAGAAATGGGACCAGTAGGACCTCTGGGAGGGGAGGGAACAATGACCCAGGTACACGAATTGACATAAAAGAACACGAAAAACTAGTGAGTTAGAAGCACAAATTCAGCCTGAAGGCTATGATGTAGTAGCCGTTTCAGAGGCCTGACATGATTGGGAGCTAAACATTCCAGGTGTGGGATCTTTGGGAAGGATGGGGGAAATTGGGAAGGTAATAATAAAAGACACAAGGAGAGATTTCAGTAAGGTGATTGAGCTGTGGAAACACTATAGGTAGAGTTAGAAAATAGTAAAGGAATATTTTGCAGACCTCCCAATAGCAGTGATATAGTGAGGGATGTATTAATACAGATATCAGGGAAGCATGTAGCAAAAACTGTGTGGTTATAAAGGGAGATTTTAATTTTCACAGATTGGGAGAAGCTGAAGTAGTGAAGGCAATACATACATACGAATTAAGAGCAGAAGTAGGCCATTTGGCACCTCGAGCTTTCTCTGCCATTCAATAAGGTCATGACTGATGAGTAATGAACCTGAATTAGTTAACAATCTGGTAAGGGAGCACCTTGCAAATAGTGACCATTATATAACTGAATTTTATATTCGGTTTAAGGGGGAGTCACAAACCAAGGTTTTAAAATTAACTAAGACAAATTTCGATGGGATGAAAAATAAATTTTCTGCAATAAACTGGGCTGGACTGTCAGTCAGAATGAAATAATGGTATATGTTCAATTTGAAAGCACAAGAGGAAGGTTAAGTGGCTTTTGAAAACAAAGTATTGAACAATAGACCTTCTTTCCTTTGTTCCTTTAGACTTGACTATTCCAAAACATTCCTGGCTGGCCTCCCACATTCTATTCTTCATAAACTGGATGTGATCCAAAACTCTGCTTCCTGTATCCTTAACTTGCAACAAGTCCTGTTCACACATCACCTCTGTGCTCCTGGTTAAGCAACGGTTCAAACTCATCCTCATTTTCAAATCCCCTCATGGCCCGCCCCCTCCCTATCTCTGCAACCACCTCCAGCCCCACAACCCTCTGAGATAACTCCTCTAATTTTGGCCTCTGGAGCATTCTGATTCTAATCACTCCACCGTTGGAGGCCTTGCTTTCAGATCCCTGGGCCCTAAGCTCTGGAATTCCCTCCCTAAATGCCTCCACCTCTCTACCCCTCTTTCCTCCTTTTAAGATGGTCCTTAAAACCTACCTCTTTGACTAAGTCAACCATAATATCTCCTTATGAGGCTCGGTGTCAAATTTTGCTTTATAATGCTGCTGGGAACTTCCTTGGGCTGTTTTATAACATTAAAGGCGCCACGTAAATAAAGTTGTTAATCACCAAACAACATGAACGTGTTAATTGCCGAAGTTAACTGCAATTAGTTGACAGCCCGGTTCTTCCCCTGGCTAAAATCTGCAAGTCCGCACGTGATCGGATCAAGAGATGCTCATCCTTGCCCTCTATTTAACTGTTGTTTGAAGTAACGTTCTGATTTACTCAACATTGGTCTGAACTGAGGTTTTCAATCTAGGTCCACACTAGATGAGTAATGCTCTTTTTCTGAGAGATGTGACAAGGTACTATATAAATGCAACTCTTTCCATTGTTACAACCAGGTGAGAAGGGGTCTAGGGGTTCCCAATAAGTCTTTGCCTGGTTTAACTGTAACAGGATTTAATTTTAGAAACACTGTTTTTAGCCCCCCCTTCAGTGAATCCTTGTTCATTGCTCCAATTGTAAGGCAAAGAAATCAGACAGGTTTCCTTAGATTTAAAGAAGAAAGGTAGAAGTTTATTAATCTTAAACTCTAATCCGGTTAACGACTATGATTATGCGATGCGACCATGCTAGCATGCATACGTAATAAACACACATGCAGATAGAGACAGAAAAAGTAGAAAGCATAAAGGGGAAAAGTCTGAGGCAATATCTGTTAGTTATTACTGTCCTTTGAGTTCAATGTGGAGTCTTTGGTTGCCGGTAAGTCTTTCTGTTCGTTGGGGCCCAGTTCATGCTTCAACTTGTTTCGATGTCGGAGTCTTTTCTCTCTTGAGGTTTACGTGTCTTTCATGGGTCCAGTGGCTTGGGAGAAGGCGAGAGAGAGCCAGCCAGGAGAGAGACTTGCTTGCTCCAGCTTCTGTTCCTTTCTCTGCTGCACAAATTAAAAAAAGGAGTTGGCCAGCTGGTCAGTCATGTGACTAACTGGCTTACCCGCTTCTGCGTTTGTGTATTATATTACCTTAGGCACTGGAATGCTGTTCCTTACACCTTCAATGTCTGGTGATCAAAATCCATTTGGGTTCATTGGATTAGGGAATAGTCCTTTGTCTCCACAAGCAGCATCTCTTAGTATGCAAATGTCCTTCCAGCCCAGTGTCTGGTGATCTCGTTAACAAGTCATTTTTTCACTAAAGCAACAGTTTAAAATTGATGTTCATATGACAAAATTAATATGCCTCATTCTTGGCAGGTGGGGGGTCTGTATGACACCATCTTTTTCTGTGCAGTAAAACATTTCTCATTTTACCATGCTATTCTACAATTTTCAGTGCACCACAGAAGAAAAACCAAAATAACTGATCTGGGTGTTCATCTAACATCTGAAAAACTCTGCAGGGAATGGAATGCAACGTAAATTTAATTTTTAGCTTAGGTCATAGTTTTGTGTTACATTGAATTTTGTCTTCCCCTTTTATCATTCAAGTGTTGTCCTAATTTAAAAGCAACTTTTTTTTTGATGCTGGCTGTGGGAGACGTTGGCCTGGATATTTACAGGGAGGGAGAGAGGAAGGGCAAAAGTGGCGGAAGAACCTGGAAAGGCAGTGGACGTGGATTGGGTTACCAACTCTGCTTGGAGGTATTCTTGGAGTTTTATCATGTGACATTTGATTGCATTCAGAGACATGAAGTTTGCCCACTGTTTACTCTATTTACCTTAGTAGAGTGTCTCGGTATCACCAAGGCCTGAATAAAATATTTGACCCTTTGGCTTATAGTGAGGTGAGCAACGTCCTTCCATTCTGGTTGGCATCCTTCCATCTATGAAAGACGATGGACACACAGTAAACAATCCACTTTGGTGGAGTGTCTTCTCCTTGTGCACCTTTGCTGATGGCTGTTAAAGCCAATCCTTAAGAGGCAGGTACTGCCGCCAGTGCTGCACGTGAAGCTGCCAAGTGACGCTGTGAGTTGTTGTCTTTGACGTTGGCACCTGTTGCCAAGCTGCTGCAGCAACTGGTCGTGGTGGTGGTAGTGCACACCAGTCCACAGGATGTGTCGCCATTTCCCTCTTCTGCCAGCTAGTGACTCCCAGGTGCAATAATCGATATTTTGCACCTTCATGTCACGCTTGCAAGTATCCTTGAAGCAGAGCTTTGGGTCCCCACTGGTCGTCTGACCCCGGCTACCTCACCATACAGAAGGTCCTTGGGAATGCGACCGTCTAACGTCCTGTGGACGTGTCCAATCTGCCGAAGCCGCCTCTGTTTGATTAGTGCCAACACAACTTGGGAGGACTGTCGCATTTGTGATTTTGTCCTGCCAGGATATACCCACAATGTGCCGCAGACAGTGAAGATGAAAATTAGTGAGCTTCTTTTCCTGGTAGGTGTAAGTTGCCCATGTTTTACAGCCATACAGCAAGATGCTGACACTACAGGCCTTATGAGCTTTGGTCCTAAGGGTCAGCTCGGTGTTATCCCATGTGCCTTTTGCGAGTCGGCCAAAGGTGGTAGCTGCTTTCCCTATGCATGTATCGAGCTCTGCATCAAGGGACAGATTGTCTATTACCGTGGACTCAAGGTAGCAGAAATTGCTAACCACTTCCACTGGAGTGTTGGTTAGTGTGATCAGGGGCGGAGATGCAACATCTTGTCCCATGACCATGGTTTTCTTGATGCTTATAGTCAAGTTACAGACATGGGAGAGACAGTCCATGAGTCTTTGTAGCTGAGTTTCCGTATGAGCAACTAGCGCAGCATCATCAGTGTAGAGGAGTTCTCTGATCAGAACGTGATGTGCTTTTGTCTTTGCTTTCAGCCTTGATAGATTGTAGAGCTTTCCGTCTGACCTAGTGTGCAAGGGAAGGTGAAGGACACTTATTGTAACATCACTTATAAATCAAAGAAAGATTTAAGGATAAGTAATGTTTAAACAACAACTTCTGTGATGGTTCTACAATATTGACTGCAATGAAACACCAATACCACTAATTCAACAAAAACATCATCGATATAGGTAACTTGGATCTAATGTTTTAGTATAATTTTGATTTGTTTAACAAGGCACAACAAGTTAAACGTAATAAATAGAACCAAAACTAAACCTAATTCAACTCACTGATTCCTGCACCCCACCACTAAAGGCCAGCTTCAGGGAAGTGAGGTTTCGTCTTCAGGGAGCAGCACCAAAACTACCTGACTCCAGCAATAAAACACATTATACAACAGCACACATCACAGGGCAGCATGAACTCTTCTGCTGCAGTTTGTCTTTCTCTCCCTCCCTTCCCCACTTTGTTTGATAACATTCTTATGAAGCACCTTGGGATGTTTTGCCACCTTAACTCTGCTATTTAAATGCAAATGTCTCTTTTTTTTTTCTCTCTCACACTCTCACTCCATCTCTCTCTCTCTCTCTCTTTCTTTCGCTCTCGCGCTCTCCCTTTCTCAATTTGTGTTTCTCTCTCCTTCCCCTGCCAGGTTGGGGAAAACAATGGCAGGAGGCCGCAGACAGGGACACCTGGGAACATATCCCAGCCTTCGGAAAGTTGGTAGGCTCCAGGTCGGGGCTAGGAGGAGTTTGGGGGTTGGCAGTGATCATGGGAGGAACCAGAGGGAGGCCTCAATCTCTTTTACCCCCCACCCCCGACTGCTTTCCAGGCCCCCCCCCGCCCCGACCTCTTGTGCTTCTCTGTCCTGCTGCTCTGCTGAGCTGTCGCCAAGGATAGAATCTGCAGTGAAAAGCAGACACGCCCATCTCATTGATACCTGTCAGTAAATACCTGTTTTCTTAAAAGCATCCTCAAAATACTCTTTACAGGCAACACTTATATTTTGTGTATTATATGGTATAATGCAGATGGGAGTGGGGGGAGGGGCCTGTGATTACTAATCCATTTGAAAAGGGGCCCTTCAACCAAAAATGATTGAGTGTGACTGTACTAGTGCAGGAAGTCCTCTCACTATTCCCTTCCATTATCGGGATCCTCCTCCTCCTCCTCTTCGTCCACTAGCAGGAAACTGCTCGCGGCCTCAATGTGTCTCTTCTTCCTCAGGGTGACCTGCTCGGCCTCCCTCCTCAGGACCCAGGCTGCAGGTAGCTGGCCAGCAGGTGCTGGAGTAGCTCCAGAGCTGGCACTCACGCACAGGGTTTACACTGCAGCTGTGGCAGCTTTGTGTGGGCAGTGGGAGCACGTCTAGGCCCTGGGCCCACTGCACTGGGTGCAGTGGACTGTTTAAAACACTGTATCTCCTGACAACACAGACCGATCGCAGGAGGGAGCGGGGAAGAGAAGTGGCCATTGGTGGGGGGGGGGGGGTGGTTTGCATTTATTAGCTTTTCTGTGTAAGATTGAGCAGCGCCATCTTTATTACAGGCAGCTGCCTGAGACGGAGCAGTGACGTTTCAGTCAATGATGCATTTGTGCATGTGACAGTAGTGCGCCATCTAGTGATGATGTTGCCAACAAACGCAGCCTTTTAAATACAATTTTTTTGGAAAGCATTTTCAGATGCAATAATACAGTTTTTGTAAAGAACTGTGACCTGTTAGGAAATAAATAATCCTCTAATGAGGTTTATAAACCAAATGTCAATCCATATATATTTTTGTTTGGGAAAATAAAAACAACTTGATTTTTAAAAAAAAATGTTCATGTGATGTGGGCGTCGCTGACTAGGCCAACATTTGTTGCCCGTCCCTAATTGCCTTTGAGAAGGTGGTTGTGAGCTGCCTTCTTAAACCGCTGCAGTCCATCTGGGTGCGGGTACACCCACAGTACTATTGGGGACTGAGTTCCAGGATTTTGATCCAACAACAGTGAAGGAACGGCGATATAGTTCCGTCTTGTGTAACTTGGAGGGGAACTTGCAGGTGGTGGTTCCCATGCGTCTGCTGTCCTCCTTCTAGGTGGAAGAAGTTGCAGGTTTGGAAGGTGCTGCTGAAGGAGGCGTGTTGCGTTGCTTCAGTGCATTTTGTGGATGGTACACACTGCTACCACTGTGTGCTGGTGGTGGATGGGAAGCTGCTGGAGTGAATGTGTAAGGTGGTGGATGGGAAGCTGCTTTGTCCTGGATGGTGTTGAGCTTCCTGAGTGTTGTTGGAGTTGCACTCACCCAATCAAGTGGAGAGTATTCCATCACACTCCTGACTTGTGCCTTGTAGATAGTGGATAGGCTTTGGAGAGTCAGGAGGTGAGTTACTCGCTGCAGAATTCCCAGTCTCTGACCTGCCCTTGTCGCCACAGTATTTATGTGGCTGCTCCATTGACCAGAAACTGAATTGGTAACCCCCAGGATGTTGATAGTGGGGGATTCAGCGATGGTAATGCCATTGAACGTCAAGGGGAGACATTTAGATTCTCTCTTGTTTGAGATGGTCATTGCCTGGCACTTGTGTGGTATGGATGTTACTTGCCACTTATCAGCTCAAGCCTGAATATTGTCCTGGTCTTGCTGGACACGGACAGCTTCAGTATCTGAGGAGCTGCGAATGTTACCGAATATCGTACAGTCATTAGCTAATATCCCCAGTTCTGACCTTATGATGGAGGGAAGGTCATTGTTGTTAAAGTGCCACTTGAAAGCGCTATCGGTGACATCTTCCATCACTTTGCTGCTGATCGAGAGTAGACCGATGGAGCAGTAATTGACCGGACCGAGTAAATGCCAGTGTTGTAGCTGCGCTGGAATAGCTTAGCTAAGGGTGTGGCTAGTTCTGCAGCACAAGTCTTCAATAGTACACACCAAATCTCTTGATGTATCAACGAGTTTGCTGGTTTATGAGACAGCACGGTTGGCATGCTTGAATATGTCAACGGCACTACATAAATGATATACAGTTTGCATATCACATGGTCAGTCCTTGTGTATGGAAAGAGATTCTTCCAACTTTAACTCCAGAAACAGGTTTTCAAATATATAAGTGAAGTATTAGTGGTGTGTCAAAAATTTCAAAGGTAATTATAAACTCACTGCTGTATTTTCCTCTTTAAAAAAAACCTGCAGCAACGCAGCTGTGCACTAGGGGGAGTTCTTGATCCAAGGTTGTACAATGTCGTACTGATTTTTTTTTTGCAATCATGGGGCAAGATTTCTAAACCTGCAGTAGCAACTTGTACGCCATGTGTTTCGTAAGGTTCCTAAGCAGGTCAACTATAAAATAGTAAATAACTTCTGCACCCATGTGACTCGCACACTGAATTCACAGCTAGCTTGCTAGTTGTTGCTAAATCTCAAATGGGGCTGTTGGAGACCAGCTTGCGATTTTGCTATACCTAGTGTACGTTTACTGTAACATGTTCGCATTCTGTCAGCCTGGTTGACTGGGTGGAACTGGAGACCGATACAATCAGGATTATTTTCCTTGCCTTGTGTAATTGCAGCTTCCTGCCTTTTGAGTGAAGCTTTCTTCCTATCCTCTCTGGGTGATGTTTTACACCGGAAAAGTGATCAAAAAGCTAATGGAAGGTTGGCTTTTATCTCAAGGGTGTTGTGAGATGGTCTAATCGAGGCCTCTAACTAAAATGACAATATTTGATAGGGTGGGAGGAGGGAAACTATTTCCTCGAGTTTTTAAAAATTCATTCATGGGATGTGAGCATCGCTGGTCAGGCCAGCATTTAATGCCCATCCCTAATTGCCCTTGAGAAGGTGGTGGTGAGCTGCCTTCTTGAACCGCTGCAGCCCATGTGGGGTAGGTACACCCACAGTGCTGTTAGGGAGTTCCAGGGTTTTGACCCAGCGACAGTGAAGGAACGGCGATAATAGTTCCAAGTCAGGATGATGTAATGGGGGAATTCATAACAAGAGGGCAAAATCTTAAAATTAGAACTAGACCATTTAGGGGTGAAATCGGGAAGCAATTTTCACACAAAGGAGAGTGGAAATCTGGAAGTCTCTTCCCCTCCAAAAACTGTAGGTGCTGGGATAATTGAACATATTGAGACTGAGATAGGTAGGTTTTTGTTGGGTGAGGGTATTAAAGGATGTGGAGCAAAGGCAGGTAGATGGAGTAGAGGCACAGGTCAGCCGTGATATAATTGAATGGCAGAGTAGGCTCAAGGGACCGAATGATATACCTAAGCTCCTTTGTAGACCAGTACAGCTGTAAAAATCTAACTCTGACTAGATGGTCACATTGCATACTCCTTGGATCACTCTTCTAAACTCCAGTGGATACAAGCCTATCCTGTCCAATCTTTCCTGATTTAGACAACCCACCCATTCCAGGTATTAGTCTAGTCTCAATGTTACTCGTGAACTGTAGCCGGGTGGTGGAGGGAAGCAGGTGAACTGCACTGCGATCAGTCACATCTTTTCCCAGAAATAGTGAGCCTCTGGAATACATTGCTGGCTGGTGTGGTGGTTGCTGACTCTATGTCTGGACTGATTTCTAACTGGCTAGAGATCACATCATACAGAAGGCAAGTGTAGTTAATGATAACACTTTTTTTTTGGCCCGTATGATCTCCTGAACTGGTTTCATTCACCTGAGGGGGGGGGGGGGGGGTGCAGAGAGGTATTTCCCAGAATATCTTTTTCCCCTTATTGCCCCTGTGTCTGTCTTCCCCCTGTTTTTTTTGCCTCTCTCCAGGGCATCGGAAGTATCCTAGTCTTAATGCTTCAGCCATCATGGGTGTTGGACAAGCTTGATGGACTGCCTGTGAATTCTGTAAGTGTGTACTTAGTCTGAGGCTTCATTCACCATCCTCTCACCATGCTAAGAATGCATTTGGTAACTTGCGATGAGCTGTGGTTCCTAAATTCTGGCATTTTTCACAACAGCTTCCCTCCCCACCCCCCACCCCCCCCCCGCCTGCCCCTTCCTTCCCCTCCGGCCCCCTCTACCACCTCCTGCAGTGGGTCTAAAAAAGATGTTCACAATAACTCCAAAGACTTGTGGTGGCTTGGCACAGTTGGTGACGCTCACCTCTTGACTTACAGCCTGCGGGATTCAGGCCCTCTCCAAGACTTCAACAATAAGTCTGGATGCTCTCGCACACTACTGAGGGAGTGCTGCATTATTGGAAGTGCTGTTCTTGAGCTATGATATTGAATTGTGGGCCCAGCAGCCCGTTCTGCTTGCTCAGGTAGATGTACAAGATCCCAGTGCACCTGGTGAAGAGGAGAAGGTTCTCACAATATCTTCACCAATGTTCTCTGATGGCCAGACACCTCTTTCCTGTTAGTGGGATCTTGCTCTATGCAAAATAGTTATCATGTTTGCCTGTATCAATTACTTTATGCAAGAACAAAAAATCATTATTCATTAAGTATTTTGAGAATGTTTGAGGTGCAATTTTATTGTAGGCCCTTCTTTCAAATTCTCTTCGGATTTAATTTAATCACTTTTTTTAAATGAAAGAACTTGCATTTATAACATACCTTTCTTGACCTGAAGCCATCCCAAAGTGCTTTACAGCCAATGAAGTGCATGCGCTGTTGTAATGTTGGAAACGTGATTTGTGCACAGCGAGATCCCACAAACATCAATGTGATAATGACCTGATCTGTTTCTAGGTGTTGGTTGGTGGATAAATATTGGTCAGGACACCAGGGTGGGTAAGGGAACTCCCCTGCTTTTCTTCGAAATAGTCCACTTCAGATTATCATCTCATCCGAAAGACAGCACCTCCAACTGTGCAGCAGTCCCTCAAGACTGCACTGGGAGCATTCATTTAGATTTTGCACTAAGGTCTCTGAAGTAGGGCATAAACCCGCAACCTTCAGACTCGGAGGCAAGATTGCTACCAACTGAACCATAGCTGGTACTGATTTAAATCGATCATTCATTCATTCGATAAAATGAAAAGTACTGTAGTACATCATAATATATAACTATTGCCTCTGACATTGTAATCTCAGCTTGTATATAATATTAAATTTCCACAATGCCTACTGAAAAACTCTCCAGGCTAAAGTTCAGTTACAGTCAGTGAGTTACATGAAACATGAGTTAGATATGTGTAGTGTTCTTCTCCAATTCCCTTGATGCCTGTGGAACAGAACTTGAAATTGCCTTGACAGTCGCTGACGGGTCTAACTCACTTAGGGCAAGAGTATGGGTCGATTTATCAAAGCTCCTTGTGAACCATCAAATTTTTCATTAAAAGGAAGAGAATGCAGTAAAAACAATTGTACAAAACTTCTCACCTTGGAGATTACACCAAATTGGTTGCCAAAAGGAAGACTGAAGGCATTTTGTAGCGAATGCACCCTCCCAGTATCTAGTTCTGAGCATGTTTTATAACTACCGCTTCAGTTAAAGGGGAAGTCTCACTCTGCCTAAGTGTTAAACTGTCTATCGGTTCTCATCCTTTAATTTTTAATGGTGTGTTAGAGCTATAAATTAAAAGGTATCATTTATAGGCTGACTGGATGTCACAGAGGAAACTCAACACCAAATACTTGCTTAGGGTGGCTTGAAAAAAGAAAGACTTGCATTTATATAACACCTTTCTTGTCTAGGCTTCTTTTCCTTTTTGTTTTAGAATTTTACTAAACTTGCACTTTGTTACTTTTTAACAGTCTTAGCACATTTTAGCCTCTCCTTTCCCTCCCTCAGCCTCAGCTTTCTCCCAGTCCGCATTTAAGTCTTCCTTGTCGAACCTTTGTATGTTCTTTGTTCCCTCGCCCCTTTGTCACTGCCCTTATGCTCCTCTACTTTCCAACTGGTTCTTCTGTCCTTGCTGCCCAAGCTGAATGTCCTTTTATTTCCACCCTTTTTATCTCTGGGGTTTTTTCACCTCAGATCTCCCACCAGAGTTCTGCTGCACTGTTGTTCTTAGGCCAGGGATGTCTGCAAGTAGCTCAAAGCCTGGCTCCCAAGTGCTTCTTTCAATTCTTCACTTTTGTTCCTTGCTGTTATGGTCTTCTGTCCTGGGCAATTGAGCTTGCCCTACCCCTGCTTCCTTTTAGCAGGCCTCCACAGACCTGAGTCACACTGAAGTCTAACTGCCATAGCATACTTTCTTTGGGCTTTGCTGCTGAGCCTTTGGGAATAGTGGCTTCAAGTTAGCTCGGGTATTTTGAAGCGTTTGTTGTTTATTGTCAGTTATTGGGTATATTTTGCAGCTTAACTGGTGCGTGGAAAATTATTGAGTGTTTTAGAAGGTTGTTCTCGCTGTATGTTGTGTACTTTTGACTGTATTTTGGAACGTTGCTGGTGCTTTTGGGGGTAATATTTATCCCTCAATCAATTCCTGTTTGTGGGAGCTTGCTGTGTGCAAATTGGCTGCTTCATTTCCTACATTGCAACAGTGACTGCACGTCACAAAATACTACATTGGCTGTAAAGCACTTTAGGCTGCCCTGAGATTGTAAATGTGCTATATAAGTGCAAGTATTTTTTTCAAATTCTGTTCAATAAACAGAAGTGGTTTGTAGCTTCAGGTCTCCACCAGGTGACGGCTAGTGTAAGACTCCATTTAAACTCAAACACAGCAGCCGCCATGAGAGAAAGGACTTTCATTTTATATAGAGGGATAAATATTGGCCAACTTTGCTGCTCTTCTTTGAAATAGTGTCATGGGATCTTTTACACCCACTAGAGGGGGCAGACAGGACCTCGGTTTAACAGCTCATTTGAAAGATGGAACCTCCGAGGGTGCAGCATTCCCTCAGTACTGTATTGGGAATGAGGGAATGCTGCACTGTCAGACCTCAGCCGAGATCACATGTTCATGTCACTAGAGTATGACTTTCTAACTCATAGAGTTGAGAGTATGCAGGGAATAGTTGTGATGGATATCATTGTGTCTTTTAAGTGAATAAATGTTTGAAGCAGAAGAATATGGAGAGAAAGTAGGATAGTGCATGTTTAGTTTTACATGGCTATGGCAAAGAACCCGCACAGATGTAGAATCATTGAATGTTTATGGCACAGAAAGAGACCATGTCACCCATCATGTCTGCAGCCGCCGGAAAACAATCCACCCAGCCTAATCCCACCTTCCAGAATTTGGTCCTTGGCCCTGCAGATTACAGCACTTGAGGTGCATATCCAAACACCTTTTAAATTATTTGCGGGTTTGTGCCTCAACACCACCCCCCCAGGTGAAAAAACTTCTCGTCTCCCCTCTAATCTTTCTACCAATCACTTTAAATCTATGCCCCTAGTCACTGATTTCTCTGCTATGGTAAATAGGCCCTTCACATTCATTCTATCCAGGCCCCTCACAATTTTGTACATTTCAATCAAATCTCCACTCAGCCTTCTCTGTTCCAAGGAGAACAGCCGCAGCCTTTCGAGTCTTTCCTCATAGTTGCGTTTTTCCAGTCCCGGCAACATCCTTGTAAATCTCCTCTGTACCCTCTCTAGTGCAATTACATCTTTTCTGTAATGAGGTGATCAGAACTGCACATAGTACTCAAGTTGTGGCCTAATGATTTATACAGTTCCAGCATAACCTCCCTGCTCTTATATTCAACTCAGCTAATAAAGGAAAGGATTCCATCTGCCTTCTTAAACACCTCATCGACCTGTCCTGCTACCTTCAGGGATCTGTGGACATTCACTCCAAAGTCCCTCACTTCCTCTACACTTCTCATTTTTCTCCCATTAATTGTTTATTCCTTTGCCTTGTTTGACCTATTTAGTTATTTTTTTAAATTTTATTTAGAGATACAGCACTGAAACAGGCTCTTCGGCCCACCAAGTCTGTGCCGACCAACAACCACCCATTTATACTAATCCTACATTAATCCCATATTCCCTACCACATCCACTCCATTCTCCTACCTACACTAGGGGCAATTTACCTATCAACCTGCAAGTCTTTGGCTGTGGGAGGAAACCGGAGCACCCAGTGGAAACCCACGCGGTCACAGGGAGAACTTGCAAACTCCGCACAGGCAGTACTCGGAACTGAACCCGGGTCGCTGGAGCTGTGAGGCTGCGGTGCTAACCACTGCGCCACTGTACCTCCCCAAATGCATCACCTCAGACTTCTCTAGGTTGAATTCCATTTGCCACTTTTCTGCCCACCTGACCAGTCCATCACTATCTTCTTGCAGTCGACAGCCATCCTCCTCCCTGTCTATCACATGGCCAATCTTTGTGTTATCTGCAAACTGTGAAAAGACAGTGTTTGGTTGAATGGCTTCCTTCAGTGCTGCAAACTGCTGTGGCTTTACTTTCAAGGCAAAGTTGATGTTTTATTGTTGAGCTGTCAATTGCATAGAATTGCAGGGAGTTTGCAGCACAGAAACAGGTCATTCAGCCCTACTAGTCTGTGTTGCTCTTTATGCTCCACACGAGCTTCCTCCCACCCTACTTCGTCTAACCACATTAACATATCCTATTCTTTTCTTCCTTATGTTCTTATCTAGCTTCCCTTTAAATGCATCTATGCTATTCGCCTCAACTACTTCCCGTGGTAGCGAGTTCCACATTCTAACCTCGGTAAAGAAGTTTCTCCTGAATATCCTATTGGATTTATTAATGACTGCCTTTTATTTATGACCCCCAGTTTTGGACACCCGCACAAGCGGAAACATTTTCTCTGCATCTACCCTATCCAATCCCTTCCATAATTTTAAGGATCTTTGTCGGGTTACCCCTTAGCCTTCTCTTTCCTAGAGAATTATAGTCTCCTTCAGACAATTTTTTTTTTCTAAAAGGCAAGTAAGAAACTCCAGCGTATCAGGCAAATGCTGCCAACGCTTCACTCATTTGTTTAAAAAGCTGGCAGTCCTGTGGCAAATATAAATGTGTTCAAGCACCCGTGTGATTCTTAGAATGGTTTTTTTAAAAAAAAAACTTGCACATAACCAGGAACTTGCACATGATCTACATTATTCCACTGTGACTTTTGGCATTCCACAAATGGCATTCCCATGGTCCCAAAAGAACTGAGGCCAT
Organism: Heterodontus francisci; assembly: GCF_036365525.1. Taxonomy (NCBI): domain Eukaryota; kingdom Metazoa; phylum Chordata; class Chondrichthyes; order Heterodontiformes; family Heterodontidae; genus Heterodontus; species Heterodontus francisci. The sequence goes on from NC_090372.1 coordinate 203,686,317, forward strand.
ATTGTTGTGAATGTGATCTGCATCTATTCTTATCCTTACAACCTTAAGCCCCTATCACTGCCAAACTAGTCAATTCCTTTTTAAAGTGTTTGTCAGTACAGCATTGCATTTCAGCCGTGGCTTATTGGTAAATGGCAAACAGCGATGTGATAATGACCAGATAATCTGTTTCAGCGATGTTGGTTGAGGGATAACTATTCACCTGCTCTTCATCGAATAGTGCCGTGGGATCTTTCTCGTCCAGGTAGCATCCTAGAATGCTTACAGTACAGAAGGAGGCCATTCGGCCCGTTGTATCTGTGCTGTTTCTCTGCAAGAGTAATTCACCTAATCCCACTACTCTGCCCTTTTCCCTGTAGCCCTGCAATTTTTTTCTCTTCAGATAAATATCCAGTTCTCTTTTGACTGCCTCGATTGAACCTGCCTCCACCACACTCTCAGGCAGTGCATTCTAGATTTTAACCACTCTGTGATTAAACTTTTTCCTCAAGTCGCTGTTGCTTCTTTAGTCATTCACCTTAAATCGGTGCCCTCTGGTTCGCGATCCTTCCACCAATGGGAAAAGTTCCTCTCTATCTTCTCGGTCCAGATCCCTCATGATTTTGAATACCTCTATCAAATCTCTCTCAATCTTCTCTTCTCCAAGGAGAACAGACCCAGCTTCTCCAATCTCTGCACACAACTGAAGTTGCTCATTCCTGGAAACATTCTCGTGAATCTCTTCTGTACCCTCTCTAATGCCTTCACATCCTTCCTAAAGTGCAGTGCACAGAACCGGACACAATAATCCAGTTGAGGCCGAACTAGGGTATTATGCAGGTTTATCATAACTTCCTTGCTTTTCTATTCTGTGCTCTTATTGATAAAGCCCAGGATTCCGTAAGTTTTATTAACTGCTTCCTCAACCTGCCCAGTCACCTTCAATGATTTGTGGAAATATACACAGTGCTCCTGCACTCCGTTTAGAATTGTACCCTTTAGTTTATATTGCCTCTCTTCATTCTACCAAAATGATTCACATCACACTTTTCTGCATTAAATTGCATCTGCCACTTGTCCCCCCACTCCACCGGCCTATGTCCACTTGAGGTTTATCATTATCCTCCTCGCAGTTCAAAATACTTCCAAGTTTTGTGTCAGATTTTCAAGTTGTGCCCTGTACACCAAAATCTAGGTCATTAATATATATAAGAACAGCAGCGCTCCCATCACCAACCCTTGGGGAAGCCCACTATATACCTTCCTCCAGTCTGAAAAACAACAGTTCACAACTATTTTCTGTTTCCGGCCATTTTTGTATCCATGCTGCCACTGTCCTTTTTTTTCCATGGGTTCTAACTTTGCTGACAAGCCTGTTATGTGGTACTTTATCAAATGCCTTTTGGAAGTCCACCACATTAACTGCATTACCCTCATCAGCCCTCTCCATTACCTCATGAAAAAACTCAAGCAAGTTAGGTAAACATGATTTGCCCTTGACAAATCCATGCTGGCTGTCCTTAATTGATCCACATTTATCCAAGTGACTATTAATTTTGTTCCGAATTATCGTTTCTAGAAGCTTTCCCACCACTGAAGTTAAACTGACTGGCCTGTAGTTGCTGGGCATGTCCTTACACCCTTTATTGACCTAGGGTGTAACATTTACAATTCTCCAGTCCTCTGGCACCACTCCTGCGCCTAAGGAGGATTGGAAGATTATAGCCAGTGCATCCGCAATTACCAGCTTTACTTCCCTCAGTATCCTTGGATTAATTGAACATAAGAACTAGGAGTAGGCCCCTCGAGCCTGCTCATTCAATACCATCATGGCTGATCTCATCTCCGCCTCAACTCCACTTTCCTGCCCATTCTCCAATAACCCTTCAACCCTTTAACAATTAAAAATCTGTCTATCTCCTCCTTAAACTTACTCAGTGTCCCGGCATCTATCGCACTCTGGGGTAGTGAATTCCACAGATTCACAACCCTTTGAGAGAAGTAATTTCTCCTCCTCTCTGTTTTAAATCTGCTACCCCTTATCCTAAGACTATGACCTCTCGTTCTAGGTTGCCCCACCAGAGGAAACATCCTCTCTAAATCTACTTTGTCAATCCCCTTAATCCTCTTAAATACTTCAATTAAATCTCCTCCCATTCTTCTAAACTCTAGAAAGTAAAGGCCTAAACTGCTCAATCTCTCTTCATAAGACAAACCCCTCATCTCTGGAATCAATCTAGTGAACCTCCTCTGAACTGCCTCCAATGCAACTACATCCCTCCTCAAGTAAGGGGACCAAAACTGTACACAATACTCCAGGTGCAGTCTCACTAATGCCTTGTACAGTTGCAGCAACACTTCCCTACTTTTATACTCTCTTCCTTTAGCAATAAATGCCAAAATTCCATTTGCCTTTCTTATTACCTGCTGCACCTGCATACTAATTTTCTGCAATTCGCGCACGAGGACACCCAGATCTCTCTGCATCGAAGCATCCATTCCTGGTGATTAATCAATTTTAAGTACTGTCAGCCTATCTAATACCACCTCTATATTAATTATTAGCACAGTGCTTCAACTACCTCCTCTTGCACTATGACCTGGGCAGCTGCATCTTCCTTGCTAAAGACAGATGCAAGGTTCTCATTTAATATTTTAGCCATACCATGCCCCCTGCCTCCATGTGTAAATGCCCTTTTAGATCCCTTTTGCCTCCTTTTATCATCCTTTTACTGTATATATGACTAGAGGAGACTTCTCTTTTATGTTAGCTGCCAGTCTCTCTCTAATGCATTTCATGGGATGTGGGTGTCGGTGGCAAGGCCAGCATTTGTTGCCGATCCCTAATTGACCTTGAGAAGGTGGTGGTGAGATGTTTTCTTGAACCGTTGCAGTCTGTCTAGTGCGGGTACACCCACAGTGCTGTTAGGAAGGGAGTTCCAGAATTTTGACCCAGCAACCATGAAGGAACGGCGATATAGTTCCAAGTCAAGATGGTGTGTGACTTGGAGGGGAACTTGCAGGTAGTGGTGTTCCCATGTTCTGCTACCTTTGTCCTTCTAGATGGAAGAGTTTGGTGACATGGAAGGTGCTGTCGAAGGAGGCGTGGTGAGTTCCTGCAGTGCATCTTGTATATGGTAAACACTGCTGTCACTGTGCATTGGTGCTGGAGGGAGTGAATGTTTAAAGTGGTGGATGGGGTGCCGATTAAGCAGGCTCCTGGATGGTGTCAAGCTTCCTGAGTGTTGCTGGAGCTGTACTCATCCAGGCAAGTGGAGAGTATTAAGGTGGGTTACAATTTCCAACCACTGACCTGCTGTTGTAGCTGCAGTATTTATGTGACTGCTCCAGTTCACTTTCTGGTCAATGGTGGCACCCAGGATGTTGGTGGAGGATTCAGTGATGGTTCTCAATTGTGTTATCCACCTGACATCTGTCATAGGCACCCTTTTTCAGCTTCATATTACACGCTATCATCTTTGTCATCCAGGGAGGTCTGGATTTGTTTGCCCTACCTTTCCCCCTCATAGAAATGTACCTTGACTGTACCTGAACTATTTAAAGGTCCATTACCATTTTGCCTGTCAGTCTTTGATTCCAATTTATCTGGGCCAGATCTGTTCTCACCCCATTGAAGTTGACCCTCCCCCAATTAATTATTTTTAGTCTGGATTGCCCCTTGTCCTCTTCTATAGCTAACCTAAAACTTATGATACTATAATCACTGTCCACTAAATGTTTCCCTACTGACTCACCTCATTCCCCAGAACTAGATCCAGCAAAGCCTCCTTCCTCATTCAGCTGTAAACTTGCGTTTTTATTTATTTAGAGATACAGCACTGAAACAGGCCCTTCGGCCCACCGAGTCTGTGCCGACCATCAACCACGCATTTATATTAATCCTATATTCCCTACCACATCCCCACCATTCTCCTACCACCTACCTATACTCGGGGCAATTTACAATGGCCAAATTACCTATCAACCTGCAAGTCTTTGGCTGTGGGAGGAAACCGGAGCACCCGGCGAAAACCCACGTGGTCACAGGGAGAACTTGCAAACTCCGCACAGGCAGTACCCAGAATTGAACCCGGGTCGCTGGAGCTGTGAGGCTGCTGTGCTAACCACTGTGCCGCCTGATGTACTGATGTAGAAAATTCTCCTGAATACACTCTAGAAACCCTTGCTCCTCTCTGTGCATTGCATTATTACTATCCTAGTCTATATTAGGAGAATTAAAGTCCCCCATTATAATTATTCAATAATTCTTGCACCTCTCTGTAATTTCCTTGCAAACTTGTTCCTCTATATCTTTCCCACTAGTTGGTGGCCTATAAAATACACCCATTAATGTAATGGTACCTCTGTTGTTTCTTAGTTCTAACCAAATAGATTCTGTCCCTGACCCCTTTTAGGACGTCCTCTCTCTTCAGTACTGTAATATTCTCCTTAATCAACACTGTTACCCTTCCTCCTTTCTTTCCTTCTGTATCTTTTCTGACCATCTTGTATCCAGGTATATTTAGTACCCATCCTCCGCTTTCTTGAGCCAGGTCCCCACTATTGCCATGACGTCCTAATTCCACGGGGCTGCCTGCACCTGCAGCTCCCCAACCTTGTTTACCACACGCTACACATTCACATACATGCACAGTAAACATAAATTATTATCTTATTGCATTCTCTCTTACTCTGACTCCATTTAATACCAGGAGGCTGAGGGGTGACTTAATTGAGGTGTACAAAATTGAGGGGCCTAGATAGAGTAGACAGGAAGGACCTGTTTCGCCTAGCGGAGAGGTCAGTTACCAAGGGGCACAGATTTAAGGTGATTGGTAGAAAGATTAGAGGGGACATGAGGAAAAACATTTTCACCCAGAGGGTGGTGGAGGCCTGGCATTCACTGCCTGGAATGGTGGTGGAGGCAGAAACCCTCAACTCATTTGAAAGGTACCTGGACATGCACCTGAAGTGCTGTAACCTGCAAGGCTATGGACCAGGTTCTGGAAGGTGGGATTGGATTGGATGGCTAGTTTTTTTCAGGCAGCGCAGACATGATGGGCTGAATGACCTCCTTCTGTGCCATAACTTTTCTATGGTTCTATGGCTCTGTGATGTACACAAAGTACCAATGTGTAATTGTTGCTGAGACTGCTACAGGCGCACTTGGAGTTCACAGCATTAAATTACTTTATTTTTTGTTTTATTTGTTTATGGGATGTGGGTGTTGCTGGCAAAGCCAGCATTTATTGCCCATTGCTAATTGCCCTAGAGCATGTAGTGGTGAGTCACCTTGAGCCACTACAGTCCATTAGGTGTAGTTACACCCACAGTGCTGTTAGGGAGAGAGTTCCAGGATTTGATCCAACAGCATTGAAGGAATGAGGATAGTTACTACACAATATTAGCAGCATTATTTTCAGTATTCGGTTACCTGCTTGGCACTTGCTAGATTTCTTTTTAATCATAATGGTGTAACATTTGGAAAAATGCATGAGCAATGGCTGACTTATTTAAAAATTATGAAGAGGTAGAATTCCTTAAAATGAGGAGCCTTTCATAGAGACAATTGTTTTTTGATCCCTGGATCTAGTAACAGAATGTTTGTATTTATTACTGTAATGCCACTTCTTGCATGAGTGTGTGTATAACAATATGAAAAGTAAGATAAGCCTATGGCTCCATTTGGCTCTGCTCCTTCTGACAGACAATTTGCACTGTCATGGTCTCCACCCAATTGACTAACCTCTTGAAGGATAAATCAAACTTTCAGGAAAACAAAACTCTAAGAGATTGCTTCCTGATCTCTGAGGGCAGTTGGGCAAATATTCCAGGACATCAGTGTAACACGGGCACCCAATGGGTATTTGATCACTATACTTGTAGAGAAAGAACAAATTTCTATTTATATCGAGCCTTCTGCGACCACAGGACGTCGCAAAACACTTTGTAGCTAGTACGATACTTTTGCTGTTTAGTTATTGTTGTAATCTCAGGAAATGGAGCAGACAGTTTGCACACAGCAAGGTCCCACAAACAGCAGTGAGATAAATGACCAGTTAATGGGCGGCACAGTGGCGCAGTGGTTAGCACCGCAGCCTCACAGTTCCAGCGACCCGGATTCGGTTCTGGGTACTACCTGTGCGGAGTTTGCAAGTTCTCCCTGTGACCATGTGGGTTTCCGCCGGGTGCTCCGGTTTCGTCCCACAGCCAAAGACGTGCAGGTTGATAGGTAAATTGGCCATTGTAAATTGCCCCTAGTGTAGGTAGGTGGTAGGAGAATGGTGGGGATGTAGTAGGGAATATGGGATTAATGTAGGATTAGTATAAATGGGTGGTTGTTGGTCGGTACAGACTTGGTGGGCCGAAGGGCCAGTTTCAGTGCTGTATCTCTCTATGACTCTATAATATGTTTTTAATACTGCTTGACAGACAAATGTTGGCCAGGACACTGGTAGGACTCCCCAGCTCTTCCTTCGAAGAGTGTCAAAAGTTTTCAGTCAAAAGACAGCATCTTTGACAGTGCAGCACACCCTTCATATTATCTAGAGTGTCATCCTAGATTCTGTCTGTGTCTCTGGAATGGGGTTGAGCCCCCACGACCTTCTGACTCCAAGGCGAGAGTGCTCTCGCTGAACCAAGGCTGACACTCATGGGCTGGAGTTTTCGATATCTGAACACAATTTTGCACTTTTTCATTTTAATAGACATATAAACATCAAGGGCTGGTAAGTGCAGAATCTGAAAAACCCCTGCTGTAATGTTCAGGCTTATCCTAAGGCAGATATTTATCCAACACCTTTTCAACCGCATTATAACTACTTTATCTCAGAGGTCTGTTACTCTTCTATTGCTCTCATCCAGCAGAAGGGTGGAGGCAGGAAAGAGAATCTCTTGTATAGTTCAGTTTCGCTGAAGGATTGTTAATTTAGTCTTCTAATCCTACAATCATAATCAAATTAAGTAATGCCTCCATCAAACATCAAACATTTGCACATCAAACGTGCCTTTTAAAGGCGTGGATAATCTTCCCTGTCAATGGTCGTCTGGCAATAAATGTGTAATGAGTTTATTATCAACTAGACCCTTAGACTTGTGTTGATATCTAAAACAAGCACTTGTACCTGGAAGTGGGAGGAAATGGGGAGATCACGAATTATCTGGTACAAATTGACCTTGAGATTGATCGACCATGGTGAGGGAGGGGTTAACGTCAACCCCAATATTTATAGGACAGGCTCGCGAGGGAGACTTTGGAAGAAGTTAGTACTGATTTATTCAAATACAGATTAGATAGAAAACAACATTTCAGGACACACTACATGAGTAATTTGACACACGGGGCTGAATTTTATCAGCCCGCTGGCAAAATTGGCGGTGGGTGATAAGAATGGCACCCCCCCCCCCGCCCCCGATCACATGGAGGGGACGGATTGTCCATTCCCGGCAATGGCGTCAGCTGCCTGTATGCAGGCGCTGACGCCATTTTTAAAGGGCTGTTAGCCCTGCTAGTTTATATAAATATTTTAAGAAAGTTTTAATTAAATTAAATAAATACATCCCTTTTGCCCCTCTCCCGCCCTCCCCATAACAATTAATTATTTCCCCTTCCCCCACCCCCCCACAAAAATACCTTAACTACCTGACCTTCCCCTCCCCCCACCCCCAGCAAACTGCGCAAATTTAAACTACAACCGCACCCCCCCCCCCCACCCCCCACACACACACTGAGAAACATAACTCCTCCCCTCCTGTGTTGCACCTTGTTTCCCTGGACGGGGATCCGAAGGTGCGGGAGTACCAGCTGCCTGGCCAAAGCGGGACATCAGGAGGTGAGGTAATATTTATTTAAATTAATTAGTTACATTGATTTAAATATTTGAATATGGTCCAGTCGCTCAGCGGCAGGGAGGCTGCCACGATGCCTCGCCACTGCTGGGCGGAACGGGCTGGGCCCTGCCGGCATGGAGGGCCTCACCCGCACTGTTCCCAACGTCAAGGGCTCCTTAAAATCCAGCCCGTGGTGTGCTAAGTGTAGCCTGCTTGGGAGGAGAAAGATGACTTTGGACTCCAAAAGGTCTCCATCACTGGAGGTTTTCTCATGCCCTGTCTGGGTCTGTTGCAGACTAATTGATTGAGATTGATTGCTACAATGAATCAACGACAACATTATTGTTGTATTGTGTGACTGCCAGGATGGCAGAAGGCAGAGTGGATGAACTTCGGTCTTTTCTCATCAAGCAATTTCTGTGTTCTTATGTAGATAATCGAGTATCCGTCTGCTGTAGAAAATTATACAAGAATACTTGGCCACTTCTCCTGCCAAATATTCATAATGCCCTTATTTAGGAAACTTCTTGGTGATCTCATTGATAGATAAATTTTAGTCTTTGGTCATTTACTGTAGTAACATTGGGTTTTAGCAAATTCTTTAATTTTATTTTTTGCCAAAAATAAAACTTGTTTGCTCCAGAGAAAAGTTTACCAAACAATGCTTGTTATGTTTCAGTGACCTGCATTTGTGTAGCCAGGTGCTGTTGGGAATCAGTACAAGGAAGTAAATCCCTTTGATATGGTCCCCACCACCTATAGCGAGTGCTTTGGTGTCAATGTCAAGTGTCCACTATAGATAATGGCGAGTAGCTGGGCGGCAGGATGCAGCTATTCACCTGACTGCACCTGTCCTCCTATGCGCCAAAGGGAAAATAGTGAGACCTGTATGGATGTGCAATTCCACTCCATGATTCCCATTTTCTAACCATTCCAGGGTCCACTCTTGGGAGTACTGAGGCACAGATCTATGACTGCAAATTCCCCTTCAGTTGTGCAACTTAGGGAGTAGGGGATGTGAGGCATTAGTGCAGGTCCCATTTAATGCAAGGTCTCAAAACACTCACTTTTTGGATCATTCCAATGTATAAAGTTCTAAAAGAATACATGTGACTTTTTAGCCCATTAATAAGTCTCTGAAAGCTATAAAAATTTTAAGAGCTGCAAACTGTTTCCAAGTACCTTTGCTGATATTCTGGTCTTGCCTCTATCTTCCTATTCCTGGGATACAAACAAAGGCACCAGCCTTGCTGCTGTTGCTGGAAGGGGGCTGCCTATCCTCTGAATCATGGCAACCAATCAGTGATGTTTGCTTCAGCAGTGGCAGAGAGGGATTCCAATGCTGAAATAAATGGAGTATGAAATATATTCAACAGCAAGAACAGAATTGATGGGGAAGGAGTCTGCATGAAATTTTACTTCAAGATTTAATATTTGGATGTCCCGTTTGAACTGTTAACTTTCATAACATGTTGGCTTCTAGTCTGACTGACATTGATGATCTGTAAAGGCCCACAGAGAATGCTGTAACTTATCGTATTCTGTTCTCAACGCCTGCTGTATATAGGAGTAGATATCCTTTCCCCCACCCAAGGTATGTAAAGACTAGATGCCTTAATCAGTTTAGAAATACTAGACACTCCCATAGTTGTGGTAGAAATTCTTCCCCTCTCCGGTCCTGCCCAAATCCATTAGTCTGTAGAACCAGAGAAAGCCAAGGACAGAGGAAGATGAAATAATCCATCAAGCCTCAGCTATTCTGTCATGTGCATCTTTTGCACATCATGGTTCCTTGTCTCCCTCCCCCACACCAACCCCCCAGCCACCTCCCCCCCACCCCCCACCAATCACCATCTCACCAATCATCCAGGCAATATTCCAGGAGAGGCTGAGGGGCAAAAAACCTTCAGCCAATTTAGGAGAAAAACAATCTCTGGGAAATACCTCTGCGATGGCTTGTTAAGATTAGGATGCGGGGGGCAGGTATAAAAAGGTGGATTCCCCATTATTACAGTTGTTGTGACTGAGGTGGGAGGAGTGCACTGTCTTTTCTAGTTCCACTTCTCCACAGGTCACAACATATGTTTAAATGTTTACCCAAATACCGGTAGTCAATCATATACGCCTTTGTCCCCAAATAAAATACACCAACCAAATCTCTTTAATAAACAATAAAATTATCTGTTTATTATAAAACAAGACTTCTCCAATAATGAAGTAAAGCATTAACACACAGACTGAAATATGCAAGTTCCCTTTTACCTTAGCCACACACACACACACACACACACACCAACACCAGTTAACCAAAAAAGAGATTTCACTGCAGTGCTCGTTTACAAAAAAAACCAAAAATAAAAGCATCCTTTGGCCAAATACTCATTAACTTTTGAAGAAAATGGATGAGATATGTTGTGTCCCAAAATGGCATACAGTCTGGCACCCAAGTACACATAGACCAGTCACTGGGACCTTTTCTGGAGCAGTTCTTTTCAGGTGGCGTCTAGAATTAATCTAGCAAGCTTTCCAGGAGCTCCTCAGGAGAAATGTGGCATTTCACAGAGACAAGAGGAAGGAGACGAGCTGGGTGTTCCTCTCTTAGCAGGTTGATCTCAAACTTTCAAGCTTTCAAACACAGTCCACACCCCAACTGAGCCAAAATAATATCTCAGAAGCAAAACCAAACAGCAAGTCAGAACCTCCTGACCCTCATAATTGGTGACATGTCACTTCTCTGTAAACATCTCCCCCAAGTCACCAAGGTTTCTGTTGTTTATTGAGCTGAAGGCATGTGACTTCCAGTAAAGGTTGTTTTCAAACAAGACCTCAAGTGTCCTTCCGGCTACCTCTTTAAAAAAAAAAATACACAGTCCAACATCTATGGAATTACTTCAGTTCTCCAATGAATCCATCTCCACAATTCTAACACACAAATGCTCAATAAAAAAAGTAGAAGCACCTTCATAACACAGTGTAAAGATAAGATGCTTTCCTATCAATGTGGAAATAGTAGAATTCAGAATATCTAATTTAAACAATCTTGTGTCACAGGTCCAGGACACATTTCTGACTCCTGTTCACTGAGTAGAGCATCTATTTTTGTCAGTAGAAATACTTTAACTGCCTGGCTGACATTTTGACAGGCCTCACACACGTTTGTCATACGATTACATGCTTCATTAATATATTGTTACTTACAAAATAAAATCCTGCTGCAATAACGTTGCTTTAATATAGACAAGAGAAGACATGAAGGGTCTGAAACATCTGGCATTTGATTTCATATTGAACCTGAGTAATCTGTCTTGTGCTGCAGATTAAAAATTGTTTCCTTTTTTCAGTGCTGTAAGGTTGTGGTGTAGATCCTAGGATATTTTTGATCCTGGGCAGGTTTTTTCTCTGAGATTTTATCTTGGCTTGCCTGGATGTGTAATTTAGACAAGAAACCAAGCTACATGTTTCCTGCAATGTAACAGTGACTACACTGTACTTCATTGGGTGCAAAGCACTTTGCGAGGTCCTGCTTTCATGATGGGTGCTTTATAAATGCAAATCTTCCGTTTTTCAATATCTAAAACCAAACAGAAGTCTATTGACAACACTGTACCAGCCAGTGAGATTGGCAGGGCGGGACCTACAGCATACAGAGTCTTTTTAAAAATATTCTCGATACGCTACTGTAAATAGAACTCATAACTGAAACTACGGCAACAAAAGGGTTATTTCCCCGGCAAAATGCACATTTGTGTGTGTAAAATCTGCCTCAGTCACATACAGCAGTGTGGTCTTTGGGCGTGATTGACGGGGGAATTACCCAATCATCTCTATTCTGGCCAGGACTTGTGGTGTCACTATGTGCAGCCAACAAAAAGAACAACTGATAGATACATTTGTAACTCTTGGATATGGACGGTGGAATGTAAGATTGTGATGTTTTTCCCGCAGAGCTGTAATAACACTACAGCTGGGCGTGGAGCTTACTTTAGTGATTTGAAAGGTTGAGCTGGCACTACGTGGGTGTAGGTTAGCGACAGGAGAGGAGGAAGAGAGAGAGAGCAGCAATAATTGTGTGTTGGGCAACAAAAGGCAGATGAACCAGACACATAGAAAAATAGGAGCAGGCCATTCGGCCCTTCAAGCCTACTCTGCCATTCAATACGATCATGGCTGATCATCAAACTCAGCACCCTGTTCCTGCTTTCTCCCCGTATCGCTTGATCCCTTTAGCCCTAAGAACTATATCTAACTGATGATAACTGATAATACAGGGAGCCGGCAGCATAAGCAACTTTAATTCCCATTAAATCCATTTAGTTCTGTCTCCTTTTTAATACTCATCGAATCTTACAGCACAGACATTTGGTCCATTGTGCCTGTGGTGCTGCCTCTTTGAAAGAGGTAACCAATTAGTCGCACTCCCCTACTCTTTTCCCCATAGCCCTGCAATATATTCATATCAGTTACTCTTCCATGTCGTAAATTGAGGTCCCATCTGCTTTCTCAATTGGACCGTAAAAGATGCCAAGATTGAAGAAGAGCAGCGGAGTTATCCTGGCCAATACTTATCCCTCAATCAACATCACTAAAAGAACAGATATCAGGTCATTATCTAGCCAGTAATATTAAAACAGATTGTAAGAGCTTTTATAGGTATATCAAAAGGAAGAGAGAAGCTAAAGTAAATGTTGGTCCCTTAGAAGCAGAGACAGGAGAAATTATAATGGGGAATAAGGAAATGGCAGAGGCATTGAACAAATATTTTGTGTCTGTCTTCACAGCAGAAAACACAGTTTCATACCAGAAATGGACGGCAACCTAGGGGCTAAAAGAGTGAGGAAATTAATATCAGCAGAGAAAAAGTATTGGAGAAACTTAAGCTAAAATTTGACAAATCCCTGGGACTTGATGGCCTACACCCTAGGGTTCTGAAAGAGATAGCTGCAGAGATAGTGGATGCGCTCGCTATGATGTTCCAAAATTCCTTAGATTCGGGAACGGTGCCATCAGATTGGAAGTTGGCAAATGTTACACCGCTTTTCAAGAAAAGAGGGGAGAGAGAAAACAGTGAACTACAGGCCAGTTAGCCCAGCACCAGTCATTGGGAAAATCCTGGAACCTATTAAGGAAGTCTTAACAGTGTACTTAGGAAAGCTCAGCATGATTGGAACAAGTCAACATGGTTTTACTAAACGGAAATCCTGTTTGACAAATTTATTAGAGTTTTTTGAGGATGTAACTAGTAGAGTAGATAAAGGGGAACCAGTAGATGTGGATTTCCAAAAGGCATTCGATAAGGATCCACACAAAAAGTTAATAGGCAAAATAAGGGCTCATGGAGTTGGGGGTAATATGTTATCATGGATAGAGGATTGGTTAATGGACAGGAAGCCCAAGAGTGGGTGTACACGGGGCATTTTCAAGTTGGCAGGTAGTGAATAGTGGAGTGCCGCAAGGATCAGTGTTGGGGCCTCAGCTATTTACACTCTATATTAATGACTTGGGTGAAGAGACAGAGAGTAATGTATCTAAGTTTGCTGAGGATACAAAGGTAAGTGGAAAGGTAAGCTGTGGAGAGGACACAGCGAGGCTTCAAAGAGTGGACGGGTTAAGTGAGTCGGCAACAAGATGGCAGATGGAGTATAATGTTGGAAAGTGTGAAGTTATTCACTTTGGTCATAAGAATAGAAAAGCAGAATATTTTTAAAAGGTGTAAAACTTGTAAGTGCTGATGTTCAAAGAGACTTGGGTGTGCTTGTACAAGGAATGCAGGAAGTTAGCATGCAGGTACAGCAAGCATTAGAAAGGCAAATGACATGTTGGCCTTTATTGCAAGGGGATTGGAGTACAGGAATAAAGAAGTCTTGCTACAATTGTACAGAGTTTTCGTGAGACCGCATCTGTGATACTGGGTGCAGTTCTGGTCTCCAAATTTAAGAAAGGATACACTTACATTGGAGGTGGTACAACAAAGGTTAATTAAATTGGTCCCTTGGATGAAGAGGTTGTCCTATGATGAGAGGCTGAGTAAATTGTGCCTATATTCTCTGGAGTTTAGAAGAATGAGAGGCGATCTCATTGAAATGTACAAGATTATGAAGGGGCTTAGCAGGGTAGACACAGAGATTGTTTCCATTGGTCGAGAAATCTAAAAAAACAGGAGCACAGTCTCAGGATAAGGGGCCGATCATTTCGGACTGAGATGAAGAGAAATTTCTTCACTCAAGGGTTGTGAATCTTCGGAATTCTCTACCCAAAGGGCTGTGGATTCTCCGTTGTTGAATACATTTAAGGCTGGGATAGACAGATTTTTGGTGTCTCAGGAAATCAAGGGATATGGTAAACGGGCAGGGAAGTGGAATTGAAGCCTAGGTTTAGCCATGATTGTATTGAATGGTAGAGCAGGCTTGATGGGCCATATGGTCTACTCCTCCTGTTTCTTGTGTTCTTGAGCTAGAAACATAGACATATAGAAACATAGGAGCAGGAGTAGGCCATTCGGCTCTTCGAGCATGCACCGCCATTCAGCACAATCATGGCTGATCATCCAAACTCAGTCCCCTGTTCCTGCTTTCTCCCCATATCCCTTTAGCCCTAAGACCCATATCTAACTCTTTCTTGAATATATTTAATGATTTGGCCTCAACTGCTTTCTGTGGCAGAGAATTCCACAATTTCACCACTCTCTGGGTGAAGAAATCCCTCCTCATCCCAATCCTAAATGGCTTACCCCTTATCCTTAGACTGTGACCCCTGGTCCTGGACTCCCCCGCCATCGGGAACATCCTTCCTGCATCTAGTCTGTCCAATCCTCTTGGAACTTTGTAGGTTTCTATGAGATCCCCTCTCATTCTTCTAACCTCTAGTGAAGATAGGCCTAATTGACCCAATCCCTCTTCATATGTCAGTCCTGCCATCCCAGGAATCAGTCAGGTGAACCTTCGCTGCACTCCCTCCATAGCAAGAACATCCTTCCTCAGATAAGGAGACCAAAACTGCACACAATATTCCAGATGTGGTTTCACCAAGGCCTTGTATAATTGCAGCAAGACTCCTTGCTCCTGTACTTGAATCCTCTCGCTATGAAGGCCAACATACCATTTTCCTTCTTAACTGCCTGCTGCACCTGCATGCTTACTTTCAATGACTGGTGCACAAGGACACCCGGGTCTCGCTGCACCTCCCCCTTCCCCAATCTATCACCATTCAGATAATCTGCCTTTCTGTTTTTGCCACCAAAGTGGATAACCTCACATTTATTCACATTATACTGCATCTGCCATGTATTTGCCCACTCACAGAACCTGTCCAAATCACACTGGAGCTTCTCTGCATCCTCCTCACAACTCCCACTCCCACCCAGCTTGTGTCTCTGCTGTTTGTGGGAGCTTGATGTTTACAACGTGGCTGGCGCTTTTCCTATGTTACAGCAGTGACTTCAGAAATACTTCCTTGGTTGTAATGTGCTTTGGGACGTCCTAAATGCAGGTCTTTCCTTAAATACTGAGGCAAAAAAACCTATCCTGAATGTCAATCACTCTTTCATTCTCTATTATAAGTTTTCTTCTTTGTCCCTTAGTGGGTTCCGTTTTTCTTTGATTGTTCCTGATGCTCCTGATCTATTTATAACCACCTTTGCTCTTTTTTTTATTCTTTCATGGAATGTGGGCTTTTTTGGCAAGGCCAGCATTTGTTGCCCATCCCTAATTGCCCTTGACAACTGAGTGACTTGCTAGGCCAGTTAAGAGTCAACCACATTCCTGTGGATCTGGAGTCACATGTAGGCCAGACCAGGTAAGGACAACAGATTTCCTTCCCTAAAAAACGTTAGTGGAGAACCAGATGGGTTTTTTTTTTACAACAATCGATGATATTCTCAGTAATGGTGCCATGAAACTAGTTTTCATTTCAGATTTTTAAAAATTAATTTACTCTTGATTTTACGCACTAATAATTTTTCATACCATTTCTTAGCCTTTCTAATCATCTTTCTCATTCTGTGCTTTTGTTATTTTTCTTAGTTTTCTTCTGTACTGCTAACTCTAATGTTATCATATGCCCCTTTCTCAGACATTTTTACCTAAGATAAGATGGGCACTGAGGTAGCGTTTCATCGAGGAAAACATTTCCATACAGTTGTGTTCCCCGATATGAGCAGGGGCACTGAGACACAGATTTGAACACTTCCATTTAATCCCATCACTGAAATTCCTGGACTCTGGGAGGACATAATGGAAGGTCTGCAACCAGGTGAAGAGGTGGTGGGAGATTGAGGTGGACAAGGAACCTGACGTAGAAGTTGATTCCACTAGTTCCATTAAAACTGACCATTAAAATTCTGGGATGGATAGCTGTGACCAGATCTTCCCCCATATTGAGCGGACATGTCTGGGGCAGTTGTCCTGTCTATCTCCCTGCCTGGGAAATTCTGAAGGTTAAAGTGAGGATCCCGAATCTTTACAAAAGAGAAGGTGATCCACCATTTCATTCAGCTTCTCTGGGTGCATGCCACTGAAGAACAATGTGCCCAACCCAATCGTACAGATAACGCAGTTCCCTGGGATGGTATATGTATCTATGTGTGAGGACAAATGAATGTGCTGGAACTCAAGGAATTTCAGGACCTCTGCCACCAGTTTTAAACTACATTTACACTCCGTCTTTAAATTCAGCCTGAAAATCAAAGTCAGGTCCCAAAGCTGACAATGGATTGTAGTGAAGTGGGACTCCCTGGACGAAGGTGTCTTGTTCTGTTTTTCCGTGGAGTCCGTTTGGGTCTAATTACTTGTCTTGCACAACATAAGTTTGGTTTCAGAAAGGAGCGAGAACCACTTTGCACCAACTCTAAACTTGTAGTCTGAATTCCTCCTTAGTGTGTTTTGGAGATTACCCTTGATCTGTGCTCTTTCATTACTCTCCGGTTCTTTCTTCCTTCCACTCGTGACAGTTTTAGCTCTTGCCCTGGCAGCCCTTTGCCCAAGCGGCCAACCTAAAATTGAGTCCAACCCTCTGTCACTGGATAGAATCAATGGCATGGGTCCTGACCATTTTTTCCCCTTAGCTAGCCTGGGCTGAGTGTACTGAGGTCATTGTAATACCCGAGCTCTGTCCAGATGAAATAAGCCAACTCAGCACTGAACACAAATCACATCTGGGACCGTCTTGGTCTCTCATGCTCCGTACCACACCAGATGAGGCAATTACCTACTGAGGTATCAGAGGAGCTTGTTTCTATTTGTACCGTCATTCAGTCTTTGCTGCTGAATCCCCCATCCATGCTTTGGTTATCTCCGAACTGAATTGTTGTAATGCTCTACTTGCTGGTCTCCCATCTTCCCACCTCTAAAATTGAGTTCATCCAGAACTTTGCTGCCCATGGTGTTATGACCAAGGCTGAAATATTGCACTGTTAATTCAGCCCCACTACTCCACAGGTCATAGAATATTAGTAAAGTTTCCCACCTGCTGGAAAGTAGCCAAATTAAACACTCTATTTGTCCTCCAGAATAAAGCACACCAAACCAGGTTTTTTTTTAGAGATACAGCACTGAAACAGGCCCTTCGGCCCACCGAGTCTGTGCCGACCATCAACCACCCATTTATACTAATCCTATACTAATTCCATATTCCAACCACATCCCCACCTGTCCCTACATTTTCCCTACCACCTACCTATACTAGGGGCAATTTCTAATGGCCAATTTACCTATCAACCTGCAAGTCTTTGGCATGTGGGAGGAAACCGGAGCACCCGGAGGAAACCCACGCAGACACAGGGAGAACTTGCAAACTCCACACAGGCAGTACCTGGAATTGAACCCGGGTCGCTGGAGCTGTGAGGTTGCGGTGCTAGCCACTGTGCCGCCCTTTGTTTCTTTAAACAACAACAAAATTAACTATTTATTAATAAACTAAGTCTTAAACAATAATGAGATAACAATATGTGAAAAGATTCTTTTCAAACTTCTTAATCTTCCTAACCCTTATGCACACACACATATACATTTAAAAAAAAACAGTTAACTGGGGGAAAAGGCCTTTTCAGTTTACAACTGTTTCTTAGGAGTAATAAAATAATTGGGTTGTCATGGTCTGGTAGGATATTTCCAGGTCAGTGAGGTGTCCCAGAGTGGAACAGTGGGATGCCACTCGCAGCCTCTTCAGGCACAGTTGTTGAACAGTCTATGATGGTTAGACTTTCAAGGCAATTTGTCTGCAGCAGGCATCACACAGGTCTTTCAGCAAAGGGTCTAACAACAGGTCTGCTTGGGTTTTGAAGTAGCAGTCTAGCAATAGAAGCTTTCTTGAGATTTCAGGATCTCCCAAAACACAAGAGGCAACAGGAATCACTCTTGAGACAGAGATTTTCCAGAGACTGGAGGCAATAGGAAACTGTTACCTTTAAAATGCAGGGCTTCCTCTCTGCAAAGCAGTTTTTTCTCCACAGACAGCAGTAACTCCTCTTTTCCTGGGTCTTTTCTCTCTCCAGGGATCCCAGCCACCACCTCAAATGTAGGATTTCTTTTCCCAAGACAGGCAAGTCTTGTTTTACAGAGAATAGGTCTTTTTCTCTGGTCTGCAAGCAGGTCCCAGCCATGCTGCTGATCCAGCCTGCACTTCTTTCACAATGCAAAGTGAAACTATAACCCACAATCAAGTCATGTGACAGTAATAAATCTTCCTGCCATTTCATTGTTGAGCTGCTTGCAAATAGGTGCCTTGCAGTCTGTGCACAGTTCACTCAGTCCACAATTCCTATATCAGCTCTTAAAGCACTTTTTGCAAAGAAAAATAGAAACACTCACGTAACAATATACCAACTGTCTGCATCACCCCACTCTGCTCGCTGACCTACATCGGCTCCCAGTCTGGCAACGCCTCACTTAAAAAATTCTCACTCTTGTTTTCAGATCCCTCCATGGCCTTGCCACTTCCTATTTCTGTAATCTCCTCCAACCCTGCAACCCTACAAGATCTCTGCACTCCTCCAATTCTGGCCTCCTGTGCATCCCCAATTTTAATAACTCTACCACTGGCAGCCAAGCCTTCAGCCATCTTGGCCCTATGCACTGGAATTCTCTCCCTAAACCACTCTTTTTTCTCTCTTCCTTTTAAGATGCTGCTTAAAACCTACCCCTTTGATTTTTATTTTTTGTCCTAATATCTCCTTACGTGGCTCGATGTCAGTTTTTGTCCAATTATGCTGCCTAGTGATATTTTACTACATTTCTTTCTTTCTTTCTTTGGCCTCCTTGTCTCGAGAGACAATGGGGAAGCGCTTAGAGGTGGTCAGCGGTTGGTGGAGCAGCGCTATAAAGGCCAATTCTACAGTGACAGACTCTTCCATAGGCGCTGCAGGTAAAATTGGTTGTCGGGGCTGTTACACAGTTGGCTCTCCCCTTGCACTTCTGTCTTTTTTCCTGCCAACTGCTAGGTCTCTTCGACTCGCCACTCTTTAGCCCCGCCTTTATGGCTACCCACCAGCTCTCGCGATCACTGGCAACTGACTCCCACGATTTGTGATCAATGTCACAGGACTTCATGTTGCGTTTGCAGACATCTTTAAAGCGGAGACATGGACTGCCGGTGGGTCTGATACCAGTGACGAGCTCGCTGTACAATGTGTCCTTGGGGATCCTGCCACCTTCCATGCAGCTCACATGGCCAAGCCATCTCAAGCGCCGCTGACTCAGTAGTGTGTACAAGCTGGGGATGTTGGCCGCCTCAAGGATTTCTGTGTTGGAGATACGGTCCTGCCACCCGATGCCAAGGATTCTCCGGAGGCAGCGAAGATGGAATGAATTGAGACGTCGCTCTTGGCTGACATACGTTGTCCAGGCCTCGCTGCCATAGAGCAAGGTACTGAGGACACAGGCTTGAAACACTCGGACTTTTGTGTTCCGTGTCAGTGCGCCATTTTCCCACACTCTCTTGGCCAGTCTGGACATAGCAGTGGAAGCCTTTCCCATGCGCCTGTTGATTTCTGCATCAAGAGACAGGTTACTGGTGATAGTTGAGCCTTGATAGGTGAACTCTTGAACCACTTCCAGAGCTACTACATTACTACATTAAAAGCATGATCTGAACATAAATTGTTATTGTTGCAAAGGGGATTTTTTTTAAAGATGAAGCTTTCCTCCAATAAAAAGAGAAGGTAAAACGTAATTATTTTATACGTATCCTAGAAATACTTAAAGCAGTAATTCATTTGTGTGCAGAGCATCGGTGAGCTTTTCCTGCTTTGAGAAGCACCACTAGTCCACCATGGCTTAATGCATCAATTTCCAGTTCTATTTCATGGGACTCCAGGATTTTAATTTTTAAGGCGTGTTCTAGGTCTCAATCCCACCTTGCTCATGAATTATTTGATTCTATCACATACTTCGTTGTTTAATACTGAATAAATAGTGGCCAGTGTCCTTTTAATGCCTTGCTTTACTGTGCAGGCAATAGGCATTCACATTAGGAGGCTTCTATCTGATCCATTTGCTACCAGACCAGCAAAAGGCATTTGCTTCCTACAGCCCAGAGCTTTAATCAAAATAGATATGATGTCATTCCATTAGGAGAAGGCAGCTCTGGCCAATCGTTGCCTGGGATTATCAACACAGCGTGGTTTCCTTTTACAGTCTAACCCATCCAAGCTATTTTAATGCCACATCGTGCACAGCTGCACTTGACAATTAGCTGCAGGAGTCTCGTAGCTACACTTCTTCATTGACTGTACTCGAGTGAGGCAAAGGAGCCTGGAGCTGTCGAGTAGAACTCTTGTTTCGTTGTCTTGCGCATTGTGTGCTTAAAGGGATACACTTTTTAGCTGGGGAAGGAAAGAAAGTTTTGCTGATTTTTGCTTTGTTGAGTGTGGGGGTGTATGCATGAGTGTATCCTGAGAACGAGCTGTAAAGATTTGTCGTCCTGACCCAGCACGGAACACTTCTTGCCTAACGCAGTTTCTTATTCACCCAACACTTGGCATGATTGACTGCCACTGCTACTGTGCCCGCTGCTGCTCATGAAGCGTTTTGGCAGTCTTAGAGGGAGTAAGAAACGAAAAGACCAAGAGGGAAAACCAGAGAGACGCCAGTCAGAACCTCATGGCCTTTTAGGTAAGGAAGTGAAAGTTATGGGTTGTACATAGGGGGTTGTATTATTTCAATATTGATAAGTATGTTTTGTGTCTCTAATTCCACCAGTCACTGGTTTATTAAGTGTCATCTCTTGCCCCTCCCCCCTACTGTACCACCTTTTGATAGTTAGAGTGTGTAGGGTAATTTATTTTACAGATGATTTGGTTATTCATTTCACTGCCTTTGTGGGAGCTTGCTGTGCACAAATGGCTACCACATTTCCTACATAGCAACATTGATTGCATATCAACAAGTACCTCATTGATTGTAAAGCACTTTGGTCCTGAAGTTGTTAAAGGAGTTGACAAGAAAAAATTTGCATGGCTATAGGAAAAAAGCAGCAGTAGGCGACTTGCTCTTGCAGAGAACAGGTGTGGACACAAGGGGCAGAATGGCCTCCTGTGCTGTAACCATTCTATAATAAAGTTCTTCCTTTCCTTTAGAAATTGTGTCTACCAGATATATGTTTTTTGAAAATTACATGAATATTTTAGTTAAAAGCAAATAGGCAGTTGGTGGCAAATTGATGCATCATGTGGGTGTAACTAATGGAATGTTGGTTCCTTGCTTTAGTGCTCCCTTTACACCTTATTCTCCCTGGCCCCCCACCTGACCCCCTTCAGTCAATGGATTGGCTGTCTTAGCCAGGTGAAACACTGACTCAGAGGAAGGCAAGTAAAATCAGAGGGAGCCCCTGTTCCACAGTGCTTACCAGTGTCCAGTTCACGGGTCATTTTGGGGGTGGGTTGGGGTGGCTCAGTGAGCATGAAGCAAGTTACCTATTTGCTGTCTCCATTGTACAAAATGGTTGTGAATGGAGAAGAGATCAAAGTACGTATTCCTAAGTGGTCTGATGGTAATTGCAAATCTGATTTCCTGATTAAAAAGATGATCTCTGTGCACCAGTTCTTCAGGGGCCGAGCTAAACTGCAATAGCAAATTGCAGTAGCTGAGGCTAACAGGCTAAGATAACGTGCATTGGTTGCAAATATTAAGAAAAAAAGAACTTATATTTATACAGCGCCTTTCAAGACCTCAAAACGTCCCAATTAAAAACAACCAATTCAGTAATTTTTTGAAGTGTCGTCACTTGTAATGTAGAAAAACGCTACAGCCAATTCTATGCACAGCAAGGTCACATAAACAGCTATGTGATTATGACCAGATCATCTGTTTCAATGATGTTGGTTGAGGGATAAATATTGTCCAGGATACCAAGGAGAACTCCCCTGCTTTTCTTTCGAATAGTGCCGTGGGATCATTTATGTCCAACATGTGGAGTCTCAGTTTAACGTCTCGTTCAAAAGATGACTCCTTTGGCAGTGCAGCACTCGCTCAGTTAGCCTAGATTTGTTTGCTCGGGTCTTTGGACTGGGCCTTGAACCCAGAACATTTTGACTTCGAGGCAAGAGTGCTGCGCACTGAGTCACAGTTCATATTTAATATTTGGTTAAAGCTAGATTTAAAGTTGATTTGAAAGTTTTGGGCAAAAGATGCAGGGGAAATATGAGGAAGCACATTTTTACACAGCGGGTGGTAATGACCTGGAACTCGCTGCCCACAAGGGTGGTGGAAGTGGAAACAATCAATGACATCAAGAGGGAGTTGGATGGCCAACTGAGAGAAATAGACTTGCAGGGCGAGGGGGAATCGTGCCAGGGAGTGGGACTGACTACAAAGCTCCATGTAGAGTCGGCATGGACTCAATGGGCCGAATGGCCATCTTCTATGCTGTAAATGACTCTGATTTCCAACTGGAACATTAGCTCACTGAGGTCTTCTAACTTTTTGTAATTTGAATCAAGATGTTTTGATGAGCATGTGGATTTTTATGGTTGGCACTTCCTATAGTTTTGATCATGTTGGAGCCATGTCCTTGTGGCAACTTCCTTTGTTCACATTATAATGAGCTCCCTACGTTCTCAGCAGAAAAACTAGCTCCCTACGTTTACACTCCACTGGTTGCAGTCATACCTAGCACAAAGGAAGATGGTTGTGGTTGTTGGAGGTCAAACATCTGAGCTCCAGGACATCACTGCAGGAGTTCCTCAGGGTAGTGTCCTAGGCCCAACCATCTTCAGCTGCTTCATCAATGACCTTCCTTCCATCATAAGGTCAGAAGTGGGGATGTTCACTGATGATTGCACAATGTTCAGCACCATTCGTGACTCCTCAGATACTGAAGCAGTCCATGTAGAAATGCAGCACGACCTGGGCAATATCCAGGCTTGGGCTGATAAGTGGCAAGTAACATTCGTGCCACACAATGCCAGGCAATGACCATCTCCAACAAGATAGAATCTAACCATCTCCCCATGACATTCAATGGCATTACCATCGCTGAATCCCCCACTATCAACATCCTAGGGGCTACCATTGTCCAGAAATTGAACTGGAGTAGCCATATAAATACCGTGACGACAAGAGCAGGTCAGAGGCGAGGAATCCTGAGGCGAGTAACCCACCTCCTGACTCTCCAAAGCTTGTCCACCATCTACAAGAAACAAGTCGGGAGTGTGATGGAATACTCTCACTTGCCTGGATGGGTGCAGCTCCAACAACACTCAAGAAGCTCGACACCATCCAGGACAAAGCAGCCCGCTTGATTGGCATCCCATCCACAAACATTCATTCCCTCCACCAGCAACGCATCGTGGCAGCAGTGTGTACCATTTACAAGATGCACTTCAGCAACGCATCAAGGCTCCTTAGACAGCACCTTCCAAACCCACGACCTCTACCAACTAGAAGGACAAGTGAAGCAGATGCATGGGAACACCACCACCTGCAAGTTCTCCTCCAACTCACACACCATCCTGACTTGAAACTATGTCACCGTTCCTTCACTGTCGCTGGGTCAAAATCCTGGAACTCCCTCACAACACTATAGGTGTACCTACCTCACATGGACTGCAGCGGTTCAAGAAGGCAGCTCACCACCACCTTCTCGAGGGCAATTAGTGATGTTCAATAATTGCTGTCCTAGCCAGCGACGCCCACATCCCATGAATGAATTTTTAAAAAAGCCATGCTACAGCCAGCTCCCGGCGCTCGCCGTGCTACAGCCAGCTCCCGGCGCTCGCCGTGCTACAACCAGCTCCCGGCGCTCGCCGTGCTACAACCAGCTGTCACCCCAAGAATCGTAAACTCACATTTTCATGTTGCTGGGACAAGGAAGCTGTTTTTAGTGACGTAAACAAGAGGATTCAGCACACGTGGGTGTCAATCCACAACTCAAATGTGCTGAGTGTAAAATTGCTTGTTAATTCAGAAACATTCAATGTCAGCGCATTCTGCAATTCTTAAATATAGCTCCTCCAATTCTGGCCTCTTGCACATCCTTGATTGTCATCTCTCCATATTGACAGCCGTGTCTTCAGCTGGCTAGGCTTAAAGCTCTGCAATTCCCTCTCTAAAGTTAAACATGCATGTGCAACAAGCAATCAGGAAGGCAAATGGTATGTTAGTTTTTGTTACAAAGGGATGGGAGTATAAAAATAAAGAAGTCTTACTACAATTATACAAGCTATTGGGAAGGTCACGCCTGGAGTACTGTGTGCAGTTCTGGCCTCTTTATCTAAGGAAGGACCATACTTGTCCCAGAGGGAGTGCAACACATGTTCACTAGACTGGTTCCTGGGGTGAGGGGATTGTCCTTTGAGGAGAAATTGAGTAGAGTAGGCCTATGTTACCTGACATTTCGAAGAATGAGAGGTGATTATTTGAAATATATAAAATTCTTAAGGAGCTGGACAGGGTAGATGCTGAGAAAATGTTACCCCTGGCTGGGGAATCTAGAACACAGGGTCACAGTCTTAGATTAAGGGGCCAGTCATTTAGCACTGAGATGAGGAGAAATTTCTTCATTCAAAGGGTTGTGAATCTTTAATTATCTACCCCAGAGACATGTGGATGCTCAGTTGTTAAGTATATTCAAGACAAGAGGTCATAGATTTTTGGGTAGTAAGGGAATTAAGGGATATGGGGATAGTGTGGGAAGGTTGATGAGGTAGATGATCAGCCATGTTGAATGGTGAAGCAGGCTTGACGGCCCAAATGGCCGGCTCCTGCTCCTATTACTTGTGCTAAACCCCTCTGCCTCTCTGTCCTCCCTAAAGTTGCTCCTTAAAATATACCTCTTTGATTTTGTTTTTGGTCACCTAATGTCCTAACATCTGTGGCTCAGTGTCAAATTTTGTTTGCTAACACTCCTGTGAAGCACATTTGGGATGTTTACAATAAAAAAGCTTTTTAAATATAAGCTGTTAAGTGCCTCTTGTTAATTATATATTGCTTGTGTTTAATTGTATGCATGTGGTGGACATTAACTGGGGATTCACTTGTGCCCCTAAAAACAGAAGCAGACTGAAATTGTGGTTGTTGGATTATGAGGTGTATGCTTGTAATATGTGACCCTGTAAGTAAATGCCAATAAAAGTGTGTAAAAATTGTCTGCAGTTCTATCCTTCACTAACTGTGTATTTTTTTGTTATAGTGCTTAGTGAATGGATTGCAAAATACGGCTCTCTTTCTTGGGGCTTATATAGATGGAGAGGAACAACTATAATTTTACATTTCGGTGGTTAAGCCAGATAATTGCATCGGGAGCAGTGGGAGTGTTTCGTATTTGTGAATCGGGCATTGAGTAGTAAAATGTTCCATGGTCTGTTCTGGGTGCCCACAGTCTCACACTGGAGAGTTTTCCATTTGTGCATCAAGGATCTGCATCTGCCATGGTTTGTGTGGATACAGTTTGCCCATGGGCTTCATGGAAGATTGAAGCCAGGGATTGTTGGTGTCGGGTCTTTCACGAGACTTCTTGTGAACTCCATTTGACTTTCTCAGCTTCATCAGGGTTGAAGTTACATTGTTGAAGGTTAAGCGTGTGGCCCCAAAAGGCCTTGTGCAACTTGAAACCGTATTGAAGGAAGTTGTTGAGGTCTGTTGGATGCGGAGACGTTCATTATCCTTGATTTGCTGTATTTCCTAGAGGGTTACTGCATCATGGTGAATGGATGGGGGAGCGATGTGCGACAGCTCGGGTAGCCAGTTTGTTGGGGTAAACTTGAGGGTTCCAGTAATACACCACATTGTAGTGTTTAGTTGGAATAGAGTGTGGCTACTTCTGGTCCATTACCGGTGCACAGTACTGTACTATGGAGTACACAAGAGCCAGCGCTGTTGTCCAAAGTGCTGATGACTATGTTCCATAGCTTGTGCTCAGTAGTTTCTGGACTAGGTCGACTTTTTTCTCCATCTTGGCAGTTACCTTCTTTTGACGGTTGCTCGAGTCGCTCTGAACAGGCTCCAGAAGCTGGCCGAGCGCGTCTACCCTGAGGCACAGTGTGGCTTTCGTGCAGAGAGATCGACTATTGACATGCTGTTCTCCCTTCGTCAGATACAGGAGAAATGCCGTGAACAACAGATGCCCCTCTACATTGCTTTCATTGATCTCACCAAAGCCTTTGACCTCGTCAGCAGACGTGGTCTCTTCAGACTACTAGAAAAGATCGGATGCCCACCAAAGCTACTAAGTATCATCACCTCATTCCATGACAATATGAAAGGCACAATTCAACATGGTGGCTCCTCATCAGAGCCCTTTCCTATCCTGAGTGGTGTGAAACAGGGCTGTGTTCTCGCACCCACACTTTTTGGGATTTTCTTCTCCCTGCTGCTTTCACATGCGTTCAAATCCTCTGAAGAAGGAATTTTCCTCCACACAAGATCAGGGGGCAGGTTGTTCAACCTTGCCCGTCTAAGAGCGAAGTCCAAAGTACGGAAAGTCCTCATCAGAGAACTCCTCTTTGCTGACGATGCTGCTTTAACATCTCACACTGAAGAGTGCCTGCAGAGTCTCATCGACAGGTTTGCGTCTGCCTGCAATGAATTTGGCCTAACCATCAGCCTCAAGAAAACGAACATCATGGGGCAGGATGTCAGAAATGCTCCATCCATCAATATTGGCGACCACGCTCTGGAAGTGGTTCAAGAGTTCACCTACCTAGGCTCAACTATCACCAGTAACCTGTCTCTAGATGCAGAAATCAACAAGCGCATGGGTAAGGCTTCCACTGCTATGTCCAGACTGGCCAAGAGAGTGTGGGAAAATGGCGCACTGACACGGAACACAAAAGTCCGAGTGTATCAGGCCTGTGTCCTCAGTACCTTGCTCTACGGCAGCGAGGCCTGGACAACGTATGCCAGCCAAGAGCGACGTCTCAATTCATTCCATCTTCGCTGCCTTCGGAGAATACTTGGCATCAGGTGGCAGGACTATATCTCCAACACAGAAGTCCTTGAAGCGGCCAACACCCCCAGCTTATACACACTACTGAGTCAGCGGCGCTTGAGATGGCTTGGCCATGTGAGCCGCATGGAAGATGGCAGGATCCCCAAAGACACATTGTACAGCGAGCTCGCCGCTGGTGTCAGACCCACCGGCTGTCCATGTCTCCGTTATAAAGACGTCTGCAAACGCGACATGAAATCGTGTGACATTGATCACAAGTCGTGGGAGTCAGTTGCCAGCATTCGCCAGAGCTGGCGGGCAGCCATAGAGACAGGGCTAAATTGTGGCGAGTCGAAGAGACTTAGTAGTTGGCAGGAAAAAAGACAGAGGCGCAAGGGGAGAGCCAACTGTGCAACAGCCCCAACAAACAAATTTCTCTGCAGCACCTGTGGAAGAGCCTGTCACTCCAGAATTGGCCTTTATAGCCACTCCAGGCGCTGCTTCACAAACCACTGACCACCTCCAGGCGCGTATCCATTGTCTCTCGAGATAAGGAGGCCCAAAAGAAAAAGAAAGAAAAGAGTAAGCTTAGTGTCTGGTACAGCTTCACTCTGAAATAGGTCAGAGTGGGGTCATTTTTCACAGTATTGACATAGAAGGACAGTTTCAGGGTGCGCTTAGTGTTTCTCAGATAACAAGATGGATTGTTTTGAAGGTCTTTGGCTTGAGCTTCCCATTTCCGGAAATATTCCTCAATGGTATTTAGGCCCCTGTTCAAGGTCGATTTAATTTTGTTGAAGGAGGCTGCTTGCGTTGCCAGGATAAGGTGGTGCGACTATGGAAATCTGCGTGACTCCGATGGCAACTTGTGGCTCGTATAAACATGAAGAGAGTGGGTCCGAGTACTGAGCCTTGTGGCTCTTTTAAAAGAGCAATCCAGTTAGCCCCCCCACTCCTCCCTTTTTCCCCATATCTCTGCAATTTTTCTCCTTCAAATATTTATTTGCATCCGCCATCTGATCAGGCAGTGCGTTCCAAATCCTAACCATTTGTTGTGTAAAAAAAAAAAAGTTTTTCCTTGTGTCACCGCTGGTTCTTTTGCCAATCACCTTTAATTCTGTGCCCGCTAGTTATTAATATTTCAGTCACTGGAAACAGTTTCTCCTTATTTGCTGTATCTAAACCCTTCATGCTTCTAAACACGTCTATCAGATCTCGTCTTGGCCTTCTCTGCTCTAAGGACAACAACCCCAGCTTCTCCAGTCTATCCATGTAACTAATCCCTTGTTCCTGGAATCATTCTCAACCATCTCTTCTGGACTCTCCAAAGCCTTCACAACCTTCCTGAAGTGCGGTGCCCAGAATTGGACACACTACTCCAGCTGGGGTCGAACTAATGTTTTATATAGTTTTAGAATAACCTCTAGTCTTTAGTACTCTATTAATGCCCAGGATCCCATATTAATTACTTTGTTAATCTGCCCTGCCACCTTCAAAGATTTATGTACAAACACCAGGTGTCTCTCTCCTCTCCTCATTCTTCGTACCAAAATATATCACCTCATACTTTTATGAATTGAATTTCACCTACCATGTGTCCACCCATTCCACCAGCTTATGATTTCTTGAATTCTATAACTATTCTTCTCGGTGTTTGTGTCATCTGCAAATTTTGAAATTGTGCCCTGTACATCCAAGTCCAAGTCATTAATGTACACCAAAAGCAGCACTAGTCCTAGTACGAGTCTTGGGGAACACCACTGTATGTTTCTCTCTAGTCTGTAAAACAGTCATTTACCACAACACTCTATCCATGCTGCTACTGCCCTTTTTTTACCCCTGGGCATTGATTTTGCAAATTAGCCTAATATGTGATCCTTTTATTAAAGCCTTTAGAACCTCCATATACACAACATTAACCACACTGCCTTCATCCATGCATCCATCTCAGTTACCTCAAAAAAACTCAGTCAAGTTAATCAAACACAGTTTGCCCTTAACAAATTAGTGCTGGCTCTCCTTTATTGATCCATGCTTGTCTAAGTGGTTGTTCATTCTCCCCTAGATTATTGTTCCTAAAAGTTTCCTCCCTACCAACGTTATACTGATTGGCCTGTAATTGGCAGGATTATCATTCTTCTCTTTTTTGAATAAGGATGAAACATTTGCAGTCCTCCAGTTCTTTGGGACCACCTCTGTGTATCTAAGGAGGATTGGAAGATTATGGCCAGCACCTCCACAACTTCCACCCTTACTTCCCTGAGCAACCTCGGATACATCCCATCCGGACTGGGTGGCTTATCCAGTTTGAGTGCTGTCAACCTTTCTAATACCTCTATTTTTAACTCATTCAGTATCCCGACAACCTCCTTGTTTACCATAGTGTGACACCATTCTGCCTGTCAAGTCTGTGCCAGTTGTCATGCTAGGCTCTCACCTGCCAAGAATGAGGCACATTAATTTTGTCATGAACATTGAGGGGATGATTTGTAGAACAGATCAGCCGTGGCTGGAAAAGACATTTGCATATTAACAGAAGGTGTTTGGAAGGACAAAGCAGCCATTCCCTGGCATATAATTGGTCATAAAACACAAGAAGGGAACCAAAAAAAGCATACTGGGACAGTAAGGTTGCCTTCATGTGGTGGGGTATATTGTTGGGGTGGAGTGGATGGAGCTTCACTCTGTTTCTGTTGCTGAGAAACCTGACCTGAGAGTGACACCAGGTGAAAAATTGTTCCTTCTCATTATTGAGATTCTTTCTCCTTTGGATAAGACAGACATACCTAGAATTGACCTTCGCAAACCCCCACCCCTCCTTTTATTCATGAATTCATAAATCAATTTGCAGTTTTCTAATTGAAATGTAGTTTTCCAAGTTGTTACTATTACTTCTTACAAGGTGAGCTGTGACTTGGGACAAATGGCCTTTGAAACTTCCCACAGTTGCTGAAGCCATGAGAATGAAAAGAAAGAAGTTGCATTTATATAGGACCTTTCATGACCTTAGGACATCCCAAACCACTTTACAGCCAATCAAGTATTTTTGTAGCCACTGGTGTAATGTAGGAAATGTGGTAGCCAGTTTTTACAGAGCAGTGGGCTAAATGACTTGATCTGTTTTAATCACGTTGATCGAGGGATAAAATTTGGCCAGGGCACTGGGGATAACTCCCTTGGTTGTCTTCGAAATAGTGCAAAGGAATCTCATGTCCATCTGAGAGAGCTTTCATCTCAAGTCTTGTGGGAAGAATTTTTATTTTTATGGTTAACTGCTTATCATGGTAATGCTATGCAGGCCAGAAATACACAGAAGGTCCATCAGCATCTGCATAGAGACAGGGTGAGCTAAACTTTCCAGTATATATCCTTCATCAGATCTGATGAAAAGTACACCCCGGAAACATTTAACTTTCATATTTACAGGATTTTGTTTTCTTTTAATTCTTCAGGCAGTGAGCAGTCCAATTGCCTAATGGACTAAGTGAAGCTCTTATAGACTGCTCTGTATGGACATTACGAACAGAGCAGGGGTCGGCAATGTGTCCGTACACGGACACGGTCCATTGGTAAAAGATTTTGGGGTCTGTGACTGGTAATTTCAGGGACAAGAAATTTCCTTTGGCTTCTTCAGACTTTAAAAAAAAAATCGCAAGTGTCAGTTTCACAGCTGACAGGTGCTGAGAGAGGGACAGCGCTTCTGAACTTCGGACAGATTTGGGGTTTTCCGGCGGGTTCCAATTTTTTTTTTTAAAAGCCCACCAGAAAACCCGAATCTGTCTGAAGTTCAGAAACTACTGTTCCTGCTTTCAGTAACGGTCAGAGAGGGAGGGGGTAGAGGGGTGGACACGGGGGGAAAGAGAGGGGGAGAGGTGGACACAGAGAGGGGATAGGGATTGACGGAGAGATTGAGAGAGTGAGAGGGGAGAGAAAGAGATATCAAGGTCACTCCGGACACATGGACATCTATCCAGATTCTCTGTATTACTGCATCAACTGTGCGGCCAGACATTGATTACTTGTGCAAGCAAAAACAATGCCAGGTATCTCTCAATGGGGAGAAATGCGTTTTAAATCAGACTGTGTTTTGATGGCATTAGGTTGGCTATACACTTTATATACAGATTCATTGCCCCCATGTCCATGGTCTCTTTCCCCCTCTCTTTCCCCCCCCCCCCCCCCCGTGTCTATCCCTCTCCCTTCCTCCCTTTCCCTCCCCCTTTCTTCCCCCCTCTCTCCCTCCCTCTCCCCGCTCTTCCCCCCCTCTCTCCCTCCCCCTCTCTCACCGTTTCTGAGAGTGGGAACAGCAGTTTCTGAACTCCGGACAGATTCGGGTTTTCTGGCGGACTTTTTGGTTGAGTCAATAATTTTGTCAGATGTGGAACATTTTGGTGCCTATCCCTGCTCCCACCTCCCCAAAATTTGAGGGATTTCTCAGCTACTGGTGATTTGTTGATATAGGTGGGTGCACATTGCTATCCACTAGGAGGGAAACTGATTTGAATTTTATGATAAGGTAGAAGTTTTAAAAACAACTGCAGGAGGTATTATTACTGGTTTCTGTCAGGTTCCTAAAGTCGTCATCACACCAAGTTTAAAACATAGTTTAGAAAAGTTTTATAGAACTTAAAAGATTAGCATTGATTGCAAAAGTGATTGTAAACAGTAAACCAAGGACTATTGCTGAGTGCTGAAATTGGATTACTTAGATTTCAGGGAACACTGAAGCTCTAGTCTGTCAACAAAAGTAATATGCATTTGCATTAAATACTGTTTTGCTTGCTAGCTAGCTAATACAGTTGTGCTGCTCTCCATTGATGTTTATATGCTTAGCTACTTTAATATAGGGAGAAACATGTTTTAAATTAGACTCTGTTTTGATGGCATTAGGTTGGCTATATACTTTATATACAGATTAATTGTCCCCATGGCTGAGTCAATAATTGTGTCACATGTCCGTGGTGCAACATGTTGGTGCCAATCCCTGGAACAGAGTGGTTACAGCTTGTGTGCTCAAATGCCAGCTCATGGAAAGTACTTCTGTGGAGTCATCTTTTAGGCCTTGCTGTGGTCCGGTACTAATCTACCTCTATGTTATCTGCAGAGCTCAAAAAGTGTTCCTATTGATCCAGTATTGTGGTTTTTTTTTATTCAATGTCTGCCAAGCAATTTTGAAAGTAGCTGCAAAGAATCCCGTGCACATGTCACAGTTGAGATTTTTTCCTGTGTTCCTTTTGTTGCCACTGTTGGTAATTCCTCAGAGACTTGCATTTATCTAGCGCCTTCCATTATGTCCCAAAATGTTTCACAGCCCATGAAGTATTTCTTGAAGTGTAATCAGTGTTGTAATGTATGAAACACAACAGCCAATTTGCAAGGACCCACAACCAGCCATCTGCTTTACTGATGCTGGTTGTGGGATAAGTGTTGGCCAGGATGCCACAGAGAATTCCCCTGCTCTTCAACGAAATAGTGACGTTTACGTCTACCTGAAATGGCAAATGGGGCCTATCTCATCCAAATGCTGGCACCTCTGACAGTGCAGCAGTCCCTCAGTACTTCACTGGAGTGTCAGTCTAGATAAAAGCAAAATACTGCGGATGCTGGAAATCTGAAACAAAAACAAGAAATGCTGGATTCACTCAGCAGGTCTGGCAGCATCTGTGGAAAGAGAAGCAGAGTTAACGTTTCGGGTCAGTGACCCTTCTTAGGAACCCTTCCGAACAAGGGTCACTGACCTGAAACGTTAACTCTGCTTCTCTTTCCACAGATGCTGCCAGACCTGCTGAGTGAATCCAGCATTTGTTGTTTTTGTGTCAGTCTAGATAACGTGTCAGTCTAGATCCCCAAAGACACATTGTACAGCGAGCTCGCCACTGGTATCAGACCCACCGGCCGTCCATGTCTCCGTTATAAAGACGTCTGCAAACGCGACATGAAATCGTGTGACATTGATCACAAGTCGTGGGAGTCAGTTGCCAGCATTCGCCAGAGCTGGCGGGCAGCCATAAAGACAGGGCTAAATTGTGGCGAGTCGAAGAGACTTAGTAGTTGGCAGGAAAAAAGACAGAGGCGCAAGGGGAGAGCCAACTGTGCAACAGCCCCAACAAACAAATTTCTCTGCAGCACCTGTGGAAGAGCCTGTCACTCCAGAATTGGCCTTTATAGCCACTCCAGGCGCTGCTTCACAAACCACTGACCACCTCCAGGCGCGTATCCATTGTCTCTCGAGATAAGGAGGCCCAAAAGAAAGAGAAAGAAAGAAAGAAAGAAAGATAACGTGGACTGGGACTTGAACTTGACACTTCAAAGGCACGGTGTCAGCAGTGACTCAGTGAATAGCATTCTCTCAGAGGTGAGAAAGCTACCCACTGAGCCATGGCTGACAGCATGCCTTTGAAGTATCCCCCAGGCTCTCTCAGCCAGTGCTATTTATGGAAATACTTTGCCAGTGTTGCAGCTGTGAACCTAGATAGCAGGCATTGTTCGTCACTAAGAAGTATGACAGTAATCCCTAATATGACATTTCAACAAAGTGCACTGTTTAACAAAAAAAACCACGTAGATTAGGAATCACTTGGCATAGAGAGCCTATTGTTGGAGGTTTAACTTCCCACTTCAGACTGTGTAGTTCAAGTTATAAAATGGTGCTGCACTGGGTCATTGGCAACCCTTATCTCTTCTATATGTAATGAGAATTAAGGTGTACTTTATGCCACTAACCGGGCTGGTTTAGATTGGTTGGCAAGATAAAGAATGCAAAGAAAATATCAAATTGTGTTGGCGTGGAAATGTTATGGAATCATTACAGCACGGAAGGAGGCCATTTGGCCCGTTGTGCCCGTGCTGGCTCTCTGCAAGAGCAACTCACCCAGTCCCACTCCCCCGCCTTTTCACCATAGCCCTGCAAATGTTTTCTCTTCAGATAATTGTCCAGTTTTGAAGGCCATGATTGAACCTGCCTCCCATCACACTCTCAGGCAGTGTATTCCAGATCCTAACCACTCGCTGCATAAAAAAGTTTTTCCTCATGTCGTTGCTGCTTCCTTTGCCAATCACCTTAAATCAGTGTCCCCTGGTTCTGGATCCTTCTGCCAATGGGAACAGTTTCTCTCTATCTACTCTGTCCAGACCCCTCATGATTTTGAACACCTCAATCAAATCTCCTCTTAATCTTCTCCTCTTCTTCAAGGAGAACAGCCCCAGCTTCTCCAGCTTATCCATGTAACTGAAGTTCCTTATCACTGGAACCATTCTTGTGAATCTTTTCTGCACTCTCTCTAATGCCTTAAAATCGTTCTGCAAGTCTAGTACCCAGAACAGGACACGATAATCCAGTTGAGACTGAACCAGTGTTTTATACAGGTTTTTCATAACTTCCTTGCTTTTGTACTCTATGTCCCTATTTAAAAAGCCAAGGATCCTCCTATATGCTTTGTTGACCGCTTTCTCAACCTGCTCTGCAACCTTCAATGATTTGTGCTCATATACTCCCAGGTCCCTCTGTTCCTGCACCCCCTTCAGAATTGTACCCTTTAATTTATATTGCCTCTCCTCATTCTTCCTACCAAAATGAATCACCTCATACTTTTCTACATTAAATTTCACCTGCCACTTGTCTGCCCATTCCACCAGCCTATCTATGTCCTTGAAGTTTAGCACTATCGGTTCATAATACTTCCAAGTTTTGTGTCATCTGCACGTTTTGAAATTGTGCCCTGTGCAATGTCTAGGTCATTAATATAGATCAAGAAAAGCAGTGGTCCCAACACCGACTCCTGGGGAACCTCACTATATACCTTCCTCCAGTCCAATGAATAACCGTTTGCTAGATTTCCTTAATTGATCCACATTTGTCCAAGTGCCTGTTAATTTTGTCCCGAAGTATCATTTCTAAAGGCTTTCCCGCCACCAAGGTTAAACTGACTGACTGTTCTGTAGTTGCTGGGTTTGTCCTCACACCCTTTTCTGAACAAGGGTGTAACATTTGCAATTCTCCAGTCCTCTGGCACCACCCCTGTACCTAAGGAGGATTGGAAGATTATGGCCAGTGCTTCTGCAGTTTCCACCCTTACTTCCCTTGGTATCCTTCGATGCATCTAATCCAGACCAGGTGATTAATCAATTTTTAGTACAGCCAACATATCTAATACCTCCTGTTAATTTTTAGCCCATCCAGTTTCTTGCCAACCTCCTCTTTCATTATGACTTGGACAGCATCTTCTTCCTTGGGAAGGACAAATGCAAAGTAGAGTCAAAGAGCACAGAAGGAGGCCATTCGGCCCATCGAGTTCATCAGCTCTTCACGGAGCTATGCAGTCAGTCCCACTTCCTAGCTTGATCCCCATAGTCCAGCAAGTCTATTTTTCTCAGGTGGCCATTCAACTTCCTCTTGAAGTCATTGTTTCTGCTTCCACCACCCTTGTGGGCAGCGATTTCCCGGTCATTACTGCTGTTGTAACCATCCCTTTTATTCCATGAGCTTTAAATTTGCTGACAAGCCTGTTGTTATGCGACGCTTTATCAAATGTCTTTTGGAAGTCCATATACACCACATCAACTGCATTGCCCTCAACAGCCCTTTTTGTTACCTCATCAAAACGCTCAATCAAGTTAGTTAAACACTATTTGCCTCTAACTCAATTAGTACCTCAGCCATGCCCTCTGCCTCCATGCATAAATCAGCTTTTAGGTTCCTAATCGGCCCCACTCCTCCTTTTACCACCCTTTTTATCGCTGTAATGCCTGTAAGACCTTTAGATTCCTTTTTATGTTAGCTGCAAGTCTCTTCTCATACTCTCTCTTTGCTTCTCTTCTGTTTTTTCACTTACCCACTGAATTGGTTCAGCCTGGTTCTCAATTGTATTATTCACCTGACATCTGTCATATGCACCCTTTTTCTGCTTCATCTTACTCTCTATTTCTTTCATCATCCAGGGAGCTCTGTATCTGTTTGCCCTACCTTTCCCCCTCGTGGGAATGTACCCGAGCTATCTCCTCATTAAAAGCAGCTCATTGTTAAGTTACAGTTTTGCCCGCCAATCTTTGATTCCCATTTATTTGGGCCAGATCGTTCTTGCTGCATTGAAGTTGGCCCTCCTCCAATTAATTATCTTTACTCTGGATTGTTCGTTGTCCTTTTCCGTAGCTAACCTAAACCTCATGGTCACTGTCCCCTAAATGTTCTCCTACTGTCACTTGATTCATTTGACCCACCTCATTCCCCAGAATCAGATCCAGCAATGCCTCCTTCCTCATTGGACTGGAAACATATGATATTGAGAATTCTCCTGAATACACTCTGGAAACTCTTGCCGCTCTCTGCCTTTTACATGATTACTACCCCAATTTACATTAGGATAATTAATGTAACCCATTAAAAATACTCTATAATTCTTGCACCTGTCTGTAATTTCCTTGAAGATTTGTTCCTCTATATCCTTCCCACTGGTTGGTGGCGTATGTAATACCCCAAGCAAAATAATGTAAATGTTAGTGACACAAACTTTCAGATCCTCTCTGGCCACGGAAGAGGTGCCAGAGGACTGGAAGACAGCAAATGTGATACCATTATTCAAGAAGGGTAGCAAGGATAGACCAGGTAATTACAGGCCGGTGCTTCTAACATCAGTGGTTGGCAAACTAGTGGAAAAAATTTTGAGGGACAGGATTAATCTCTACTTGGAGAGGCAGGGAATAATCAGGGATAGTCAGCACGGCTTTGTCAGGGGGAGATCGTACCTAACTAACTTCATTGAATTTTTTGAGGAGGTGACTAGATGTGTAGCTGAGGGTAAAGCAGTTGATGTAGGCTACATGGACTTCAGTAAGGCTTTTGATAAGGTCCCGCATGGGAGATTGGTTAAGAAGGTAAGAGGCCATTGGATCCAGGGCATTTGACAAATTGGATCCAAAATTGGCTTGGTGGCAGGAGGCAGAGGGTAATGGTCGAGGGTTGTTTTTGTGAGTGGAAGCCAGTGACCAGTGGTGTACCACAGGGATCGGTGCTGGGACCCTTGCTGTTTGTAGTGTACATCAATGATTTAGACATGAATATAGGAGGTATGATCAGTAAGTTAGCAGATGACACGAAAATTGGTGGTGTCGTAAATAGTGAGGAGGAAAGCCTTAGATTACAGGACGATATAGATGGGCTGTTAAGATGGGCGGAGCAGTGGCAAATGGAATTTAATCCCGAGAAGTGTGAGGTGATGCATTTTGGGAGGACTAACAAGGCAAGGGAATATACAATGAATGGTAGGACCCTAGGAAGTACAGAGGGTCAGAGGGACCATGGTGTACTTGTCCATAGATCACTGAAGGCAGCAGCAGAGGTAGATAAAGTGGTTAGGAAGGCATATGGGATACTTGCCTTTATTAGCTGAGGCATAGAATATAAGAGCAGGAAGGTTATGATGGAGCTGTATAAAACGCTAGTTAGGCCACAGCTGGAGTACTGTGTACAGTTCTGGGAACCACACTATAGGAAGGATGTGATTGCACTGGAGAGGGTGCAGAGGAGATTCACCAGGATGTTGCCTGCGCTGGAGCATTTCAGCTATGAAGAGAGACTGGATAGGCAAGGGTTGTTTTCCTTATAGCAGAGAAGGATAAGGGGGGGGGACATGATTGAGGTATATGAGGGCCATTGATAGGTTAGATAGGAAGAGACTTTTTCCCTTAGTGGAGGTGTCAATAACCAGGGGGCATAGATTTAAGGTAAGGGGCAGGAGGTTTAGAGAGGATTTGAAGAAAAAAATTTTCACCCAGAGGGTGGTTGGAATCTGGAACACACTGCCTCAGGATGTGGTAGAGGCAGGAACGCTCACAACATTTAATAAGTATTTAGATGAGCACTTGCAGCGCCACAGCATACAAGGCTATGGGCCAAGTGCTGGAAAATGGGACTAGAATAGTTAGGTGCTTGATGGCCGGCAGGACATGATGGGCTGAAGGGCCTGTTTCAGTGCTGTATTACTCTATGTCTCTAAATCCAGCTGAAATTTTGAAATGCTGCATTACAGAGGTGGTGCTAGATTTCTCCAGAAAACATCTGAATGATTTAGCATGGGAAGTTCAGACGTCTCACTCTTTTTCTGCAGTACTATTAATGCAGTCTGTCTCAATACATCCAACTGATATCAGTCAAGTGTATTCATTTTGAGGATAACCTCTTAGCTTTCTTAAACTTCCCAGCTGCAAAATTCACCCACTACTGTGGGTGGTCTTAGAGGTCCAAAATGGCATCTGCAATTCTGGTGCAAGTCACACTGGGTGCCATTTTGGAGAGTGCTTTAGCTTGTGTGCAGTAAACATTCACCAGTAGTATGCAGAGTAGGCAGATCATGACGTCAATCAGTATGTAATGCTAGTTTGCCTGCACAGCCATTTTGGAGCTCAATGCTCCAGCTAATGGCCTATCTTAAACTCTACAGGGATTGGTATACCACATGCTGAAGGACTTTGTCCTGACTTAAAGGATTCTGCACAGACCATTTGTTCCCAGTCACAGGTGCACTAGTATGCCTTTCCCTTGGACTACATCATGACAGGGAGAATAGGCAAAGGCAACACAGAGCAGTACAAGCTGCTGGAAGAAGGAGGAGGAGAATGGGGGCTCTCAACAGTCCCATAACCATCCAGGGTGTTCAGGGAGCAAGTCTCCTACCCGAACCTCAGGGTGGAATAGTGATTTCAGATGTCTGTGCTTCGCTAAGGACGTCCTCACTGAAATCTGCCACCTGCTGCAGCTACACTCCAACCTCAGAGAAGGGCAATGACCGCATTGCCAGTGGCTGTGAAGGTGAATGTGGCCATGAATTTTTAACCATTGGCTGGAGCAGGGGGTATTTGCGACATCTCCCAGTTTTCTGTTCACCGTTGCGTTAGGGAGGTCACTGAGGCTGTGTATTCTAAGAGAGGTGAACACATTTAATTCTCTCTTGCTGGGGAGCAGCAGGCAGAGTGAACATGTGGTTTCGCGAGGATTGCAGGCTTCTTCATGCAGAGTTCCATTGAATGCGCACACGTCGCTTTGTGGCTACTGCATGTCAACTCTGAGCTCTACCTCCTTTAAAACCAAAAGCAAAATATTGTGGATGCTGGAAATCTGAAAAACAAACAATAAATGCTGGAAATACTCAGCAGGTTTGGCAGCATCTGTGGAAAGGACATAATCCCCAGCGTCTGGGGGTTCTGATGAAGGGTCACTGACCTGAAACGTTAACTCTGCTTCTCTCTCCACAGATGCTGCCAGACCTGCTGAGTATTTCCAGCATTTCTTGTTTGTGCTCCTTTAAAACCGATCTCTTTGACCAAGCTGTTGGCCATTTACTCTAATATGGCTTTTGTGGCTCGGTGTCAAGTTTTACTTTATAATACTCCCAGTGAAGTGCCTTGGGACACTTTATTACATTAAAGGCGCTGTAGAAATATAAGTTGTATTTGTCATTGTACCACAACTGAGTCATTCCACTCTGTCAATGTCCAGCTGGTGTGTGACCATACACAACACATCATACAAGTCAATGCCCAGTAGCCTGGCAGCAGTCATGATACCTTCATTCTGTGGCAGTCCACTTTGCCAGCTGCATTTGAGTCACCACAGCAAACCAAAGGGTGACCAGGAGTAAATGGATGACATGGCCGATGACTCCGGTGTGCCACATGCAATAGAATAGAACAGACCATTGACGTGCAGAGACAAGGCCTCCATTGCTTGGACCACACTGGAGGAATCCTGTAGTACTCGGCAGAGCAGGTGTCAAGATTTGTGCTGGTCTGCTGCATGCTGCACAACCTTGCCATCTTAGAATCATAGAAAACTTGTGGCACAGAAGGAGGCCATTCAGCCCATCATGTCCATGCCGGCCGAGAAGAAAAATAGAAACTAGCCGCCCAATCTAATCCCACCTTCCAGCACCTGGTCCATAGCATTGCAGGTTACAGCACTTCAGGTGCAGGTCCAGGTACCTTTTAAAAGAATTGAGGATTTCTGTCTCCACCACCATTCCTGGCAGGGAATTCCAGACACCCACCACCCTCTGGGTGAAAATTTTTTTCCTCATGTCCTCTCTAATCCTTCGACCTTAAATCTGTGCCCCCTGGTAATTGACCTGTCCACTAGGGGAAACAGGTCCTTCCTGTCTACTCTATTGAGGCCCCTCCTAACCCTGTACACCTCAATTAAGTCACCCCTCAGCCTCCTCTGTTCTAAGGAAAACAACTCTAGCCGATCCAATCTTTCCTCATAGCTGCAACTTTCAAGCCCTGACAACATTCTTGTAAATCTCCTATGTACTCTCTCTAGAGCAACTATGTTCTTTCTGTAATGTGGTGACCAGAACTGTACGCAATATTCCAATTGTGGCCTAACCAGCGTTTTATACTGTTGCAACATTACATTCCTGCTTTTGAATTCTCTACCTCAGCCAATAGAGGAAAGCATTCCATATACCACCTTCATTCCTATCTACCTGTCCTGCCACCTTAAAGGACCTGTGTACATACACTCCAAGGTCTCTCACTTCTCCTACCCCTCTCGGTATCCTCCCATTTATTGTGTATTCCCTTGCTTTATTTGCCCTCCCCAAGTGTGCATTACCTCACACTTATCTGGATTGAATTCCATTTGCCATTTTTCCGCCCACTCAACCAAACTATTGATATCATTCTGGA
This sequence comes from Heterodontus francisci, assembly GCF_036365525.1. NCBI lineage: Eukaryota > Metazoa > Chordata > Chondrichthyes > Heterodontiformes > Heterodontidae > Heterodontus > Heterodontus francisci. The sequence continues at coordinate 203,727,159 of NC_090372.1, forward strand.
GTCTAAAGCCATCCTCTTCACTATCAACTACACGGCCAATTTTTGTGTCATCAGTAAATTTCCCAATCATTCCTCCCACATTTAAGTCCAAATCTTGAGTGAACAGTTCTTGCTACCAGCTACACAGTGAGCAGCTGAGGAGGAGCAGAAAGAGTAAACCAACACAGCCCCTTTCTGAACGGTATACAATTCTTCCGATTGCGATACCAGAAAACATAAACCCAATTCTCCATTCACCAATAGTCCCACATCTTGCCTCCCCTCTGTTATTGACCATCACATAGCTCAGCCTCTCCACTTTGTGGACCAAGGCCATCAGTGCAGTGTTGAAAAATCTTGGAGCCTGCTCCAGCCACAATGTAGCTCCCCTTTAAGAGGTGCAGACTGGCTTTAAGTAGCGCAGTATAGCTTGAACCTGCGCTAGCCTGCTCAGGTGCACAGCCACTCAACACCGCGCTTCGTGCTGGCTGCATATTGCAATCATTTAAGTTAGCAGGCAGTATGAAGTTTGTGTGCAGGGTAATCCCAGATTGTGATCCTTGCCCCCGTTTCGGGCTCTGTGCAATTTTGCTCCTTCTGCTTTCATACTGCTCTCTAATTACACTTCAAATTATTCGTTAAGAGATTGATAGGTGTGGAGAAGTTTAACTGACCCTTTCTAAGAGATATTTCAGACACCATTGATCTGAATGGAACAGTGTGACGTCTGTTCTGCTCTCGTGACTGTGAGCATTCCAAATCATCGTAACTCGCTGTGGGGAAAAAACTTCTCCTCATCTCCCCTCCAGTTCTTTTGCCAATTACTTTAAACCTGTGACCTCTTGTACTGCTGAAATAGCCACATACATTTTGCCTTTGACAGGTTACTGGCAGCTAAATGAAACCATCACTTTGTAAGGTTTCACATTTCTGCTTTCACTCTTCCCAAGGGTTTTGGAGCACGCATTTTGTACTCTCCTAAATTGGCTCTAGTGGGAGTGTGTGAAATATTGCAGTGTGAAAGGATGAGGTAGAGAAGTAATGGAACTAGTGAGCACCATATGACTAAATGAGACGAGTACAACCAAATGGATTAAACATCATCTTACAATTTTTTCTAGTATCGTAAAAGATGATGAACTCAGTTAAAAATGCAATAACCTTGAAGTGGATCAAATATATTAAATCAATGCTATATTTTGAGGAAGTATACAATCATGGATTGTTACAGCATAAAAGGAGATAATTTGGCCCATTGGGCCTGGGCTGGCTCTTTGAAAGAGCTAAGCAATTCTGTGCTCTTTCCCCCTAGCCCTGTAATTTTTTTTCCCATTCAAGCATTTATTTTATTCCCTTTTGAAAGTTACTATTGAATCTACATCCACCACTCTTACAATCTGCAACATAGCATCTGAAACAACTTGCTGCATTTTAAAAAATGATTCTGCTCATTTCTCCTCCGCTTCTTTTGCCAATTATCTTAAATCTGTCTTCTGGTTACCGACCTTCTTGCCAATGGAAATAGTTGTCAAGAAAACACAATATGCCAAATGAGGAATTTTTAATTTATCGGTGGAAAACTTACATTAAACTTTTAATGGAGAAAATCTTAGTTAACTTTAAAAAAAAAAACTGCAGCCAAGATGGCCACTGTAATTTGCATTTGAAACATCTTTGCACATTACAAGGCCCCAACCAGTGCCAGAAGTCTAACAAGAAGCCCAGCCTGAACAATGCTTTGGCTAACTGAGTAGATCATCCTTGTTAGAGGGACATTCAAAGCCATCTTGAGGCATTCATAAGTGGAGACATCCCTCTAGGGGGTAAACACTAACAACACCACCTGAGAGGTTTTTGGGTTTGAGACTTTGGACCTCATTAAAAACAAAGGGGATTGAGAGAACCATGTGACCGTCTGTCCATTTCTGAAAACTTGGAGTTTTGTTGCAGAGAGACAGGCAGTAACTGAGTGTGCAGCAGCAGAGATACCTTTGTGCCTCCCTTTCTTTCTTTCTCTCTCTCTCTCTCTCTCTCTAGAAAAGATCAAGTTTGAAAACAGTCTGCTACTGTGGACCCTCCCAGCCTACAGATTGCTACAGCCAGAGACCAGGGGAAAGAGAACCACCTACCACTCTGCCTTCAGGAAAACCCTGAGCAAAGCAGGCCTGCCTCTAAGTGTACTTTGAAGTGTAACTACTACAAGAGTACAACTCCTGCCGGACAACCACCAAATCATCCAACCTCAAACTACTTTTAACTTTTATTTATTCTGGACTTTAATCCAACCTAAAACCTACTTTCCACTTCATAATCTATTTGTGTGTGTGTGCTCCTCGTGTGAATGTGTAGCATTTTAAAAATTATTTTTAAATCGGGGTTAGATTGTTAAGTATAATAAACTTAGCTCTTTCTTGTTTAAACTCAAGAAAACCTGTCCGATTGGTTCTTTCAAGATCACAGTAAAGGGAAAAGGTAAAACACACAGAGGTGGTAAGCACAACCACTGGTTAAAAGAAATAAACCCTGTTGCAGTCAAATAAGAGGAAAGGCAAGAGCGGAGCCTGAGACCCCCCTGTTCACTTGGCTGTAACATAGTTCTTCTTATTTACTCTATCAAAAGCCTTCGTGATCTTGAAATGGAATGAACTAAATTGCAATTCAGTTTTTTTTTAAAAACACATCTCATATCCTAGCAGTGGCGATACTTGATAGGAAAATGGAACTTAAGACTAAACCACGCTGCCCCTTACCCCCCCGCCCCCCCATCTTACTGGAACAGATACTATTTCTAATGGGTGATGCGTTTCCTTTTTCTTGACGCAAACACACCAATCACACAGACAGGATCGGTGACACTAAAAGCTGGGCTCTTGTATTGAAGATCCTAACATATATACAGCAATGCTGGGGAGGCAGGGTAACATGTCTTATCCCTTTAGCTGCTTCCAACAACTGCCTAGAGATCACATGGGTTTGTACATCATATTCTGTCTGGCGATGGGCAGCTGTTTCAGATAGCCCCTCTTAAAGCAATACCACAACATTTCCCCTTTTTTCTAAATTGAAAATGTGTCATAAAATAATCAGAACTATTTACAATATAGCGAGTGAAAAGGTATTGAATATTTAAAATGTACAGCAACAAATTTACAAGTCTCTAAAGCGTATTGGATGTCTAATGATACAAGTTTAGCTTGTCGTCGCTGTACAGTCTCACAGTTTTGACTGTCGGGAATGTTGGGTTTGGGTCTTGTCTTCCAACGTGTCGGCTGGCACTGGGATTGCTTAGCGCTTCTTGGTCTGGAACTTCTCGAATTGGCAGAGGTTCTGACGCTAAATAATGCTTGTACCTTTTGTATGATGCTTCTCTTTCCGTCTTATCCAGTTTAATCTTCAATTTGGTTTGAACATGGATGCTGCACTTGCGTGAAGGATCAATTGAAGGGATGGCATCAGTGAGTATGTGTAAATCACATTGCCCTTAAAACTGCCAATCTTGTCAAACCTGTCTGGATCGAGTGAGTTTAAGTCGGCCACAGAGGTGATTGGCTTGTCCTTCTGGTCAGTAGGCTTAACATTCGTGTCGATGCTGTGGATTGTCACTAATGTGGGGTCTCTGCATGCTGATGAAGCCTGCAATTGATGGACCTGTGATATCCACAATATAAAAAATTTGGGGTGACCAGAGTGAGTTATTATATTTGCACTCGAGCATTATGGATCCCAAAGACTGAATCGCTGAACCATTGTATGCTGCCAGCTTGACGGTGGTCGGTTTAGCCATAGTTTGCCATTTCTGAGGATACATATTCTTAAGGATATGGAGCGGTAGAATATTGGCATTTGTACCTGTGTCAGTCTGAGTCCAGAGTGTTTGCCTGACAGGTTTCTGTGGGCAAATAACCTGGATGGTAGCAAAGGCTTCTGATGGAACCACCACGTCAATACACTCTTGTGAGGTTGACAGTATGAAACGCCTGCTCACTTTGTGTGTCAATGCCTTGGTCATGTTCCGTTTCCAACCTCTTTGTCTGGCTGGTCATCTCGTGGATTTCTTGCCTTTGAAATTTGGACTGTTCCCTCTGTCTGTTAGGATGTCGTACTTGCTGTGTATCCAACTGTGGCTTGTCTTGTGACCTAGGTTTCTTGCATTGGCGCATCCAGTGCGCTCTGCTGCCGTAGGCTTTGCAAATATCATGGAATGCCGGACACATTTTTGGTGAATGTACAAGGCCACGCCGCCTATATGGTTTGCCAGACTTGGCTGTGTTGGCAACTGTACCAATAATAGATGAAGTGCACAGGGCTTGTAGGGTCTGCCTGCCCATAGAATGGCCTCAAATTTACGCCAGCTTTTAAGCAAGGTGCCTAAACGGTAGCCTTTGGTTTGGTCAAGGAGGTATTTTTGGAATGCTTCAATGAGGATGGAAGCTATCACAAGTTCGATAATGTTGTCAGCTAGCTCAGCCTCAGAAAAATTGCAATCACACCCCTTCTCTCTACATCGGCTCACGAATTGGTCTATTGTTTCCTTTGGCTGCTGCCAAAATGACTCGACAGTGTATTCTGAAGTTGAGCTTGACTTTCAACCAGTCTTCCAACGGGGACCATATTTTAATTGGGTCTTTTAAGTCATCCTCCGAAAGACTGGACGTATTTAACCTGTGGGGGTCTTCATTCCCAATGGTAATCTTAACTTTAATTGCTTGTCTATCTGGCTGAGCAACGGCCAACTCAAAAAAACACAGCTCCATTCACTGTCTGAATAATTTAAATTCAGTGAGGAGATCTGCTGCCTTCCAGTTTAGGGATGGAAACTTAGTGATCGTTTTGTCTTAAACATCATCAGTGACTGGAATAAAGATTAAGACTTGCACAGCCCTGAAGGGGTTAAATTCTGTGGTCGCTGTCTTTGCCCTATAACTGGCAGTATAAGCTTTCTTTGTAACCAAAAAAAAGCTGCCTTGCTATTTTGGAGAAAAGAAATCTCTGCAGCAGCTAAGAAAAAACTTCCTGGCTGTTTTTTGAAAAAAAAAAATCACTGCCTGCAGTTCCACAGGCTACCACAGCCTAGTGGAGCAGTAGAGAGAGAAGCTTTGTGAGTGAGGCACCAACTCTGGGTTTGCATGCTTTCTTTAGGCCCGGCCCACGAAGGGCGATTTCACCGTGAAAAGGCTCTCAGTAATGGCACTAGAAGAAAAAGTTGTTTTTTTTTCCTTTTAGCTCTCCTGATCGTCCATGAAATGGTCAGTAATGGAGCTGGAAAAGCTTTTTCTTTATTTAGTTTGCCCAAGACCATCAAGAGAAAAACAAGAAAATGGCTATGAAGCTCTTCTGCCCTTCTCAAATGTTTGGAGGCTGTTGCGCATGGATCCTTCCGTCTGGTTGTGTTGCGATCGATCAATCATGCCCCTCCTGTCCCCCCAAACCCCCGATCTGGTGGCCCAACAGCGATTATGGCGCTCCCGATCGATGGAGCTCTGCCCAGTGCACATCTGTCAGTCAACTTTTGATGGATTGCTTCCTGTGCAAACCGTTATCGCAGCTTGATTTTAATTTTAATTCTTTCACGGGATGTGGACATAGGCCATCATTTGTTGCCCATCTCCTTGAACTGCTGCAGTCCATGTTGTGTAGGTACGTCCATAGTGCTGTTAGGAAGACAGTTACATGGATTTTGACTCGGATTCACATTCCCTTAAAGTAAAGCTGTATGATGAAGACTCAACAACTGCCAGTCGACGTGAGGTGCAATGTCCTGATGATGCAGACTTGCTGTGTGTTCGACGCCAACAATATCGCAGAGTTACTTACGCAGAATTCAACGCTGTTGCAAGGATCGCAGACATACCTGATGTGCTTCCAAACCTTCACACCTGAGCTTCTGTAGCAAGCGATGGGTTCAACTTCAGGATCTTGAAGTCAGATCTTCAACAACCACCAGCTGCTACCATATTACCATACCATATAAAAGATCATCGAATCTTTTATTGAAGACACTAACTTATATGTGCAGCAATACTGAGAAGGCAGGTTAACACATCTTATCTCTGTAGCTGCTTCCAACAACTGCATAGAGATCATATGGGTCTGTACATCACATCCTGTCTGGTGATGGGCAGCCATTTCAGATACACCCCTTAAAGTAACATCACAACAATGGGATGCTAGAGGAGACTAGTTGAGGAAATGTGTCAGCCATTATGAAGGCATTATTGAGAACTAGTGTTGTTTTTGCAGGACTAGAAACAAGCAAATGTTTTTATTGTTAAAATGGAAAAGGGAGAAATCTAGGCCAGCCAGCCTAAAGTCAATAGGTAAAATATTGGAAGCTATCTAATAGATAGGCTTAAAAAAATATCGCTACAGTAATAATTTAATAGATTTGGAAGGGGAAGGTTATGCTTGAGAAACCTTCTTGAATTCTTTGACGTATATGGAGCAAATACTGAACTCTTTATGTTGTTTGTTATGAGATCTCAAAGTGTTTTAAGGCAGTTCCACATGAAAGACTTTTATTAACAATCCAGTGTAGAATGAAACAGGAAATAGGAGGGTGAAGTTCACCAATTCACACTTATGGTTGGACATTCATCTGCTGGGCACTTGTATCTTGAGTTTGGTTTGTGAGATCACAGAGTTTTCGTGCATGATCATTAGTGGACAGAAAGTACTGAGGGACAACCTGACCTCCCTATTCTTGAATTCCTGATTACGCATTCCTAGTAGATTAAGTTTTACAACAGGAACACAAATTCTTAAAATTGCCGCTTGGGAATTCTCATAAGGTAGGGAGGAAGGGGAGATGTTAACTGGCCCTGCTCATTGAGCTACAGAAGAGATGTACAAGTTTTGGAAAGTGCACCGAGAAGGATGTTGTCGAGTGAGATATGGGGAAAAATTAGGGTGGTTTCATCTCTAAGGTACAGAGAGAAAGGGAGTGAAGGTAACGTCATTGAAATATGTTAACCCAGAATATTATTTCAAAGTAAACTGGTAGTCACAAAATTTAAATTAGTGAAAAGAAAATTTTTATGCAGACCAACAGGTCTCCCGCGGCGTTGCTTGTGTGTAGCCTGGTGTTTAGAGCATAGTTAAGATGAAGCTGTATTTATCCTGCCGTATTCCGTTAAAGTCTCTGCTCAGGTCCTCCCTGTCAAAGGTCTAAGGTTGTGGGTTCAAGTCGTACACCAGATTTATTTGAGCTTACATTACTTGGAGGAGGTGAAACACACGTGAACAGAGCCTTGCATCAGTGAGGAAGAGCCAAGTGCAAGGAGTTAGAAAGGGTAAATTATCTCCAGTTATAAGAAGCATTGATTTAAAAAGTTTAAACGCTCCTACATTTCCACCTAGCTTGGAGCTGTTCAGTTCTTTTCAGTTTATTTTAACTTGCATGTCTGTTGAAAAGAAGAAAGCTAAGGCTTGGAGTCAGTGATGGGGAAAGAAGGATCCACTTGTGTGGTAAATTAAATTTGCTCATGTTCGAATGAATCTGACCAGGATTAAATGTGACTGATAAGCGATGCGTAGAAGCTTTGCTGCAAGTTTTACATAAAATATATTAGATGTGATAGTTTTATCGACAAGCACACACTAACTTCAATTAATGGATGGATAATTAAGAGCATTTTTTACTCAGGAGTAAACTGCCAGACAGAGTAGTCGAGAAACGAACTTTTTTTTTTGCAGGAGGTATGAGAAAAATGTTTACATTCCTAGGATTCCTCCTTGTTCAGACGATAGATAGAGCAGTAACACCAGCAGAAACCTGAAGACATTGTGAGTATAATTCAAAAGCGAACTGCTGCGGATGCTGGAAATCTGAAATAAGGACAGAAAATGCTGGAAATAGTCAGCAGGTCAGGCAGCACTGGTGGTGAGATAAATAGAGTTAATGTTTCAGGCCTTTCGTCATTGACCTAAAACCAAGATTGGTAGATTTTTGATAGGCAAGGGTATTAATGGATATGGAACCAAGATACAGATCAGCCATGATATAATTGAATGGCGGAACAGGCTCGAGGGGCTGAATGGCCTCCTCTTGTTCCTGTGCTTCTAGATGCATTCACAGGTTCCATTGTATGTGTGGATTTGTATGGATTTTCTCCATTTTCCACCTGTCAAATCAAAATAACAACCAAAGACATTGGGCCAGATTTTATTTCCTGGATCTGGATCCCTATGCCAGGCTGAATTCCCAGAAGTGGCTGAGGCAGGACCTTGGACGGGATTTTAGAGGAGGTGGATAACTGAGAGGCTGCCTCCAGAAGCCCTATCCAATTAAGGACGGCGGGCGGGCTCTGCAGCTAGGAGGGCCATTGGGAGCTCCCAAGACTCTGGGCGGCCAGCAGTCCCGCTGGGAGAGGTCGGCGCAGCCGCTGTAGGTGGGGCAACTGTGAGATGGAGGCATCCTCTGAATGGTTCAAAATATAATGTGGCCACAGCTGCCAGGCCTTGAGTAGAGGGGGGGAACCTCTCCACAGGATGGACTGCGGCTGTGGCGCTTGCAGTCCAGTGGGTCCATGTTGGGCTGCTTTGCAGGACGCACCTCTGGACCCCCAGCGTGCTGCTGGGATGCCTCCACCCTTCTATCTTTAGGCTGCAGCCACATCGGGGGTCGGGTGGGTGAGGTCTGTCTGCCGTCTGGGAAATTCAGGTAGCGTGCGAAGAGCGCCCTCAATCGTCACTTTAATAGGCCTAATTGGCTACCTGCTCCTGGCAGGCTCTTAACCCCGCCCCCCCCCCCCCCCCCCCCATAAACAGCCTCACTGAAAATCAGCCAGAGGCAGGAACACACCAGCAGACCGAGAAACTGCCAGCACACTTGCCTCCAAACTCGCCTCCGCCTCCAGATTAAAATTCAGCCCATTGATTACGGCTTCGAAAGGCATTTGCGTTTCCTACTGCCACTGAGTAACCAACAGTGAGTGTAGCCACTCAAAAGCTAGTGTTCTGTGCTGCTGAAGGAGTGTACATCACATCAGTTATACAGCAGTGTATATATAAAGACTTCATTACAAGGCTGCACTTTATCCAAATCATGCGGGATACAGACTGAGGAAAAATGAATGAGTCATGCCTCTTCATTCAGACACGCAGGTTCTTTTCAAAATTGGTTTATCTCCTCTGTCACTCTTCCTCCTCCGTCACAGATCTGCTGTGTGTCTTTGGTCACATTGCTACATGTGATTAGAGGGTACAAGCTTTATCATGTGTTTTGCATTCCCATTTTAGACGGTCAAAGCTGTTCATGCCTAGCTGAGACAATGTCAGTAACACATTGATGATATATCTGCTTTAATCCAATGTTGTTGCAATATGTAGTTACCATGGCACCTGTCAAGTGATAAGTGTAGCTGAATATGATCGAAGTTCACTTTCCTTTTAGCAGTCTCATTCTGGAATTAAAATTTTACTTAGATGTCGCTGTAAATAATGAATTTTTTCCACCCTAACAACAGCAACAAATTGCCTTTATATGGCAACTTTAACATAGTGGTATTCCCAAGGCACTTCACAGGGGTGTTATCAAATAAAATTTGAAACCGAGCCACATGTTCAGACAGGAGGTTGATAAAAGAGGTTGATTTTAAGGAGCATCTTAATGGAGGAGAGAAAAATAGCCAAGCAGAAAGGTTTAGGGATGGAATTCCAGAGCTTGGGGCCTAGGCAGTTGAAGACTGCACTAGTGGAGCCAAGAAAATTGGGGATGTGCAAGAGTCCAGAATTGGAGGAGCCGCAGATATCTTGGAGGGTTGTGGGGCTGGAGGAGGTCACAGAGATAGGGAGCGCAGAGGCCACGGAGGGATTTGAAAAGCAAGGGTGAGAATTTTAAAATCGAAGCATTGCTGGACCGGAAACCAATGTAGGTCAGTGAGCACAATGGTAATTGGTGAATGGAACATCGTGTGAGTTACGACATAGGGACAGTGAAGTCCGTGCTTCCTGCTCTATGGCTTGGCTATGTACGGAAATGGTTCAATGATCCATCAAGACAGCCTTGGGAACCGATGCTGTACAATGCGATGAACTGAAAGCTGAGAGTTTCATCTGTGGTTGAGTGGGTAGCACTCTCACCTAATGAGTCAAAAAGTTGTGGGTTCAATTCCCACTCTAGAGACTTGAGCACAAAATCCAGGCTGAAGCTCCCAGCTCAGTACGGAGGGAGTGCTACACAGTCAGAGCTGCCATCTCTTGGATGAAATATTAAACCCAGGCCCTGTTTTCCCTCTCAGGTGGATCCCATGGCACCATATTGAGGAAGAGCAGCTGAGTTCTCCCTGGTGTGCTGGTCAATATCTATCCGTCAATCAACATCACGCAGATTATCTGGTCATTGTAACATTGCTGTTTGTGAGACCTTTGCTGCGCGCAAATTAGCTGCTGCCTTTTCTACAATAAAACTACATTTCAGTAGTACGTCACTGGTTGTAAAATGCTTTGGGTTGTTTTGATATCATTAAAGGTGCTATATAATTGCAAGTTCTTTCTCTGGGTTGATGGGTCACATGAGCGAGGGGCTCATGTAACCACAGTAGCTGAAGTACAGTAGCTTAAGTGTAATCAGAGAAAACAGAACTGACACGTCTGCTGTTGTGTTGTAATGTAACTGACCGTGTGTCATCCAAATGCAATGCCAAATATGAACAGATTGGTCTGTGTGTGCATACTGTGGACTGAGCCGAGGAAACCAGTTCAAAACTTTAAGGGTCACTGTACTATAATGGGATTGATATCTGTACACTCTGCACTAAAAATGGCAAGTGTTGTTCATGCCATTGCATCATGGTTGCCATTTTACAGTGGAGAGGGTATCAGCTCCGCGTGTTGCAATTCACGTGCAGCTGGATCCACTTGCCAAGCCAGTGCAGCTGCTTATCTAATGAATATAAAACAGCTTTGACCCCATTTTCTAAAAAGAAAATCAACTTGGAAAGATCCAGTTTTTGATCCCTGATCTGTGCTGAGTTGTCGAATCTCACATTGAGCGCTACAATTCCCCGAGGTTTCACTATGGCAGCAGAAGGGTAATAATCAGTCAGAGTAGCCCTTGCTGCTGGTACACTCCTGGAAAGTGTATTTATGTGGAGTCAGGTAAGGCTAGCATGAGGCTTATCAATGATGGTGTTTCTACATTTTAATAGCTTGTCAACATTCATCGCCTAAGCATGCAATAAAGACAATGGCTGGGTGGGTAGTGACGAGGATGGTCGTGAAACCTTTGCCTAGAATACGTCAGCGCCTTCAGAGAGAACGTTAGAATTATTCAGTATAACGACATAGAAACAAGCTATCTGGCTCACCTAATCTGTGTGGTTTTGTCCAAAGGAGCCTCCGAGTCTAATTCCGTATTGCTTCCCTAAGAGCTACCTTGTCTAAACCTACAGTTCAGTCTCTCTCTCAGCCATGTTGACTGCCATCTACTGAAAGATTTTCTGCATCTCTCCAATTCTAGCCTCCTGCACAAGTCCGATTTTCATTGCTGCACTATTGGCCATGCTTTCAGCTGCATAGGCCTTTAGCTCCGGAATTTCCCACCTAAACCTCATGGCCTCTTAACCTCCTTTTCCTCCTTTAGGACACTCCTTAAAGCCTAATGCAAGAGCAAAATACTGCAGAAATCTGTAATAAAAACAGAAAATGCTAGAAATGCTCAGCAGGTCTGGCAGCATCTGTGGAGGGAGAAACAAAGTTCATGTTTCAGGTTGATGACCTTTCATCAGAACTGGCAAAGGTGTACTAGATTTTGAGCAAGTGAAAATGGGGGGTGGGGGGGTGGTGGAAGGAAGAACGAAAGGGAAGGTCTGTGATGGGGTGGAGGGGCAGGAGACATTAAATGACAAAATGTTTCATTGTACCAAGCCAAGTGAGGAAACAAAAGATATGTCTGGATGAGATGTAGATGACTGTATAGCAGTCGTCCAAACACAAGTAAACATACGAACATATGAATTAGGAGCAGAAGTAGGCCACTCGGCCCTTCGAGCCTGCTCAGCCATTCAATAAGTTCATGGCTGAACTGATTATTCCACATTTCCACCTACCCCCAATAACCTTCCACCCCCATACTTATCAAGTATCTATCTACCTCAGGCTTAAAAATATTCAAAGACTCTGCTTCCACTGCCTTTTGAGGAAGAGAATTCCAAAGACTGTCAAACCTCTGGGAGAAAAAATTTCTCCTCATCTCTGTCTTGAATGGGAAACCCCATATTTTTAAACAGAGACCCCTCGTTCTAGATTCTCCCACAAGGGGAAACATCCTTTCCACATCCAACCTGTCAAGACCTCAGGATCTTATATGTTTCGATCAAGTCGCCTCTTACTCTTCTAAATTCCAGCAGATATAAGCCTAGCCTGTCCAATCCTTCCTTGTAAGACAGCCCGCCCATTCCAGGTATTAGTCTAGTAAACCTTCTCTGAGCTGCCTCTAATGCATTCACATCCTTCCTTAAATAAGGAGACCAGTACTGTACACAGTACTCCAGATGTGGTCTCACCAATGCGCTGTACAGCTGAAGCATAACCTCCCTACTTTTGTATTCAATTCTCCTCATGATAAACACTAACATTCTATTAGCTTTCCGAATTATGTGCTGTACTTGCATACTAACCTTTTGTGATTCATGCAATAGGACACCCAGATCCCTCTGCATCTCAGAGCTCTGCAATCTCTCAGCATTTAGGTAATATGCTTTTTTATTCTTCCTGTCAAAGTGGACAATTTCACCCTTTCCCACATTATACTCCATTTGCCAGGTCTTTGCCCATTCACTTAGCCTATCTATATCCCTTCGTAGCCTCCTTATATCCTCTTCACAAGTTACTTTCCTACTTATCTTTGTGTCATCAGCAAATTTAGCAACTATACCATTGGTCCCTTCATCTACGTCATTTATATAAATTGGAAAATGTTGAGGCCACAGCACAGATCTCTGTGGCACACCACTCGTTACATCTTGCCAACCAGAAAATTACCCATTTATTCCTACTCTCTGTTTCCTGTTAGCTAGCCAATCTTCTATCCATGTCAATATGTTACCATGAGCTTTTATTTTCTGCAATAACCTTTGATGTGGCACCTTATCAAATGCCTTCTGGAAACCTAAGTATAATACATCCACCAGTTCCCCTTTATCCACAGCACTCATAGAACTCCAATAAATTGGTTAAACATGATTTCCTTTTCACAAAACCATGTTGACTCCACCTAATTACCATGAATTTTTCTAAATGCCCTGCTATAATGTCTTTAATAATAGCTTCTAACATTTTCCCTAAGACAGATGTTAAGCTAACTGGCCTGTAGTTTCATGCTCTCTGTCTCCCTCCTTTTTTGAATAAAGGAATTACATTGGCTATTTTCCACTTTAATAGAACCTTTCCCGAATCTAGGGAATTTTTGGAAAATTAAAACTAACACATCAACTATCTCACTAGCCACTTCTTTTAACACCCTAGCACCCTAGGATGAAGTCCATCAGGACCCGGGGACTTGTCAGCCCGCAGCTTGGACTGTTTGTTTTTGGGCCCAGACTCAGCACTGCTCAACCAGCTTGGGCACACACGCACCCCCCCCCCCCCCCCCCGCCCCCGCCCCAGCCTGCTTGTACCAAGAGACCCAAGGATCGATGGAAATTGGTTCTCGTGCCTTATCAGCGTACTCAGCCCAAGCTGTCAAGTTGAGAAGCAGTGGCGTAGTGGTTATGTCACTGAGCTAGTAATCCAGAGGCCCACGCTAAGGCCCTGGGAACACAGGTTCAAATCCCACCGTGGCAACTGGTGGAATTTAAATTCAATTAACTAATAAATTCAATTAATTAATAAAAGCTTAGGAATTGAAGGCCAGTCTCATCAACAGTGCCATGAAACTATTATTGTAAAAACCCATCTGGTTCACTAATGTCCTTTTAGGGAAGGAAATCTACCGTCCTTACCTGGTCTGGCCTATATGTGACTCCAGATCCACAGCAATGTGGTTGACTCTTACATGCCCTCTGAACTGGCCAAGCAAACCACTCAGTTGTTGAGGGCAATTAGGGATGGGAAACAAATGCTGGCCTTGCCAGCGATGCCCAAATCCTATGAAATAGCTCAGATCTCACGAAAAAATAAGAAGTCAGGGCAGCAATTCACCCCTTCTTGCCTTTATAGAATGGGGTTTTAAAAAAAAAAAATCTTTAATTACTTTCCTTGTGTTGGAGTTGGCAAATTTACTTTTTAAGGGGCCCCACTCTAACACCTGTGCAAATTGGGCACAGTCCATTATTGAACTGCTAAATTAGTATGTTTTGTGCCCATTTTATGCCTGAAAAATAGGCACAACACATACAAAATTTTTTTTTTACCCCAGATGTCCTTGTCTGTTATCTAGTGACTGTTATACTTGGGGGAGATGAAGCAAGCAGAATCTGTTTAGTATGGAGGTATTTTCAAATGCCACACTGGCTGATGAAAGTTTTGAATTGAGTCAACTCTCTTTTTAGCAGATTCTATGATCTGATACCTCAAACCAGGAAGTGCTGCAGTGCTGTTGGTGGTTGACCGGACATTCTTGATCATGAATGGGACTTGGCTCACTGGGGCCTGAAGTTCTTCCTGCTCAGCTTCAGATAATCAGTGCCCTGAAGACTGCTGGACAATCAGCACGAAGACACCAGGGTTTTGTGTGGTTTCAAATGCTTAAGCTTCACTAGTATCCTCGCACACATTTGGTGGCACCTAAATCTTGGATCTTTCCAGCTTGCACCTAAATCCTCCGGACTTGGCTAAATAGGATGTGTCCCTGTGGGGGGGGGGGAAACGGTATGCTTCCCTTATTAACCAAACTGGAAGTCTACCTATTTGGAATTCTCAATGGTTTGCTTTGAATACTGTTGAGCCTTGCACATCTCAAGACATCAGGAACATCACAGACTGCATCTAATCCATACTGCTAATAGACTGGCTGTTACAATATAGAAATGTTTGGGGAATGAATTTCATTCCTTGGGAAAATACCGAAGAGTATTTTTATAATCAGAAAGCTGTTGGCACAGGTACAGAAGTGCATAGAGAGAAACAAATTCTTCAGTCAAGGCAGTTGCTATTTTTGAAGCAGCTTACCAGACAGAAGGATCCGATCTTGAAAGTCCAGTTGAGAGGTATCATTGCTATAGCAGCATTGCTAAATAATGTGCTTGCCAGGATTTCCAGGCTGCAGTGCTATTTAGCAACGTTTTAATCTATTTGGCAGCAGTGCTGACTTTCTGCTTTGTTTCAGAAATGGTGGGGGACAGGGACAGGGAAAGCAATGGAAAGTCATTTAGTTATAGGACCACAACTGTTATTGATTAAACTTTAAACCACTCCTTGCCCCATTCCCTCCTGAATGACTCGATGCATATTTTAAAAAAAATACATTGGGATGTGGGCATCACTGGCTAGGCCAGCATTTATTGCCCATCCTTAATTCCTTTCACAAGGTGGTGGTGAGCTGCCTTGTTGAACCGCTGCAGTCCACATGGGGTAGGGACACCCGCAGTGCTGTTAGGAAGGGAGTTCCAGGATTTTGACCCAGTAACAGTGAAGGAACGGCGATATAGTTCCAAGTCAGGATGGGGTGTGATTTGGAGGGGAACTTGCAGGTGGTGGTGTTCCCATGCAACAGCTGCCCTTGTCCTTCTAGGTGGTAGAGGTCGCAGGTTTGGAAGGTGCTGTCTAAGAAGCCTTGTTGAATTGCTGCAGTGCATCTTGTAGATGGTACACACTGCTGCCACTGTGCGTCGGTGGTGAAGGGAGTGAATGTTGAAGGTGATGAATGAGTTGCCAATCAAGCAGGCTGCTATGTCCTGGATGGTCGAGCTTCTATAGTGTTGGAACTGCATCCATCCAGACATGTATTCCATCACACTCCTGACTTGTGCCTTGTAGATGGTGGGCAGGCATTTGGAAGACAGGAGGTGAGTTATTTGCTGCAAAATTCCCAGCCTCTGACCTGCTCTTGCAGTTACAGCATTTATGTGGCTGGTCCAGTTCATTTTCTGGTCAGTGGTGATGCCCAGGATGTTGATAGTGAGGGATTCAGTGATGGTAATGCCATTGAACGTCAAGGGGAGATGGTTAGATTCTCTCTTGTTTGAGATGGTCATGGCTCAGCACTTGTGTGGCGCAAATGTTACTTAACACTTATCAGTCCAAGCCCGGATGTTGTCCAGGTCTTTCTGTATATGGACATGGGCTGCTTCAGTATCTGATGAGTCGCGAATGGTGCTGAACATTGTGTAATCATCAGCAAATGTCCCCACTGCTGACCTTATGATGGAGGGAAGGTCATTGATGAAGCTGCTGAAGATGTTTGGGCCTAGGACACTACCCTGAGGAACTCCGGCAGTGATGTCCTGGAGCTGAGATGATTGACTTCCAACAACCAAAAACATCATCCTTTGCACTAGATATGACTGCAAACAGCGTAGGGTTTTCCCCCTGATTCCCATTGACTCCAGTTTTGCTCGGATCCTTGATGCCATACTCGGTCAAATGCTGCCTTGATGTCAAGCGCAGTCACGCTCACCTCACCTCTGGAGTTTAGCTCTTTTGTCCAGTTTTGGACCAAGTCTGTAATGAGGTCAGGAGCTGAGTGGCCCTGGCGGAACCCAAACAGAGCGTCACTGAGCAGGTTATTGCTGAGCAAGTGCTGCTTGATAGCAGTGTTGATGACCCCTTCCATCACTTTACTGATGATCGGGAGTAGTCTGATAGGGCAGCAATCGGCCAGGCTGGTTTTGTTCTGCTTTTTGTGCACAGGACATACCTTGGCAATTTTCCACATTGCCGGGTAGATGCCAGTGTTGTAGCTGTACTGGAACAGCTTGGCTAGGAGCATGGCTAGTTCTGGAGCACAAGTCCTCAGTTCTATTGCTGGAATGTTGTCAGGGCCCATAGCCGTTGCAGTATCCAGTGCCTTCAGCCGTTTCTTGATACCATGTGGACTGAATCAGATTGGCTGAAGACTGGCATCTGTGATGCTGGGGTCCTCAGGAGGAGGCCGAGATGGATCATCAATTCGGCACTTCTGGCCGAAGATTGTTGCAAATGCTTCAGCCTTTTGCACTGATGTGCTGGGCTCCCCCATTGTTGAGGATGGGGATATATCTGGAGCCTCCTCCTCCTGTCAGTTGTTGAATTGTCCACCACCATTCACGGCTGGATGTGGCAGGACTGCAGAGCTTAGATCTGATCCGTTGGTTGTGAGATCGTTTAGCCCTGTCTATTGCATGCTGCTTCAGCTGTTTGGCCTATAGGTATTCCTGGGTTGTAACTTCACCAGGTTGACACCTCATTTTTAGGTATGATGCTGCTCCTGGCATGCCCTCCTGCACTCTTCATTGAACCAGGGTTGGTCCCCCGGCTTGATGGTAATGGTAGAGTGGGGGATATATTGGGCCATGAGGTTACAGATTGTGGTTGAATACAATTCTGCTGCTGATGATGACCCACAGCGTCTCATGGATGCCCAGTTTTGAGTTGCTAGATCTGTTTGAAATCTATCCCATTTAGCACGATGGTGGGTATCCTCAGGGTATCAGGGGAGGCGGTGGCATACTGGTATTGTCACTAGACTAGTAACCCAGAGACCCAGGTATTGCTCTGGGGACATGAGTTCGAATCCACCACAGCAGAAGGTGGAATTTGAATTCAATTAATAAATCTGGAATTAAAAGCTAGTCTAATGATGGCCACGAAACCATTGTCGATTGTTGTAAAAACCCATCTGGTTCACTAATGTCCTTTAGGGAAGGAAATCTGCTGTCCTTACCTGGTCTGGCCGACATGTGACTCCAGATCCACAGCAATGTGGTTGACTCTTACATGCCCTCGAAATGTTCTAGCAAGCCACTCAGTTCAAGGGCAATTAGGGATGGGCAATAAATGCTGGCCTGGCCTGCGATGCCCACAACCCATGAAAGAATTTATTTTTAAATGTGAAGAAGGGACTTTGTCTCCACAAGGACAGTGCGGCGGTCACGCCTACCAATATTGTCATGGACAGGTGCATCTGCGGCAGGTAGATTGGTGAGGACGAGGTCATGTAGGTTTTTCCCTCTTGTTGGTTCCCTCACCACCTGCCGCAGACCTAGTCTAGCAACTATGTCCTTTAGGACTCGATCAGCTTGGTCAGTAGTGGTGATACCAAGCCACGCTTGGTGATGGACATTGAAGTCCCCCACCCAGAGTACATTTTGTGCCCTTGCTACCTTCAGTCCCTCTTCCAATTGGTGTTCAACATGGAGTTGCACTGATTCATCAGCTGAGGTGGGGGGGGGGCGGTGGGGGGAGGTTGTGTGGGGGGTGGCGGTAGATGGTAATCAGCAGGAGGTTTCCTTGCCCACATTTGACCTGATGCCATGAGACTTCATGGGGTCTGGAGTCAATGCTGAGGACTCCCAGAGAAACTTCTTCCCAACTGTATGACACTGTGCCAACACCTCTGGTTGGTCTGTCCTGCCAGTGGGACAGGACATACCCAGGGATGGTCATGGTGGTGTCTGGGACATTGTGTGTAAGGTATGATTCCGTGAGTATGACTATGTGAGGTTGTTGCTTGACTAATCCGTGACGGGTCTGTCTCCCAGCTTTGGCACAAGCCCTCAGATGTTAGTAAGGAGGACGTTGCAGGGTCGACAGGGCTGGGTTTGCCGTTGTCGTTTCCGGTGCCTGGGTTGATGCCGGGTGGTCCGTCCGGTTTCATTCCATGTCTTAGACCTTGTAGCGGTTTGACACAACTGAGTGGCTTGCTAGGCCATTTCAGAGTCAACCACATTGCTGTGGATCTGGAGTCACATGTAAGCCAGACCAGGTAAGGACAGCAGATTTCCTTCCCGAAAGGACATTAGTGAACCAGATGGGTTTTTACAACAATCGACAATGGTTTCATGGCCATCATTAGACTAGCTTTTAATTCCAGATTTATGAATTGAATTCAAATTCCACCGTCTGTCATGGTCCAGCATTAGTCTGGGGCTCTGGGTTATTAGTCTAGTGACATTACCACTGCATCACCACCTCCCCTTAAATGCATGTGATAGGGGCGGCGCAGTGGTTAGCACCGCAGCCTCACAGCTCCAGGGACCCGGGTTCGATTCCGGGTACTGCCTGTGTGGAGTTTGCAAGTTCTCCCTGTGTCTGCGTGGGTTTTCTCCGGGTGCTCCGGTTTCCTCCCACAAGCCAAAAGACTTGCAGGTTGATAGGTAAATTGGCCATTATAAATTGTCACCAGTATAGGTAGGTGGTAGGGAAATATAGGGACAGGTGGGGATGTTTGTTGGGAATATGGGATTAGTGTAGGATTAGTATAAATGGGTGGTTGATGTTCGGCACAGACTCGGTGGACCGAAGGGCCTGTTTCAGTGCTGTATCTCTAATCTAAAATCTAATCAATACAGCACTAATGTTTATGTGCCAGGAAGATCCAGTTTTGATCCATTTTTGGCATCTTTGGGCTAATATTCTAATGCTCATGTCAGACTCTCCCCTTCCGCCACCCATAAACTTGAGCTCATCCAAAACTCTGCTGCTAGTATCCTAAATGTACCATGCCTCATTCACCAATCACCACACTGCTCACTGACCTGCATTGGCTCCTGGTCAGGCATCACCTTCATTCTCAAATTCTCAGTCTTGTTTTCAAATTCCTCTGTGGCCGCATCTCTTTCTTCCCCCCCCCCCCCGCCCCCCCCCACCTCTGTCATCTCCTCTAGTCCTACAACCCTCTGAGATCTCTGCACTCCTCCAATTCTGGCCTCTTTAATTTTAATCACCACCATTGCTGGCATTGCCTTCAGCTGCCTAGGCCCTAAGCTCAGGAATGCTCTCCCTAAACCTCCCTGCCTCTCTTTTTTTGCTCTTTTAAGACGCCCCTTAAAACCTACCTCTTTTACCAAGCTTTTGGTCACCTGCCACAGTATCATCTTACATGTGGCTTGGTGTCAAATCTTCTTTGATAATGCACCTGTGAACTTGGGACTTTTTATAGATGCTATAAAAATGTCAGCTGTTGTGGTAGTAAGGGGAAATTGAGGGTTCTTGCTCGGGATGACATTCCAGGGTTCCCTGTTGGGTTGGGCTTGATCTGACTTTGTGGTGATGGTTCACACAACTAGAACTTGGGGTCACTGTTTAAAAATAAGGGGTCGCCGATTTTAGACCGAGATGAAGAGAAATTTTTTCTCTCAGACGGTCGTAAGTCTTTGGAACTCTCCTGCTCAAAAGGCGGTGGAGGCAGAGTCTTTATATATTTTTAAGGTAGAGGTTGATAGATTCTTGATAAGCAAGGGGGTGAAAGGTTATCGGGGGTAGGCGGGAATGTGGAGTTGAAGTTACAATCAGATCAGCCATGATCTTATTGAATGGTGGAGCAGACTCGAGGGGCTGAGTGGCCCACTCCTGCTCCGAATTCGTATGTTAAGAACCTACAGGCATCCACTGTTGTGGCTTGCCCATGCGTGAGGTAAGACATGGATGCTACTGTCTAAGGAGCCATATGCTAGCTTGAGCCATCTGTTAAAAGAAGAGGGTTCAGCTGTACACTGTGGCAAAACTACCATGCCTATAAGGAAAAGAAGGAAAGAAAGGCGTGCATTTATATTGCACGACCACAAAATGGACCAAATCGTTTTATATCCAGTGAGGTACCTTTTGAAGTGTAGCCACTGTTGTAATGTAGGAAACACAACAGCTAACTTGAGTATGGCAAGCTCCAACAAGCAGCAGCGTGATAATGACCAGATAATCTGTTTTAATGATGTTGGTGAGGTATGAACAGTAGGCAGGACTTCATGGAAAACTCCCCTGCTTTTTGAATTAGTGCCGTGGGATCTTTTACGTCCACCTGAGAGGGCGGAAGGGGCCTCGGTTTAACTTCTCATCCGAAAAATGGCAACCCCAACAGTGCAGCACTCCCTCAGTACTGCACTGAAGTGTCAGCCTGGATTGTATACTCAAGTCTGTAGAATGGGGCTTGAATCCACAACCTTTTGACTCTGAGGCAAGAGTGCTATTCACTGAGCCAAGACTGACACTAGAATGCAGTAGACAATCTTAAATTCATTATAAATTCTATGTTGTATTAGTTTGTCAATTTGTCGTTTGGCCAAGAAGAACAACTAATTTACAGCTAGGGGCAGGATTTTCCATCTTGGGACAGGACCCAGCTGTGCTTTGCATGCCTGTCGACTGGAAAAATTGCAGCTGGTGTGGGAGAGGGTCTTTTATAGACCCCTTAATTTAATTGGTTGTTCCACCCACCCCAGCCCCCAACCTGGCCTTCCTGAAAATGGCTCAAGGGCGGGATGGTGCCGGCAGTGAAATTATGTGCCCGTGCGCCTCAGTTCCCTCTGCCATCGGCCTGCGAAAATCCTGCCCTAGATTTCTGTCAGTAACATCTTTGTGTGCAGCTGGAAGTGAGAAATACACAAACACAGTCAAATGTCTAGCTGCCTGATGCAAAGGGAGGTGAATCACCTCTATTTATATTATTACGACCAGGTGAGAAAGGGGTTTAGCGTTCCCTCTCAGCCTTCACTTGGTCTTACCGTAACAGGGTACTGTAATTTTAAACACAGCGTTTTTTTTTAGTTCCCCTTAGTGAATCCTTGTTCACTAACTTCCAATTGTAAGGCAAATAAACCAGCCAAACAGGTTTTCTTAGCTTTACAGAAAAAAAGGTTGAACTTTATTTAACTTAAACTCTAGTTCGGTTAACGCCTACGGATATGTGACCCGCCCACGCTAGCATGCATACGCAATACACACATGCAGATAGAGACAGAAAAGAGCAGAGGAAATAAAGTGGAAAATCTTGAGGCAATGTCTGAAGATGGTTTTGGTTATTGTTCTTCGAGCTTGCTGTAAAGTCCTTGATTGTAGGTAGGTCTTGCTTTTTGTTGGGGCCCAGTATTTTTCTTAAACCTTGTTCGATGTAGGAAACTTTTCTCTCTTGAAGATCATGTGTCCTCAGTGGGTCCAGAGGCTTGTGAGAAAGAGATGGGAGCAGACAGGAGAGGTCTTCTCACTCCAGGAGCAAACAGTCTTTTCTCAGGTTCAAACTCTTTGTACAAATCAGAAAAACCCTGGTTGCCTAGCAGGTTAGTCATGTGACTAGTTGGTCTGACCACGTCTGTTTGTGGATTCTCTTGGCTAGGCCGAACCTGGAATGTCTCTTCTTACGCACAATACCTGGTGCTCAAAGTCCATTGTGGGTTAAATTGGAGCAGGGAATAGCCCCTTTTTCCCTCCAAGCACTGTCTGTTAGTATGCACATGTTTCTTTTTCTAGTATAGCTAATCTGTTTAACAAGTCATTTCCTCGCTCCAGCAACAGTTTAAAATTATTGTTCATATGACAAAATTAATATGCCTCATTCTTGGCACGTGGGGTGGGGTGGTGGGGGGGAGGAATCTGCAAGACAATATTAATTGCTTGTAAACATCTTCGTCAAGTCAAAATTGTTCAATAATTCATTAATGTTTGCTGACTGTAATGGTTGTCCCACCAGGTGGACAGGAACAGGAGTAGACCACTCAGCCTCTTAAACCTATTCTGTTATTCAGTTACATCATGGCTGATCTGTATTGTAACTCCACTGACCTGCCTTGATTCTGTAACCCTTTATATCCTTGCCTAATTAAAATCTATCAATCTCAGTTTTGAAATTTTCACCCGACCCACTAGCATCAATAGCTTTTTGCAGGAGAGAGTTCCAGATTTTTACTACCCTTTATGTGAAGAAGTGCTTCCTGATATTCCCGAATAGCCTTGTTTTAATTTTACATTTTTAAATTGTTCATGGGATGTAGGCATCATTGCCCATCCTTAATTGCCCTCGAGAAGAATGGTGGTGAGCTTCCTTCTTGAAATGCTGCAGTTGTGGTGAAGTTGCCCCCACAGTACTGTTAGGTAGGGAGCTCCAGGATTTTGACCAAGTGACAGTGAAGGAACGGCGATATAATTTCAAGTCAGGATGGTGTGTGACCTGGAGGAGAACTTGCAGGTGATGGTATTCGTATGCACCTGCTGGCCTTGCCTTCGAGGTGTTAGAAGTCATGGGTTTGGGAGGTGCATTGGAAGAAGCCTTGGTAATTGCTTGTAAATATTACACATGGCAGCCATGGTGTGCTGGTGCTGGAAGGAGTCTCATGTTGTGGTTATGACCCCTTTTTCTGGAGTCAGCCACTTTTCATGATCTGAAATTAATTCAGTAAAATCCTGTTTGATTCGGTTCTGTTTATTGAGTTGGTTCAGCACTGCAGTTCCTTTCATCTCTGGCCTGTCACTGCAAGAAGTACTTCAAAGTAGATTTTTACTTTGGAGATGAACAAAAAGAGAGGCATATAATCAGGCACTGTCTACACACTCCAAGCTTCATTACACTGTGTCACCATATCAGTCAGGAGCTGAAGACAGGGGCTCCATGAGAATCATTCTCAAGGCTTTTCACAAATTTTACAAAAATAGTGAGAACTTCAGAACATGTTTTGGAAGAGAAGGTACAGTTAATTTACAGTTATTTGCTGATTACTGCTTGATTCTGTACCACTGCATTTCCCACAGTAAACTTGATTTAGTAATTTTAAGCCCGAACTGCATGTTCAACCAGCATGTGTTCCTCACCTCCCACTAATTCCAGGAGATATGATGAACAGGGAAACTACTTTTAATGCGTTCTCGCATACCTCAAGTAGAAAAGCCATGTTTCGGTTTATGGTTAGTACAGGCTTGGCTTTTTTGTGTTCCCAATACTTTTTAATTGTATGCACCATAACAAGTTGTTTAATTACAGTTATTTGTAAAATTACTTATCAAGTTTATTTTGGCAAATACAATGACAGAATCAAAAACAAATCAGCAAATAACTGTAATTAAGTAACGTTTTGTATTGAATACAATTAAAAAGTATTGGGAAAAAGCCCAAATGGTAACAATGATGGCTTGCGCTGGACAGACTATGTTGCCTCTTGTGGGTACTTTGTGGCAACAATTTTGGAAACGATAATGAGGAGGATTAAAAAATGTTTAAAAATAAAGGTGAATGAAATGTCCCTTGATGAAATAGTATCTGCAATTAAAATGCAGGAATTTCAGAGAGTGGGATCGAGGTGGCTGTCAGTGGTGGGTCCAAGTGAGGGCTTGGAAGAATGTTCAATGGGGAGTTACGGGAATAGAGAAGATGTGGATAGATATAAAGACAAGAGTCGAATTTTAAATTTGAGATGTTGGCAGAAACAAAAGCCACTTTTGGCCACTGAGGACTTGGGTTAAGCAAGACTTGATTTGGGTTAGGGTACGAGCAGCAGAGTTTTGAATGTATTGGGGCTTATGGATATGTAACAAGTCCTTTTCTAACGCACGTACTACGGGCATTAAATGGCAAGTTCCTCTCCACTATGCAGAAGTGAACATCCTGTCGAGGAATTATTAGATAATTATGATTTTAAAATTCTATAGTCAAGGCTCTTATCCAAAGGAAATTGGTCTGTCAATGATAATGCAGGAAGAAGTACTCTTAGTGGGATGAAAGGTCTTTTATTCCTTTCCTGTGTTCCTTATGGTCTTGCAGAGAAAAGAGGAAATCCAAACCGAAAGAAAAGTGCGGCATCACTCTTTTAAAATCAGAACCTTATTGTTTATCCATCAACAATCCCCTTAGTTTGTTCCGATTAGTTGGCTCTAAATGTCTTTGTTGCAGAAAAAATGCAGGCTGTTCAGAATTCAATTAAAGTGACCGTGGAACTGTCGGTCTGTCGTAAAAATCCAACTGGTTCTCCGGTGTGCTTTAGGAAAAATGAACTGTCATCTTTGTCTGGTTCAGCCTATACGTGACTCCAATCCCACACCAATGTGGTTGATTCTGATTTGGCCACACAACCCACTCAGTTGTTTGAAAAAAAAAACCCCTACTCAGCATTTCAAGAGGAAGGCCCAGCACCACCTTCTCCAGGACAACTAGGAGATTAGCAATAAATGCTGACCTTGTCAGTGACGCCCATAACCTGGGAATAAATAATCATTTTTTCAAATACTCTTCCCAAGAATGCAGTAGTTTTATTACTTAACCCCCATCCCAAAAACAAACTGTAAATAGTCAGAATTTTCATGTACAAGAATACATGATATAAAACCCTTTCCCTCACAGTAGTCTTATGAACATAGTGAATGAAAGATCTTTTATGTTACTTGCGAAGACGGACAGGACTTCAATGTCTCTTCTAAAAGAAGGTACCACATACAGTGCAGCGCTCCCTCGGTAGGAGGTCTGATAGCACAGTGATTATGTTACTGGTCTAGTAATCGAGAGGCCTAGACTAATGTCTGAGTCATGAGTTGAAATTCCACCATGGCAGCAAGGTAATTTAAATTGAATTAATTAAATAAAATCTGTAATAAATAAAAAGCTAGTCTCAGTAATGGTGATCATGAAACTATTGGATTGATGCTTTAAAAAAAAAAAAATCTGGTTCACTAATGTCCTTTTCAGGTAGGAAATATGCCGTCCTTACCCAGTCTGGCCTATATGTGACTCCAGACCCATAGCAATGTGGTTGACTCTTAACAGCCCCAGCAAGCTACTCAGCTGTCTTAAATATGATGGCTGACATCGCGTTCTCAAGGGCAGTTAGGGGTGGGCAATAACTGGCCTTGGCAGCGACACTCATGCTGTGAATGAATTTTTTAAAGTGCCACACAAGGAACTGGATTTTGTGCTGGAGGCGGGGCTCATGGGCACTGAGCCGAAAAGACGGGGAAAACCCCACGTCTGCCTTTTCGTGCCCCCCTCCCCCGGAGCAGTGGCCACTGCCAGTACTGCAGAGGCCTTGGATCCAGGCCCAGCGTTGGAACCCAGACCCAAGGTGGGAGAGGCAGAGGGGTTGGGTTGTCCAGTCTGGGGGTGGGTGGGTCCCAGGGGGGTAACGTTCCCGGTGGGGGTCTTCCAGGGGCCACAAAGTACCCACGACGATGTGACCCCTCCCCAAGTCCACAGGGAGGGTGGCATTGATTGAAAGGCGTCCTCCCCGCATGGCGGAGGCCCCGCCCCCCGACACTGGTAGGATCCCAGCAGCGGTGGGAAGAAGCCCTTAATTGGCCGTTAATAGGCCACTTATGGGCCTCTGAGCAGAAAGGCAGTCGTCAGCCTATCCCGCCTCCAGGAAGATCGCTTGCAACGGGCCTTCCGCCCCGCTGCCACCCATTGTGATTCTCCGTACCCCCCCCCCCCCCGCTTCACCTCCGATCCCCCCTCGGGGGCCCATAAAGTCCAGCCCTAGAGGTATCAGCCTGGTTATGTGCTCACGTTTCTGAATATTAGATTTGAACTCAAAATCTTCTGTCTCAGAGGCAAGAGTGCTACCAACTAAGCCAAAGCTGACACTTCATTAATTGTGATCGTGGGTTCCAGCCTCTGGAATCCTAATAGCTGAACAGTTCACACCCAGGTACCTCCTATTGACTTGGCATGGTCCAGCATTGAAGTAGAGTTGTCAACTAAAGGCCAGCTACCTGACCCGAACCTGATGGGACCTGACGACGTGTCGGGTTCGGGTCGGGTTGCACTTCCGGGTCCAGCATTCGGGCTCGTGTCGGAAACGCTCTATCACAGGTAAATGGCTCCAATGTTAATTTAATTTTTGGACTAGAAAGGTGGTTTTGTTAGTTATTTTAAGCTTGTGCAGATCAGCAGCAAAGTGAAAAATGGAAGGTAGGTTAACTGATGGTCGGGTCGGTTGCGGATAAAAATGGAAGGACTCTAGCTGGGTCGGGCTCAGGGTCGGATGTGGTTCTGTCTGGCTCCGGTTGGGTTTCGTTTGCAGACCCGAACAGACTTTTATTGTCAACCCTCCAGGAATGCCCTGGAGTCTCCAGGAGTTAAAAACTAATCTCTGGGTGGCTGCTGCAAGCAATCCAGGAGAAAAATCACTAAGCATTAAAAACAATTTTTTTTAAAAAAACTTTTGTTTACTAGTTATAGAACTATTAGCAAAGGGAAAAAGGCTGTTTGACTGACAGTCAAGAGTCATCCAATCGGGTAATGAAGAATCTTTTCACTTTCTGATTGGTGTGTGAAGTTGGTGCCGTTGTGAAGATGGACGTGTTGGAGCATAGGGGATGGAGTGGTTGGAGGCAGAAGGATATGTGATGACGCCTCCAGGAATATGTCTAGCCAGACATTGACGGCCTTGAGGAGTCCACAGTCTTTTTGCATAGCTTTTAGTTCAGAGGAGTGTGAGGCCATAATTAAAATAACTAAAAATGTCGGCAAATTTGATGTTGAGGCACTGATCATAGGGACTGGATTTTTTGAGCCGAATAGCTTTTTCCTCTTCCACCACTAAACTCCCATACCTCACCCCAACCCCCCCTGCCCCGCCCTGCTCCTTTTAATAAAAATAAAATTCTTGTAGGCACATGCACGACAACCAGTACTCAAACTAGATTCTTCAGTAATTACCGAATTTCTTCTAAAACCCTTTCCGTTCTAATTGGCCTGATGATGGTCTTGGAAGATCACTCTTAGAGTTTGAACTCTTAAGGAGCTAGGCTCACTAACCATGACCATAACTTTCATTTTTTTAGGTCATGGTTTATAAATTCTACTTAATAAAAAAAAATCCAATTTCTCTATCCCACCCAAGACACGATTGTGATGTAAGTGCCGTGTTATTTAAGATAAATATGTTTAATTGAAAAGTTTCATTACAGATAGTCATTCTAGTAAAGTAATTGGCAAAAGAACCAGAGGGGAGAAGAGAATTTTTCTTTTACTTAGTGCATTATGATCTGAAATGCACTGCCTGAAAGGGTGGTGGAAGCAGATTCAAAAATAACTTTCAAAAGGGAATTGAATAAATGCTTGAAAAGGAGAAAGAGCAGGGGAGAAGGGCAAATTGGATTGCTGTTCCCAAAGAGCCATCAGAGGCACAATGGGCTGAATGACCTCATCCTTTTACTCTATGATTCCACTGACTTGGAGATTCTTTCCTTTGTTTCAGTTTTGTCCCCTTTTACTCTACTGTTGTCTTGCAAGTCCTGGAGTACTCTTGCTGTAGTACGACTTGACAGGGGCCTGAAGCCCACAGCTGGTCATGTTTGGCAGGTGAACCTAAACATTGCAGGTCGCCAGGCCATTCAGTATCCAAAAAGAAAACATCATTTGGAGTTAGGTTTCAAATTAAAATTTTGTAAAGTCTTCATTTTTTTAGGTTGGCACCTTTTGATCATTTCCTGTCTCAGTTGACCCTCCCTGCTGGAGCCGGGGTAATTTAACTGTTCTGAAACAATTGCTGCAGCCTAGACAGCTGGGAGAATGGGATCACATGACCCTGAACTGCTTCCGTGCTTTCTGAGTACATATAGTTGTCGAGAACTGGCCAAACGTTGTGTGCTTCTATTAGGCTATGATAATTCATTTGCTAGAATGCAAAAATATGAAACAAATCTGTACTCGAGTAATCCCTATTTGGCATCACAGTGAGATGATCTCATTGATGGTCTGGTGCTTAACAGTTGACCCGTTAAAGTGGCACTTCCCTTGTCCATTGAACAGGCAGTTTCACTCCCAAAAAACAGAAGTTACTCTGTTTAACAAATTGGCCTTTATAAACCTTTGCTTTTCTTCTCCCTTTGAAATGGTGTTGGCAAGTAAACACAGCAATATTCACACAGCTTTTAATTATGCCTTGCCAACTGGCAATTGTAGGATAATAAATTACTAGCTTAGCACCACTAAAAAAAATCATCCAGACCATTGAAACTTGATCAAAGGGCATCATTTGTGGGATGTTTTTCTAATGTAGTGCACTCAGTATATATGATTATTATTTTAATTTTATTTACATTTTCAAGCACTATTCCTGTAATTGTCACATACCCAAAATGCTAAGAAGAGGGAACAACACAGTTAGCATTTCTGCGAGCGCAGTGGCTCAAGGAATTTGAAGATTTTTAACTGAAGCTGGTTTGGAAGGTCACGGGCACTGTTTCCTTTGGAAAAGGTCTGAATGAATGCCGATTCAGTGAGATTGTTACCTCTTGCAAACGCTACCAGGAGGGCTGTTAATATTCACCGAATGTCCTATCTGCTATGAGGACAACAGATCCTAGCTTTAAATCTTTATTTGGCTAATGCAAGGTGAACTGAAACCAAAATATTTGTATATATTTATCTGAATTACTATAAAGTCACTAGAATTCTAGAATGGTTACAGCACAGAAGGAGACCATTCGGCCCATCATGCCCATGCCGGCTCTCTGGAAGAGCAACTCGCCTTGTCCCACTTTCCCACCTTTTCTCCTTAGCCCTGCAAATTTATTCACTTCAGATAGATATCCAATTCTCTTTTGAAGGCCTCGATTGAATCTGCCTGCACCACACTCTCAGGCAGTGTATTCTAGATCCTCCAACTCTGCCATCATCTTTTTATCCTGCAACTGACTCTGTACATCTCCTGGATCTTAATTGCTATGAAAGTACCTCTGATACTCTACCCTTAAACAGCTTCTGGACTTCACTTGCTACACTTGTCTCCAAACTCTGACAACAGCTTGTTGATGCTCCGTGTTGATTCTACCCTAATTAAGTCTTCATTATTCCACCACGGGACCCGAACTTTAACTCTGGACTCCTTCCTATTATCTCCATCTATTTCCTATTTACTATCAGGTTTTTATGTACACTAATTTTTATGTAGCTAGACATATGTAACTTGAGCTCTCTCAGTCCATTTGCGAGCACATTTTGGCTGCCGCTCCGGACCTGGGCCCATCAATCTATTTCTACTTTTGCTCTTTCTCTTTAACTTGTTTTCTCTTTACCCCTCCTAGACTCTTCTATTGTCATGTCACCTTTTACTTCTCCACTCTCAGGTACTCTACCCTCCCAATTCCCTGCCACAACCCTTCAGTACTCCTCACCCTTTCTGTTCCCTGCCACCATCCCAGGCTTGACTCCCTATTAGAGAAGCCTACAGCTTCCCTCTGTGCCTCTCTTGGCATTCTCCAACGGGCTCATCAAGGCACTCAGTGCTGACTCATTATGAGCAGCAATCCCAATTGCCCCAGCCCACTCTGTCGTCAACCTTCCCACCCAGTGGGCCCACTGGGAGCTAATCGAGCCAATCTTCTTCCTGTCCGACATGCCCTCCCACTCCTAACCCTGTGGACTCTGCCAGCGGATCAGCTCTCACCACCCCTCTGTGCATCTCCCTCCAGAATATCTGTTCCCTTGTGAACGAGGCCCTTGCCATCCATGAACTTATTGTGATTTCTTGCACAGTCTTCACGGAAAACTGCCCATCTGGCTACATCTTCCACCACTTGCCCTGCCAAGACCCTCGCGGTGGCGGTGAGGCGCTTATCACCAGCTCATACCGTGAACTGACCCCCTACTCCTCTGGCACTTTCTCCTCCTTCAAGCATCTCGCCTTGTTCCACTCCCTCACCTTTCTTTTGAAAATCCTCATTCTCTACTGCCTTTCCAAGTACAATAAAAATGTTCTCACTGAGATATCTTCACTGCTTTCCTCCCTCAGCCTCCGCACTGAAAGACTTCTCATCCTCAGTGATTTCAATCTCCATCTCAACTCATCATGTACTCTCTCCTCTGAGTTCACTGCCCTCTTATCCGCCCTAAATCTCTCCCTGCATGTAAACCTCCCAACCCATATCCACAGTCACTCACTCAAACTTGCCATCTCATATGGTCTTGCTAGTCCCATCATATCCATTACAGATAAGGACATCTCTGATCACTTCCTTGTATCACTCTCCACCCACATTCCCCCTTCCCTGCTCCAACCCTACCTCATTCAGTATTTGTCCCTGGGAAAAACTATCCCCCAATTCACTTCCAACTGTACTTTCAAAATCTCAATTGTCTAGCCTTTGACCCTCCATTCATTGCAGCATTTCTGCAGCTACAAATTTGCTCAACCATATCCTCACCTTTGATGCCCTTGGGCAAATTATTGGAATCTATTCTGAGAGACAGGATAAACTGTCACTTAGAAAGGCACAGTTGATCAAGGATAGTCAGCATGGATTTGTTAAGGGAAGATCTTGTTTCACCAACTTGATCGAATTTTTGGAAGAAGTAACAAGGAAAATAGATGAGGGTAGTGCAGTTGATGTGGTCTACATGAATTTTAGCAAGGCTTTTGACAAGGTCCCACATGGCAGACTGGTTAAAAACATAAAATCCCATGGGATCCAGGGAAATGCAGCAAGGTGGATACAAAATTGGCTCAGTGGCAGGAAACAAAGGGTAATTGTTGACGAGTGTTTTTCCGACTGGAGGGCTGTTTCCAGTGGCGTTCCGCAGGACTCAGCATTGGATCCCCTGCCTTTTGTGGTATATATTAATGATTTGTACGTAAATGTAAGGGGCATGATCAAGAGGTTTGCAGACGACACAAAGATTGGTCGTGTGATAGATAGCGAGGAGAATAACTGTAGACTGCAGGAAGATATCAATGGACTGGTCAGATGGGCAGAAAAGTGGCAAATGGAATTCAGCCCGGAGAAGTGTGAAGTGATGCATTTGAGGAGGTCAAACAAGGCAAAGGAATACACAATTAATGGGAAAATAATGAGAAGTATAGAGGAAGTGAGGGGCCTTGGAGTGAACCTAGTAGGACAGGTGGTTAAGAAGGCCTATCGAATCCTTTCCTTTATTAGCCAAGGTATAGAATATAAGAGCAGGGAGTTTATGCTGGAAGCGTATAATTCGTTGGTTAGGCCACAACTTGAGTACTCTGTGGCGTTCTGGTTACCTCATTACAGAAAGGATATAATTGCACTAGAGAGGGTACAGAGGAGATTTACGAGGATGTTGCCAGGATTGGAAAAAAGCAGCTATGAGGAAAGATTGGATTGGCTGGGGTTGTTCTCCTTGGAACAGAGAAGGCTGAGGGGAGATCTGACTGAAATGTACAAAATTTTGAGGGACATGGATAGAGTGGAGGTGAAGGGCCAATTCACCTTAGCCAAGAGGTCAGTGACTAGGGGGCATAGATTTAAAGTGATTGTTAGAAAAATTAGAGGGGAGATGAGGAAAACCTTTTTCACCCAGAAGGTGGTGGGGGCCTGGAACTCACTACCTGAAAGGGTAGTTGAGGCAGAAACCCGCAACTCATTCAAAAGGGGACTGGATATGCACCTCGGGTGCGGTAATCTACAGGACTACGGACCAAATGTTGGGAAGTGGGATTAGGATAGGTGGTTCTTTTTTGGCTGGCACAGACATGATTGGCCAAGTGGCCTCTTTCTGTGCCTTAAACCTTCTATGATTAAAAGTGCTATATAAATATAAGTTGTTGTTGCTAACCACTCTGTTTGTTAAAAAGAAAGTTTTTCTTCATGTCGCCATTGCTTCTTTTATCAATCACCTTAAATTGGTGTCCTCTGGTTCTCGACCTCCCTCTTAGACCCCCACCTTGATTTTGAACACCTCTATAAAATCTCTTAATCTTCCTTTCCTAAAGGAAAATAACCCCAGCTTCTCCAATCTATCCATGTTACTGAAGTTTCTCATCCCTGGAACCATTCTCGTGGATCTTTCCTGCACCTTCTCTAAAGCCTTCACATCCTTCCTAAAGTGTGGTAACCAAAACTGGACGCACTACTCCAGTTGAGGCCGAACCAGGGTTTTATACAGGTTCAGCATAACTTCCTTGCTTTTGTACTCTATGCCCCTCTTTATACAGCCCAGATCCTCTTTCCCATATCCGCTTTCTCAATCTTCCCTGCCACCTTCAATGATTTGTGCGCATATACGCATAGGTCCCTCGGCTCCTGCATCCCCTTTAGAATTGTACCCTTTGGCTGGAATTTTATGTCCGGGCGGAGGCCCCTTCCAATGGCCAAAAAGTTGGGGGTGAGCCCACTTCAGCCAGGCCTGGAAGCCACGCTGTAATTTTACGTGGCCCAGGCCCTTAATTGGCCTTGGGTGGGACTTCTGTCCTTCTGAGGGGTGTCATAGGGAGCTGTAGCCACTGCAGGAACTGCACCCAGTGAGAGGAGCAGCACTGGAGGAGTCCCCGGAACTGAGGTAAGTTTGTGGGGACCCGCTGGGGATAGTTGGCTGGGCCCCGGCAAGGCGGGTTGGGGGCTGGTCGGTCGAGGGGAGTGGGGGTGGTGGTAGGGGGGGCGGGGGAGAGCTCCAGCGGGGCAGCATGTGCCGTTTGGGGGGGGGGGGGGGTTCCTCAGGGCACAGCATACCTGATCAGGAGGGCCCCTCCCAGACCACAAGGATGCCACCAGGTTTTACAGGGCAACTTCCTCAGCTGCCAAATTGCCTGTCCGCCACTGGTAGTATACCAGCGATGGTGGGAGGAGGCCCTTAAGCCTAGGACAGGCGAGCCATTTGTCACCTGCCCAGCTGCTAGTAAAATTTCAGCGGAGATGGGAAGGCGGGAGCGGCACCCCCGCCTCCCACTCAATTTTGTGAACCCCCCCTCCCCCAACCTCCCCAATCACCTGCAGTCTGCTCCCGTGGGGCTGTAAAATTCCAGGCTTCATTTTATATTGCCTCTCCTCATTCTTCCTACCAAAATGAAACACTTCACACTTCTCTGCATTAAATCTCATCCACCATATGCCTGCCCATTCCACCAAGTCCTCTTTAAAGTTTATCACAATCCTCCTCACAGTTCGCAATACTTCCAAGTTTTGTGTCGTCCACATATTTTGAAATTGTGCCCTAGGTCATATTCTAGGTCATTAATATAGATCAAGAAAAACAATGGTCCTAACACGATCCCCTGGGGAACCCCAGTATATAACTTCCTTCAGGCTGAAAAACGACTGTTCACCACTACTATGTTTCCTGTGTTACGACCGTGGCGGGAGCAATGCACTGTCAATTCAGTTCCATCACTCCACAGGTCGCAGCATATTATTAAAGTTTGCCCACCCAACTGGAAAACAGCCAAATTAAACACTCTCGTAACCCCCAGAATAAAACCGACCAAACCAGGTATCTTTAGACAACACCAAATTAACTATTTATTAAAAAAACTGAATCTTAAACACTATTAAGATCAACCTATGTCTAAAGACCTTATAACTTATTTTAATCTAACTCCCCCATTCACACACATATACTCAAAGATCACAGTTAGCTGGTTTCTTGTTTAGAAAATGTGATTAAAAATTAGCTGTTTCTTAAGAATAAATAAATAAGTAAGTCTTTGTAGGTTACATTCCTGATGGATGAGGTATTCTAATGTGAACATAATCAAATGCTACTTGAAATCTCCACATGGGTTTGATGAAACAGTCTGTTTTTGATAAACATTCAAACTCTTTGGCTGCAGCAGGTATCAAGACCACCGGCAAATTCCAGAAAATATCATCAGTCAAGAGAGATTCAATCTTGAAGCAAATACTTCCTGGCTTGGAAGTAAAGAAAAGGAGTTTTGCTACCTTCAGCAATACGAATGGTCTCTTCCAAAAAAGGCTTTTTTTTCTCCTTTAGCAATTTACTTGGCCTGTAGCTCCTTGTAGAATTTCTGCTGAGAGAATAGACAGCTCTTTTCTTCAGTAGCACACCTCTCTGTGGCTGGTTCAGACTGTTTTTTTGCCAGTTTTACACACAATCAAATTGAAACATTATACCATGTGACCCCTCTCCTGCTGTGGCCTAGGGACAGGTGCAGCTAGCACCCTGTGCTCAGTCTTAAAGGCACACTGTTTTCAAACAGAGTCTTAAAGGCATACACTTTTTAATCCAAGGAGAACATAAATACAAATCCGTGACACCTGTCACTCAGCCAATTTTGTATCAATGCTGCCACTGTCCCTTTTATTCCATGGGCTTCAACTTTTCTGACAAGCCTGTTATATGGCACTTTATCAAATGTCTTTTGGAAGTCCATGTACATCACATCAGCTGCATTACCCTCATCTGCTCTCTCCATTACCTCATCAAAAAAAACTCAAGTTAGTTAAACATAATTTGCCCTTAACAAATCTGTGCTGGCTTTCCTTAATTAATATTTGTCCACTAATAGTGTCTTTCACAGCCTCAGGATGTTCCAAAGTGCTGAGATGTAAACTAATACTCAAATACCTAGGTTCAGATTTGATTTGCCCATTTTAGCAGCTTTACAGCTGTGGTACATTTTTATTTGAGGACCAAACCCTCTATTTATTTCTTCCTGCAAACATGCACCTCGCTTGTTTGTATTTTGAGTCCATGAGAGCGACCCTGTGATTACATACAATTATGTCAAGTCTATAACACGGAAACAGGCCATTCGGGCCAACAGGTCCATGTTGGTCTTTATGCTGTGCACGAGCCTCCTTCCACCCCTCTTCATCAAGCCCCTTCAACACATCCTTCTATTCTTTTCTCCTTCATACGTTTATCCAACTTCCCCTTAAATATATCTACGCAATTCACCTCAACTACTCCTTAAAAAAAGCAGTGGCTCATTTGGTCGCTTCTGAGTCAGAAGGTTGTGAATTCAGGTGCCACTCCTGGACTTGAGCACAAAAATGAAGACTGCCACTCCAGTGCAGCACTGAGGGAGTGCTGTACTGTTGGAGGTGCCGTCTTTATCCATCCATTAACATCAGAAAAATAGATCAGGTCATTATCTGTTTGTGGTAACTTCCTGTGCACAAAATTGGCTGCTGTGTTTCCTACATTACAACAGTGACTACATTTCAAAAAGTACTTCATTAACTGTAAAGTGCTTTGGAATGTCCTGCGGTTGTGAAAGATCTTATATGAATGTAAGTTTTCCTGTTTCTCCTTGAGTTAGCAACTTCCACATTTAACCACTCTGTAGTTCAAGAATAGCTCTCACTCTCTCTATCCAGGAACACAAGCAACTGGCCCCTACTCAACACCTGTCCAGAATGCTGCCACTGGAATTAGGGACCAGCCAGTGACGTGGGAATTGACCGTGAACTAGCATTGTTATGGCATGGCATGTTGATGCTTACTCTGAGTTGGACGCGAACACAAAAGCAGTCCAGCATTGCACAATCCTTGATTAAATTGTTTTTTTTCCCCTTTTACTCTCTGTGCGGAATAGGGGAACATCTGCCTTTTACTCACCTGTTCCCTTTTATTATATATTTCAGACGACTATACTAATCTTTACCATTTGCTCCTTGCATTTTGCCTGTATAATGCATATCAATCTACATCAACACCCTCAGGCATGTCAAATTAAGGCCTTTTATAGTACCCGCCAATTCAGTCCTGCTGAGAAACCTATGCTGACAGTAGGAGCACAGCAGTTTGATTTGATTAAATAAAAGAAAAACCAGTGCTTTTCACAACCGCAGGACATCCCAAAGCACATTACAGCTAGTGAAGTACTTTTGAAGTGTAGTCAATGTTCTACAGCAGCTAAATTTTCACACAGCGAGATCCCTCACAGAATAATGGGATTTTGACCAGACCGAAATATTGGCCAGGACACTGGGGAGAACGCCCCCCTGCTCCTCTTCAGAATAGTGCCACGGGATCTTTTACATCCAGCTGAGAGTGCAGACTGGGCCTGACTTTAAACTCTCATCCAAAAGACAATATCTCCAACAATGTGGCACTCCGCAGTACTGCGCTGGAGTGCCAGCCTGGATCTTTGTGTTCAGATCTTGGAATGGAAATTGAACCCACAGCCAGAGGCAAGAGTGCTACCAACTGAGCCACAACTGACACCTTATATTTAGAGTCTGCTGGAGATGTCTGGTATGTTCATTTTGAATTACAAATTAATGACATGGACATTACAGTTTGGTTGATCCAGCCTACGTTGAGTAAGCTAAGACTGCTGAGCAGTTTCAGTAATTCATAGGACAGTGTTCACTTCAGAAAATCATCTGCTTTTTCTGTTCGGTCCTCTGAACATCTGGGTGCCCAATGACAATTGATTTTAGTGTCAGCTGTGGCTCAATTGGTATCACACTCTCGCCTTTGAGTCACAAGATTTCAGATTCAGGATTTGAGCATAAAAAAATCAAGGCTGACACTCCAGTGAGGGAGTGCTGCAGTGTCAGAGGTACCATCCTTTGGATGAGACGTTAAACTGAGGCCCCATCTGCCTGCTCATGTGGATGTAAAACAAATCCCATGGCACTATTTTGAAGAAGCAATAGAGTTCTCCCCAGTGTCCTGACCAATATTTATCCCTCAGTCAACATCACACAAAAAAAACAGATTATCTGGTCATTATCACATTGCTGTTTGTGGGAGCTTGTGTGCAAACTGGCTGCTGTGTTTCCTACCCTACAACAGGGACTACACTTCACAAAGTACTTCATTTGGCTGTAAAACACTTGGAGATGTCTGGTGGTCATGAAAGGTGCTATATAAATGCAAGTCTTTTGTTCTTGAGTATTACGGATCAAAGCAGTTTAAAGGCAGATGTTGGAAGAGTTCATTTTAATTAATTTGTTGA
This sequence comes from Heterodontus francisci, assembly GCF_036365525.1. Classification (NCBI taxonomy): domain Eukaryota; kingdom Metazoa; phylum Chordata; class Chondrichthyes; order Heterodontiformes; family Heterodontidae; genus Heterodontus; species Heterodontus francisci. The sequence goes on from NC_090372.1 coordinate 203,764,583, forward strand.
GAATGGTCAAAATTTAACTGTTAACAGGATGTGGCTGACTCCAGCAAGGCTGTATTTATTGTCCATCTGTGGTCACCCTGTGCAGATGGTAGGGGTGGCCGTCTTGAAGTTGTTATTCTTTTGACAGATTTGTGTCTCATTTTAGCAAACTTAATTGGGACGTTTTACTACGTTAAAGGCGCCTATATAAATGTAAGTTGTTGTTAAAGAATATACTGGGCTTGGCATAAAATAATGTGAGGTCTCTGTTGCATTCCCTGTGGTATGGATGGATAGTAGTCTGGGTGAGGGGTATGTTAGTTCACCTTCTGCACTAATGTATGCCTCACAGTTCCTTGAGCCAATCAGCAAGGTTGACTGTGTCTGTGGCCCCAGGCTTGACTATCCTATCGTTCTGACAGATGAAGATATTGCTAAGAAGGGAGATGACCTCTGGCAATTCTAATGTTGGGTTAAAGGAGATCCGTCTGCCTACGGTTTGTTTTTCGTTGCTTCTTAACTTTATGCAAGTAGTGAGCACCGGTTGGTAAAAGATTGGAAAATGTTGTTTAGAACATTGTGATTCATTGTTGTAACATTTTTACGGAATTCATTTCATTCATTAACTTTAAACAGACCAGCGTGGCCTGAAGTGGTTGACTGCGTACAAAAGCATTAAGTTTTGTCAGTTATTGGCATGGCTTATAGATTGCCTGCAGGAGTTGACCATCCCATGTTGATAGGAGAGGGGCATGAGAAACATTGAGCATTCATTGCCAGACTCATGCTGCCTTAGTATAGTGTGGCGTCTCATCCCACCATATTGCAAATAGGTCCCTTTTATTCCAGAGTGGTGTGCAGCCTGGAGGGGGAAGAGTATAAGGATACCAATGTATGGAATAATCCCAAATGTTGCAAATCTGCCATTCATTGCATTCCTTACAAATAAGTGGATAATTAACCACAATTCCAAACTGCAAGAAGAAGCAAATCAGACTCATGCTTTAAACCAGCAATTTGATTAAAAACTAACCATTATTATATACTTTTACTGTTTGTTTCCCATGATCCTATTGGCAGAAACACTGAGGACACAAACCCTACATGATTTTAATTTAAGATGTGAGCATCATCGGCCACGTCAGCATTTATTGCTCATCCGTAGTTGCCCTCGAGATGGTGGTGGCAGGCCACCTTCTTTAACGCTGTAGTCCATGTGGTGAGGATGCTCCCAAGTTGCTGATAGGTTGGATGTTCCAGCATAGCACATGGAATGAATCAAATTGGCTGCTTGCTTATATCTGTAATGGTGGGGACCTCAGGAGGAGACTGAGAAGGATCATCCGCTTGGCACTTCCGGCTAAGGACAGTTGCAAACGCTTAAACCGCGCCTTTTACACTCGCATTCTGGGCTCCAGCATCGGGGGAAACAATCAGTTTCCCACAAAAGCTCCTCTGTTACACAGAGTGATGACAAACTGTCCCCGACCTATCAGTGTTGCACAGCAGATTTTGTATCCAAATTGCCACTGCCCACGGGTTTCAACTTTGCCCCAAGTCTATTATGTAACATTTTATCAAACATCTTTTGGAAGTCCGTATACACAACATAAACTGCACTACCCTGATCAGCCCTATCTGTTACTTCATCAAAGAACTCAATCAGGTTAGTCCAATACAATTTTTCTTGAACAAATCTGAGCTGGTTGTCATTTATTAAATCATATTTTTCCAAGTGACCATTAATTTTGTATCAGATATTTGTCTCTAAGGCTGGATGTTATGGGCCCCCGGAGGTGCGGTCAGAGGCTGGGAGGCCTGTAGAATCACGATATTGGGGGGGGGGGGGGGGCGTAGAGGGCCTGTCGCCACCCCGTGGCCAAGCGATTTTGGCAGGAACGGGATAGGCCAAAGATGGCCTTCCTGCCCAGAGGTCAATTGAGGCCCTTAAGTGCCCTATTAATGGCCAATTACAGGCTTTTCCCACTGCCACTGAGATCTAACCAACGACAGGGGTTTCTTCCGCCACATGTGGAGGGCACCTTTTAAAACAAGGCGCACTCCCTGCGGGCTTCAAGAAGGGCCCTCCTCCTTAGGCAATCTGTGGCCCACAGAATACTCCTGTTGGTAAAACCTACAACTCCACGGCCCCCCCTCCCCCTGGAATTCACGCTCACCACCCCCCCCTTGCCAGTGCCTTCCGTACTGTCCCCGGTGACCCCGCCTCACTTTCCTGATGACCGGGTACCAGCGCTGGGCCTGGGTCCAAGGCCTGTTCAGTACTGGCATCGGCCACTGCTCCTGGTGGAGCTGCCAATACTGCTGAGCTGCTGGCCCTGTCATTTGGCTTGGAGTTCTTCCAGCTGGGGTCCCTGACCTTTAAAGGGATGGGATCCTGGCACAGGACACTTGAAAACACCAGAGGATCACTCTGGTGGGGGTGCGGGGGGCACAACAAGGCTGAGGTGGGGTTCCCCTCCCCTTTTCGGCCAGGCGCTGGAAGCCCCCTTCTCCACAAAATCCATCCATAAGTTTCCACACCAATGATGTTAGGCTGACTGGCCTATAGTTGCCAGTTATTATCACTCATACATCCCTATTCAAAAAAAGAGGAAACATTTACAATTCCCCAGTCCTCTGGCACTGCTGCTGTATCGAAGGATGGTGGAAGATTGTAGCCAGAACCTCCACTGTGTCCACCTTTCCCTCCAGTAACCTAGGATGCATCCCATCCAGATAGGTGACGTTTCTACTTTGAGTGCTGCCAACACTTTAAGTACCTCTTTATCAATTTTTATCCTATCTAATTTCTCTACTACCTCCTTACTTACTGTGAAGTTACATAGAATTACTTGGTATTTACAGAACATAAACAGGCCATTTGTCCCAACTGGTCTGTGCCTGTGTTTATTTTCCACAGGAGCCTTCTCCTACCCTGCTTCATCTGAGCCTATAGTCAAATTCCGTTTGCAGGAAACAGTTTGCGAAGGACAGAGTTGAAGAATATTACGGAACATTTTAGAGTCAAATTGTACTGGCATGAAATTGTTTTGCTAGAATATTTTTGATTATCTGGGTAGAAAAATAATAGTTTACCGGAATACATTTGGCACAAAGATTCCAGGACAGTGCTTCTAAATGACGCAGATGTACGATCGGAACTCTACAAGGCTCGGCCGGAGTTATTTGTCAGAAGTTGAGCTTCATTTCCATTCCTCTCACCACAGAAAGAGCAATAAATTTGCGAACCAGTTCAGACTGCCTCCTCTGATGTGTGTTCCATAAACCCCATTTGTTAAGGCTGAGTGGTTCCTGTGAGCTGCTTTAGTTAGAAAGGAAAAGAAGTTTTCCCTGGGGAAGTTGAACTTTTGCTGGAGCTTTTAGACTGTGACTGTTAAGCAAGCTTTGATGTATTACTGTCTGCCTAACTCTTGAGTCGTTTTCCTTTTATCAAGTAACTGTGTTAGAAGACTTGTCACATACAGTAGGCATTGTACATTTCTTTTAAATAAGAAATAACCACAATATGAAGAAGTAAACCTAACCACGTTTATCCATCCTGTACCACGTCCCTTCGTCCACATTATGCAGTTCTCTTCTTGAATGTTGAGAGTTTCTACCTCAGCTACCAACCCTGGAAGTGAATTCCACAGCTTCACAACTCTCCAGGTTCTCTTGCTTACTGTTCTACTTGCATTTAATTTGCAAGGATGTGGGGTAAGGGCAGGAGAGTGGGACTAATTGGCTAGTTCATTCAAAGAGCTGGCACAGACATGATTAGCCGAACAGCCTCCTATGCTGTATGATTATAAGATGCAATAAGCTGCAGCCTCCCTACAGCTGCGGATTATTACGATAAGCAGTTGTCTGAAAGACCATGAAAATCACTGTGATACTGTGAAAGCAGTGACCTTTTTTGCAGCATCAGTAGTCAAGGATAATTGATTTCATGGATTCCTGTTGTCGCCTTTTACTCCTATAAATTATTGCCCTTTTCATCCCCTGGTGGTTGTTTTCTTTTTCTGCGTTTTCCCCTTATGTTAGCTGGAAAGGGGAAAAAAAGACATACATTTATGTAGTGCCTTATCACATCCTCAGGACGTTCTCGAGCACGTCACAGCCTCCAAATCACACATCACCCTGTCTTCGAAATATATCGCCTTTACTCCAGCATCGCTGGGTCAAAATCCTGGAACTCCCTCCCCAGCAGCATTGTGGTGTACCTACACCACATGGACTGCAGCGGTTCAAGAAGGCAGCTCACCACCACCTTGGGACAATGAGGGAAGGGGAACAAGTGTTGGCCTGGTCCATGATGCCCACGTCCTGAAAATGATTAAAAAAGCCATTTCCTTATTGACCAAGTTCCTAATCTCTCCTTCAGATTAGCAACTCTTTAATCGGATTCTTTTCTATGTTTGTATCATTTGCATTTACTTCATCTGGCAATAACTTCACACTGGTGTATTTTTTAAACAACAGACAAAATGTGCTTTTTAAAGAGTCAGACAGAGTCTTACAATGTTCAAGTAGAAACGTAAAGTGACAAGTGACAAAAAAAGGTTCCTGACGCAAATGTTTGACAAGACAATATTTAGTTTACAGCCACTTAAGCAATCGTACTCATGTGATCACACAAAACTGCTGAAAGAGCCAATGCAGCTCTAGTGTACAGTAAGGCCAGGGATCTGTTCTGCTTCTATATATTTTATTGTACCATCAGCCCAGGGGTCCTGGAGATGTCTGCCCAAAGATCTGTCTGTGAGTAAAAGATTTTACTTATTGTGCCCTAATCGTGTGTCTGTGGCATCTGTGGGCATCAGAAAGATTAATAATCCGCTAGATACTCAAAATTTGCTCCAGGTGCCTGAAAGTAATTCAAGTTGGGTTCATATCATGCTAAGGCACATGCTACAGCTATTAGCTCATTCAGTCAACTGATTAGACTTAACCAGGATTCACTAAAGCTGGAAGGTTTACTTTAAGGTTGCAGCTGGCTGAATGAGGGCCTGTACTTCAGAAGCTGGCATCTCCAGTGTGTGTCTTAGAATAGTATAATGGTAGCTTTGGGGGCGGGGAAGGGAAATGTGGTGTTGGTGGGGTTATTGTATAAAAATGCCTCATAGCATGCCTTGATTTGAAAATTATCATCCTTGTTTTCAAATCCCTCCATGGCCTCACCACCTCCGTACCTTCCGCACCTCCCGCACCTCCCGCACCTCCGTACCTTCCGTACCTTCCGCACCTCCGTACCTTCCGCACCTCCGTACCCTCCGCACCTCCGTACCCTCCGCACCTCCGTACCCTCCGCACCTCCGTACCCTCCGTACCCTCCGCACCTCCGTACCCTCCGCACCTCCGTACCCTCCGCACCTCCGTACCCTCCGCATCTCCGTACCCTCCTCCAGTGTTACTACCCTCCAAGAATTGCTCCTCCAATTCTGGTCTCATGTTCATCCTTGATTTTCATCACTCCACAGTTGGCGGGTAAGCTTTCTGCTGCCTAGCCCTAAGTTCTGGAATTCCCTCACTAAGCCTCTCTTCCTCTCCACTTCTCTCTCACCCACTTTAAGATGCTCCTTTACCACTAATTCTTTGACCAAGCTTTTGGTCACCTTTCCTAATCACTCCTTATGTTCCCTGTCAAATTCTGTCTGATAAGTGCCTTGGGATGTTTCAATATAGTGTCAGCCATGGCTTAGTTGGTAGCACTCTCCCCACATGAGTCGGACGGTTATGGGTTCAAGTCCCACTCCAACGACTTGAGCACAAAACTCAAAGCTGACACTCTAGTGCTGTACTGAGGGAGCACTGTACTGCCAGAGGTGCTGTCTTTCAGATGAGATGTTAAACTGACATCCTCTTTGTGCTCTCACGTGGAAGTGGAAGATCCCATAGCACTATTCCAGAGAAGAGCAGGGAGTTTTCCCTGGTGTCCTGACCAATGTTTATCCCTCAACCAACATCATGAAAACAGATTATCTGGTCATTATCACATTGCTGTTTGTGGGAACTTGCTATGCGCAAATTGGCGACTGAGTTTCCTGCATTACATCAGTGACTGTGCTTCAAAAAGTACCTCATTGGCTGTAAGCACAATGGGAAACCTGCAGTCATGAAAGGCGCTATATAAATGCAAATGTTTTTTGAATGGAACTATATAAATGCAAGTTGTTCTTTAATTGCAGTTTTCTGAGCTGCAATCAGTAAACTAATTCACTTTTAGATTACAAATGTGTGTTTGACCACCTTGGACAATGATTTACTGCTGGAGCTCTCCACTGTAGTAAATATTTAATTATTACAGATATGGCAGTGTCAATGGCACCTTGGTCATAAAATATAGTTATTGAGAGTTTGGAGTGGGGTATCACTAGAGCTTTGATACAAGCGATGCAGGTTTACTAACTTGCTCATGTCATTGCTTTACTTCAAGAGAACTTAACTGGTCTTATTATTCCACGACACTGTCTACTCTTTTAGGTTGCCAAATTTTTTTTAATGTTTTTTCATGGGATGTGAGCATCGCTCGCAAGGCCAGCATTTATTGCCCATCCCTAATTGTACTTGAGAAGGTGATGGTGAGCTGCCTTCTTGAACCACTGCAGTCCATGTGGGGTAGGCATACCCACAGTGCTGTTAGGAAGGGAGTTCCAGGATTTTGACCCAGCGACAGTGAAGGAACGGCGATATAGTTCCAAGTCAGGATGGTGTGTGGCTTGGAGGGGAGCTTGCAGGTGATGTTCCCATGCATCTGCTGCCCTTGTCCGTCTAGATGGTAGAGGACACAGGTTTGGAAGATGCTGTTGAAGGAGCTTTGGTGAGTTGCTGCAGTGCATCTTGTAGATGGTACACACTGCTGCCATACTGCGTCGGTGGTGGAACGAATGAATGTTGAAGGTGGTGGGTGGGATGCCGCTCAAGCGGGCTGCTTTGTCTTGGATGGTGTTGAAGTGCTTGAGTGTTGTTGGAGCTGCACTCAACCAGGCAAGTGGAGAGTATTCCATCACACTCCTGACTTGTGCCTTGTAGATGGTGGATAGGCTTTGGGGGTCAGGAGATAAGTTACTCACTGCAGGATTCCTCGCCTCTGACATGCTGTTGTAGCCACGGTATTTATATGGCTACTCAAGTTCAGTTTTTGGTCAATGGTAACCCCCAGGATGTTGATAGTGGGGGATTCAGTGATCGTGATGCCATTGAATGTCATGGGGAGATGGTTAGATTCTGTCTTGTTGGAGATAGTCATTGCCTGGCACTTATGTGGTGCGAATGTTACTTGCCACTTATCAGCCCAAGCCTGGATATTGTCCAGATCTTGCTGCATTTCTACACGGACTGCTTCAGTATCTGAGGAGTCATGAATGGTGCCGAACATGTGCAATCATCAGCAAACATCCCTACTTCTGACCTTATGATTGGAGGAAGATCATTGATGAAGCAGCTGAAGATGGTTGAGCCTAGGACACTACCCTGAGGAACTCCTGCAGTGATGTCCTGGATCTGAAATGATTGACCTCCAACAACCACAACCATCTTCCTTTGCGCTAGGTACGATTCCAACCAGTGGAGAGTTTCCCCCCTGATTCCCATTGACTCCAGTTTTCCTGGGGCTCCTTGATGCCATACTCAGTCAGATGCTGCCTTGTCAAGGGCAATCACTCTCACCTCACCTCTTGAGTTCAGCTCTTTTGTCCATTTTTGAACTAAGGCTGTAATGTGGTCAGGAGCTGAGTGGCCCTGGCGGAACCCAAACTGAGCGCCACTGAGTAAATGCCGCTTGATAGCACTGTTGACGACACCATCCGTCACTTTACTGATGATCGAGAGTAGACTGATGAGGCGGTAATTGGCCGGGTTGGACTTGTCCTGCTTTTTGTGTACAGGACATACCTGGGCAATATTCACATTGCTGGGTAGATGCCATTGTTATAGCTGTATTGGAACAGCTTGGCTGTGGGTATGGCAAGTTCTGGAGCACAGGTCTTCAGTACTATTGCCAGAATATTGTCACAGCCTGTCGCCTTTGCGAAATACACTGCCTTCAGTCGTTTCATGATATCACGCGGAGTGATTTAAATTGGCTGAAGACTGGCATCTATGATGCTGGGGTCTTCAGGAGGAGGCTGAGGTAGATTATCGACTTGACACTTCTGGCTGAAGATTTTTGCAAATGCTTCAGCCTTATCTTTTGCACTGATGTGCTGGACTCCCCCTTCAGTGAGGATGGGGATGTTTGTGGAGCCACCTCCTGTTAGTTGTTTAATTGTCCACCACCATTCACGACCGGATGTGGCAGGACTGCAGAGCTTAGATCTGATCCGTTGGTTATGGGATCACTTAGCTCTGTCTATTGCATGCTGCTTAAGCAGTTTGGCATGCAAGTAGTCCTGGGTTGTAGCTTCACCAGGTTGACCGCTCATTTTTAGGTATGTCTGGTGCTGCTCCTGGCATGCCCTCCTGCACTCTTCATTGAACCAGGGTTGATCCCCTGTCTTGGTGGTAATGGTAGAATGGGAGATATGCAGGTCATGAAGTTACAGAATGTGGTTGAGTACAATTCTGCTGCTGCTGATGGTCCACAGCGCCTCATGGATGCCCAGTTTTGCATTGCTAGATCTGTTCGAAATCTATCCCATTTAGCACGGTGATAGTGCCACACAACACGATGGACGGTATCCTTAATGTGAAGGCGGGACTTCGTCTTCACAACGACTGTGCAGTGGTCACTCCTACCAATACAGTCATGGACAGATGCATCTGCAGCAGGCAGATTGGTGAGGGCAAGGTCAAGTGTGTTTTTCCCTCTTGGGGGTTCCCCCACCACCTGCCACAGTCTAGCAGCTATGTCCTTGAGGACTGGGCCAGCTTGGTCAGTAGTGGTGCTACCGAGCCACTCTTGGTGATGGACATTGAAGTCCCCCACCAATTGCACATTCTGCGCCCTTGCCACCCTCCGTGCTTCCTCCAGGTGGTGTTCAACAAAGAACAAAGAAAATTACAGCACAGGAACAGGCCCTTCGGCCCTCCAAGCCTGCGCCGATCCACATCCTCTATCTAAACATGTTGCCTATTTTCTAAGGGTCTGTATCTCTTTGCTTCCTGCCCATTCATGTATCTGTCTAGATATATCTTAAAAGACGCTATCGTGCCAGCGTCTACCACCTCCGCTGGCAACGCGTTCCAGGCACCCACCACCCTCTGCGTAAAGAGCTTTCCACGCATATCCCCCCTAACGTGGAGGAGTACTGACTCATCAGCTGAGGGGGGTGCGGTAGGTGGTAATCAGCAGGAGGTTTACTTGTCCATGTTTGACCTGATGCCATGAGACTTCATGGGGTCCGGGGAAATTGTTGAATCAGGTGGCAACGGTATTTGATGAACAGATCTTTCTTCATGAAATATGCAGTCAAAGATTTTTGGCGAAAGTGAAGAGTGTTCTGAACAGTGATCACCTGTTGTCTCAGTATTAACTGTTGGATGCATTCAGGGAAAAGGCTACAATCCCTTAGATGCAGGATAATTTGGTTCTTGAACTCATTCATGCCTTCTCTACAAGAACTTTTAACAGGAGCTTGATGAATGGATGAGGATACACACTCATGATGGGACTGACTCATTGATTTAATGTACTGGAATTAGTTTTTAACGTGTATTTTAATCAAGTTAGGTTTTTAGTGATAGGGTAATTTTCTTTCTTTTCATTATTATTCATATGTAATTTTAATGAATGAGCAATGTACTCAAAATGAGTTTCCGTATGGACAGAAATTGAATGGAATTGAGTCAAGAGGTGAGATACCCGTGACAGAATTTTCAGCCTCTGACCTGCTCTTGTAGCCACAATATTTATATGGCTGTTCCAGTTCAGTTTCTGGTCAATGATAACCACCAGGATGTTGATGGTGGGAGATTCAGCTTAATAATAACAACTTGCCTTTATGTAGCACCTTTAACGAAGGATAACATCGTAAAAAGTTCATAAAAGCGTAATCGGGCAAAAATTGACAGCAATCGAAAGATGATATCAGGAGGGCTGACTAAAAGCTTAATTTGCATTATATGTTCATGCAAATAGAAATCATGCAAAAAAAAACCTCCTGAATTGATCTATTCAGATTAATTCAAGCTGTTAGATAATTCTAGGGAGCGGGGTGCAGTGTGTGTTTCATGCAAAATAAAAACTTTGAATGGATAGTCGAGTGTGCCTATTATTTATAAAGCTTGAGTTGTTAGGGAATATGTTGGGAGTCGGCTTCAAAATGAATGGGGAGAGTTTCAATTTCTCCGGTTTGTGCGTCTAAGATTGAGCTTGGACGTATTTTAAAATGAAGTAGGATTGCTTTTCTTGGTGTTTCATCTGAAAAGAAAGAAAGAAAGACCTGAATGTATGTAGTACCTTCTAAAGGCCTGCACAGGTCACAAACAAAAACCCAACCCGAACCCGACAGAACCACATCTGCCCCGAGCCCAACCCGGCCCGAGTCCCTCCATTTTTTTTCTGAGCCCGACCCGACCACCGGAATGTTCTCTTTACCTACCTTGCGACTCCCAATCTGCAGGAAGCCGCAGCATGATCGTGATGACGTCATAGAGACGCTCACTCGCTCACAGTGTAGACTCCGAGTTTCTCTCTTTGACGTCCCGGACTCCCAGCTCAGGTAAGTTTTTTTTACTTTTAACACTTCTTGCTGTGGCCCGACCCGACCCGACTCGAGCCCGAAATCCGGAACCGGAAGATCGGCCCGACCCAACCCGAACCCGACACCTGTCGTCGGGTCCTGTCAGGTTCGGGTCACTTTAGCACCTTCCACAACCACAGAACATCCCAAAGTGCTTTACAGCTAGTGAAGTACTTTTTGAGTGTAGTCACGGTTGTAATGTAGGAAATGCGGCAGCCAATTTGAGCACAGCAAGCTCCCACAAACAGCAATGTGATAATAACCAAATAATCTGTTTCCGTGATGCTGATTGAGGGTTAAATACGGGCCAGGGCACCAGGGATAACTCCCCCTGCTCCTCTTCAAAATAGTGCCGTGGGATCTTTTACATCCACCCGAGTAAGCAGTTAGGGCCTCGGTTTAACGTCTCATCCGGCATCTCCAGCAGTGCAACACTCCCTCAGTACTGCACTGGAGTGTCAGCCTTGATTTTTGTGCTCAAGCCTTGGAGTGCTACCAACTGAGCCACAGCTGAGAAACTAGTTCTTTCTACGATGTTGAGGAACAAAAAACCTCAAGTACAGCTTACTACAGGCTGGCTTTTATTTTTGTTCAACTTTCAACATTCTTTTCACAGCTTTTGTGCCGACTGTATGTAGATCCTGTTCATTCTGCAGTGTTAATTCACTGCACCAAATGACTTTTCCTTTGCATTCTTGACTTTGTGTATTCACTCATGAGTATGGTTCTCTGTACTCATTCATTGTAGCTCATGTAGTTATACATTTGATGTACATTATAGCTTTGTAAATGGTATAAGGAAATTAAATTATGTCCCCAGAAAGGCATTAAAAGCTATAAAACCTTATAAAGTACCCCGTTGAAAGGTGATCATTATCCTCTCCTCCTGTGTTCAGCTGCTGATCAGAGTAATTTCCTATAAATTCTGCAATATTTAAGATATTATAGTATCTTAACTGTCATTAAGTGTGATTTGTATAGCAGACTTTGGGCTGAATTTAATGGATGCGCTGAAGGCGGATGTGGTGGCGTGGGGGGATGGAAAATCACATCGGAGCCGTCCACCTGGAAAACTGGCGTTGTGACGTCGTCCCAGATTTTGTCAGTGCTGGGAAAGCACAATGGCGGCATTGCCGCCCCAACATGACGGGAAGCAAATTCAAATTGCCTAAATTTAGATTTAAATGTAATTAATTCCGATTTAATGATTAGCCCTAGATTTTGTGAACGGTGGGTGGCACTCAAGTGCCTTCAGGTTCACGGCTGTTCAAACCTGGCGTCACCGAGGCGAGAGGCCACATGACTTCAACAGGGAGCAACTTTGAGCATTGTTGCATAGGGGAAGGGGGAGTTGGGGGTTCAGAGGCCATTGTGGTAATGTGTTGCATGCTCTGCAAGGGGGTCTGGGGTCTCTGGCTCTGAAGATAGTCTGGGTTTCCGGGGCTCTGCAATGGGCTTGGGGGTGCAGGGTCTCGGGCTCTGTATGGTGGTGCGGGGTCTCGGGCTCTGTATGGGGGTGCGGGGTCTCTCGCTCTGTAAGGGAGTGTGAGGTCTCGGGGGCTCTGCAAGGGGGTGTGGGGTCTCGGGCTCTGTAAGGGGGTGTGGGGTCTCGGGCTCTGCAAGGGAGTCCAGGATCTCGGGGGCTCTGCAAGGAGGTCCGGGGTCTTGGGGGGCTCTGTAAAAGGTTGCAAGGTCTCGGGGGCTCTAAGGAGGCGTGGGTTCTCGGGGGCTCTGCAAGGGGGTCTGGGTTCTCGGGGGTTCTGTAAGGGGACCAGGGTCTCGGGGGTTCCACATGGGGGTGCGGGGTCTAGGGGGCTCTGCAAGAGGTTCTGTCTGGGTTCTCGGGGGCTCTGCAAGGGGGTCTCGGGGGTCTGAGGTCTCAGGGGATCTACAAAGGGGTCCAGGGTCTCGGCATTTTCTTCCAAAGGGGTCTGCGATCTCTGGGACTCTGCAAGGGTATCCGGCGTCTTGGCACTCTCCTCCAAGGGTGTCCAGCGTCTTGGGGGCTCTGCAAGGGGGTTCGTTATGGATTTTGGGGCAGTGGGTGCAGTATTGGGTTGACAAACTGCTGTGTGATGTGTTTGGTCACTCACATTGCTGGAACAGAGCCCTGATTTCCATTCACAGAGAGTCAAGTAAAGACTAACCTTAATATATAAACTCTGTCACCTCCTTTCCATTTGTTTTCCCTGTTTTGTGACCGGCTGCAATATGCCCATGGGAGATCATATGTTGGTGAGGGCTCTCATCACACTGGCATGTTAACGAGGGCTCTGTAAGGGGACCTTGGCATTACTCTAAGGGGGAGGCGGAAGTCAGCAGCTCACAGTAAGACATAATGGAACATGGCTTTCAGACAATGCTGGCTAATGATTTGGAAATTAAAAAAAAAAAAAAAAATTACTGCAGAACATATTAGAAACACCCTCGAGACCCAAAAACTGACTAGGTTGTCTTTTTAATCCATTTGTGAGTGCTCCTTTGCAGTGTGATCCCTGCTATAGCAGCTGGACTGGAGGCAGGCTGCTGGTCAGGCTGCCCCTTGGCCTATGATGACTGGCCGCTGTCCTCTGGTTGCCTGAGGCCTGGAAGGCCCCGGCTGCCCGAGGGTCTCCTGCACCAGTGAAGGATACTCCTCAGGCATCACGGCTACTGGTGCTGGGCTCACTGGTGGAGGAGCTGAGGAGCCAGTATCCACACTTGGTGTCCTGAGGGGAGCCCCCAGATGTGGATGGCAGCCTCTCCTCCTCCCTTTTAAAGGTTCGCTTGAACCTCCCAGTTCACCAGAGATGGACCAGGAGTGGGATTAGTCTCCAGGTTTCTGTTCCTTCCCTCGCCATGCCACTGCTGCGTTGCGCTCATGGCTAAGATGATGGTGTGCAGGTCTGCGCGCATCTGTGGCTGCAGTCTCCTGTGCACGCCGACCTGCATAAGAGGACACAAACATGTGTAGTTCAGGCTGTGCAGATTTCCTAATGCCAACCATACGTCATGTGGATCTCCAGCATTAATGAGTATGTCGATGGAAGCCAATCCTCACTCTTGTGCAGGGACTCCAGTCTCCCTATCCAAAATACTGCAGCTGTCCTGGATGTCTGCCAGCTGCAAGGCCGCCTCCTCAGAGGTGGTGAGAGGATGCAGATCTGGAACTCCTCTGCCAGTCCGGGCCGTCTCCCCCCTATTGTGGGCCCTCTCGTCCTGTAAGAGAAAGGATGGAGGGATGGAGATATTTGAGAATGGCAGAGAGATCAACGTGACCGTTCTGCTCATGTCAGCCCCTTGTCCAGTACTAAGGGATCTGATATCTCTCATGCTGCCACACGCTGTCAGGGGTGTTCAGTGGGGGAGGGGTCGGGGGGCTGGTGATGAGCGAGTTATGAAGGAAGGTGACCTGTGGCTGAAATGCAGCCATGCGTCTGTCAGGATGTGATAAAACCCTAGCCCTTCTGCCAGCACCATTGTAGTTGTACCCTCCCTATGTTGCGCACCCTCCCGCTTAATCACATGCAGTCTCCAAAAAGGAGAGTGGTATGGAGTACTCACCTTGGCAGAACATAGGAGATCGCTGATCCTCTTTTGGCACTGGACTCAGTTCCGGTGGGTGACTCCACAGCTGCTGACTTCCTCGGCGATCTTGGTCAGGCAGGAGGACCTCTTGCCATAGCTGGGAAGAGAATCTCTGCCTTTCCCTTGCAGCCTGGAGGAGAATCCGCAGGGAGGCATCACTGGACTATGAGCCACCCACTTTCTGGTCTCTGGCATCCTTTGCTGTCCTGCTTGGCAAAGTGGTGGGGTGGTGGGTTGTGTGGTTGGGATACCATAAATGAGCTCAGCAATGTTTTCAGCAGTGCACTGAAAGCTGTCCGTGACTCTAATGCAGGAGTGAATGCAGGGCTGGCAGGCCTTTAAATATGGCACCAATACCTGCTGCACAGTCATCTGATGTTGTAATCACTGACTCACCTCCCGCCCCCCACCATGTGATTGTGCAGGGGCATCGCCTCCAGTATGTAAAACGGCCACCTGCCACGTGATTGCGGTGGGCCAGCTGTCTACATCACATTTGGGAACAGCACCCATTTCCAAGCATAGCTGGCTCACATAATTCAGTCCTTTAAAGGTGTAACTATCATCACAAAAAAAAAAAACAGTTTTGGAAACCTTGTTGTTTGGGAGGGAGTAGAACCAAGGAGGTTCTGGGCGGGGGCTCTGTTCTCTAGAAAGGTGAAGGCTGAGGGGAGAGCTGATTGAGGTCTTTAAACGATGAAGGCATTTGATAAGATAGATGTTTCCACTTGTGGGGAGACCAGAACCAGCGGTCATGAATACAAGATAGTCACCAATGTATGCAATTGGGGGTTCAGAAGAAATTTCTTTACCCAGAGAATGGTTAAAATGTGGAACTCGCTACCACAAGGAATGGTTAAGATGAATAGCATGAATGCATTTCAGGGGAAGCTTGATAGGTACATGATTGAGAAAGGAAGTGAAGGTTATGCTGATAGGGTTAGATGAAGAGGGATGGGAGGAGGCTTGTGTAGAGCAAAACACCAGCATAGACCAGTTGGGCTGAATGGCCTGTTTCTGTGCTGAAAATTCTATGAAGTATTTAGAGTGGCACAGTGGCGCAGTGGTTAGCACTACAGCCTCACAGCTCCAGCGACCCGGGTTCAGTTCTGGGTACTGCCTGTGTGGAGTTTGTAAGTTCTCCTTGTGACTGCGTGGGTTTTCACCAGGTGCTCTGGTTTCCTCCCAGAGCCAGAGACTTGCAGGTTAATAGGTAAATTCGCCATTGTAAATTGACCCTTGTATAGGTAGCTGGTAGGAGAATGGTGGGGATGTGGTAGGGAATATGGGATTAATGTAGGATTAGTATAAATGGCTCCTGGGCTGGAAGCTCCCTAGGAAGCTCCCTTGCTGTTCAACTCTATCCATGGCCATCTGCTCCCATCCCTAACGTTTTCTCCCCCAATCTGCCCTCTTAAACTGTTTAAATTCCCCTGGCTCTTTAAATCAGTTCATTTTAGCCCTATCTAAAAGTTAACAGTTAGTTTAGTGTATGTTACCTGGGCCCACTGCCCTCCCCCAGCCACACCTGCTCTTTGTTTTCTCAATGAAATTGATCCGGATGAAATTGACGAGAACAGCTGCCGATACTTTAATCTCCGATCCTGCTGTCTTCACAGTCCAGAGTGTCTGCAGCCACGGCATGCGGTAAGTCCATTGAGGTGAAGAAGGAGCTGCGGGACCCGAGAGAAGTCCTGTGAAAAGGTGCCCCGAACACCCAAAACATCCACGAACGGCACCCCCGGCCGCAACTTCAAAGCGCCCGCGGGAGATGGCTCGGAGAGCATCTGCAGCGCACTGTCGGCAATGCTGCATGCCTTTATTTAAACCACTGCAAAAAAAAAAACCCTTAGCAAATGTAATCACCTCTAAGTCTGCCAAATGATGCTTCACCTCCCGAAGGACGTGGATGAGCTTTCCGGACGTCGATGGTGGGCACTGAGGAAATGGCTTATTACCTGCACCAGATTCCACCCCCCTCCCCCCCCCTTTACCCCCCTTCCACCCCCCCCACCCCCGTCCCCTTCCCTGCTCCACCCTCTCAGCTCACCCCTTCACAACCCCGTCCCAGCCCGCCCCCCCCTCGCACCATCTTCACCCCGCACCCCCTTCCCCTGCACCCCCCCCCCACCCCCTCCCTCTACCCCTCCCCCTTGCATCCCCTCCTCCCACCGGCACCATCCTACACCTGTGTAGGGGCCCCAACAACCCCACTGCCTTGTGGGCGTCTCGGGAGAGACCAAGGCTAAGGGAGTAAACCCTAACAGAAAATCCGGAGCGGAACCCCGTAGGCGGTCATGTGTCACCTTTGGCATGTTTCCGGCAGTTCCTGCAGCCATACTGGTGCCAAACGTCGTGTCCTGCACTCCTTTGGACCCCACCAGAAAGGCCGAGAGGGGGGTTTTGACGACTGGGCAACTCTCAACCTCCATAAATTTGCCCAGGCATGCGCCATGGAGAGGTCACTCCATAGTTGCCTCACAGCGACTGAAACAACACGGAAGGCAGCAGTTACGGGTTATAAGTCCAGATAAATTGGCGTAGAAACTGGGCGCCACGGGTTGCCTTTGTCGGTGGGAGAGGTCATTGCACCTCACTGGACAGCTACCGCCCGCCTCAAACCGGGCAGCCCCCGGTCAATAAGGTTCTGTCCCGCCACAGTCTGCCTGCTTCAATGGGTGCTTGGAGCTCAGGGTCATTGCCCGAAAGGTGGACTGACACACCGCACCAAACAACATGAAAAAAGGAAAGAAGGTACCAGCCCTTCGCTTTGCAAGCTGGAACGTCAGAACTATGTGTCCTGGCCTGTCGGAAGACCTTACACAAATCAACGATTCTCGGAAGACCGCCATCATTAACAACGAGCTCAGTAGACTCAATGTGGACATTGCAGCACTTCAGGAGACTCGCCTCCCCGCGAGTGGCTCTCTAGCAGAGCAAGACTACACCTTCTTCTGGCAGGGCAGGGATCCTGAAGAACCAAGACAGCATGGAGTGGGCTTCGCCATCAGAAACTCCTTGCTCAGCATGATAGAGCCTCCCTCAAATGGCTCGGAACGCATACTGTCCATCCGACTGCTCACCACCTCTGGTCCAGTACACCTACTCAGCATCTATGCTCCAACACTCTGTTCCGCACCTGAAGCTAAAGACCAGTTCTATGAACAACTCCATAACATCATTAGCAGCATCCCCAACACCGAACACCTATTCCTGCTGGGGGACTTTAATGCCAGGGTTGGGGCCGACCATGACTCATGGCCCTCCTGCCTTGGGCGCTATGGCGTTGGAAGGATGAATGAGAACGGGCAGAGACTGCTTGAGTTGTGTACCTATCATAACCTCTGCATCACCAACTCGTTCTTTCACACTAAACCCTGTCACCAGGTTTCATGGAGGCACCCAAGATCACGTCGTTGGCACCAGCTAGACCTCATTGTCACAAGGCGAGCCGCCTTAAACAGTGTTCAAATCACACGCAGCTTCCACAGTGCGGACTGCGACACCGACCACTCCCTGGTGTGCAGCAAGGTTAGACTCAGACCAAAGAAGTTGCATCATTCCAAGCAGAAGGGCCACCCGCGCATCAACACGAGCAGAATTTCTCACCCACAGCTGTTACAAAAATTTCTAAATTCACTTGTAACAGCCCTTCAAAACACTCCCACAGGGGATGCTGAGACCAAGTGGGCCCACATCAGAGACGCCATCTATGAGTCAGCTTTGACCACCTACGGCAAAAGTGCGAAGAGAAATGCAGACTGGTTTCAATCTCATAATGAAGAGCTGGAACCTGTCATAGCCGCTAAGCGCATTGCACTTTTGAACTACAAGAAAGCCCCCAGCGATTTAACATCCGCAGCACTTAAAGCAGCCAGAAGTACTGCACAAAGAACAGCTAGGCGTTGCGCAAACGACTACTGGCAACACCTATGCAGTCATATTCAGCTGGCCTCAGACACCGGAAACATCAGAGGAATGTATGATGGCATGAAGAGAGCTCTTGGGCCAACCATCAAGAAGATCACCCCCCTCAAATCTAAATCTGGGGACATAATCACTGACCAACGCAAACAGATGGACCGCTGGGTTGAGCACTACCTAGAACTGTACTCCAGGGAGAATGCTGTCACTGAGACTGCCCTCAATGCAGCCCAGCCTCTACCAGTCATGGATGAGCTGGACATACAGCCAACCAAATCGGAACTCAGTGATGCCATTGATTCCCTAGCCAGCGGAAAAGCCCCTGGGAAGGACAGCATTACCCCTGAAATAATCAAGAGTGCCAAGCCTGCTATACTCTCAGCACTACATGAACTGCTATGCCTGTGCTGGGACGAGGGAGCAGTACCCCAGGACATGCGCGATGCCAACATCATCACCCTCTATAAAAACAAAGGTGACCGCGGTGACTGCAACAACTACCGTGGAATCTCCCTGCTCAGCATAGTGGGGAAAGTCTTTGCTCGAGTCGCTCTGAACAGGCTCCAGAAGCTGGCCGAGCGCGTCTACCCTGAGGCACAGTGTGGCTTTCGTGCAGAGAGATCGACTATTGACATGCTGTTCTCCCTTCGTCAGATACAGGAGAAATGCCGTGAACAACAGATGCCCCTCTACATTGCTTTCATTGATCTCACCAAAGCCTTTGACCTCGTCAGCAGACGTGGTCTCTTCAGACTACTAGAAAAGATCGGATGTCCACCAAAGCTACTAAGTATCATCACCTCATTCCATGACAATATGAAAGGCACAATTCAACATGGTGGCTCCTCATCAGAGCCCTTTCCTATCCTGAGTGGTGTGAAACAGGGCTGTGTTCTCGCACCCACACTTTTTGGGATTTTCTTCTCCCTGCTGCTTTCACATGCGTTCAAATCCTCTGAAGAAGGAATTTTCCTCCACACAAGATCAGGGGGCAGGTTGTTCAACCTTGCCCGTCTAAGAGCGAAGTCCAAAGTACGGAAAGTCCTCATCAGAGAACTCCTCTTTGCTGACGATGCTGCTTTAACATCTCACACTGAAGAATGCCTGCAGAGTCTCATCGACAGGTTTGCGTCTGCCTGCAATGAATTTGGCCTAACCATCAGCCTCAAGAAAACGAACATCATGGGGCAGGATGTCAGAAATGCTCCATCCATCAATATTGGCGACCACGCTCTGGAAGTGGTTCAAGAGTTCACCTACCTAGGCTCAACTATCACCAGTAACCTGTCTCTAGATGCAGAAATCAACAAGCGCATGGGTAAGGCTTCCACTGCTATGTTCAGACTGGCCAAGAGAGTGTGGGAAAATGGCGCACTGACACGGAACACAAAAGTCCGAGTGTATCAGGCCTGTGTCCTCAGTACCTTGCTCTATGGCAGCGAGGCCTGGACAACGTATGCCAGCCAAGAGCGACGTCTCAATTCATTCCATCTTCGCTGCCTTCGGAGAATACTTGGCATCAGGTGGCAGGACTATATCTCCAACACAGAAGTCCTTGAAGCGGCCAACATCCCCAGCTTATACACACTACTGAGTCAGCGGCGCTTGAGATGGCTTGGCCATGTGAGCCGCATGGAAGATGGCAGGATCCCCAAAGACACATTGTACAGCGAGCTCGCCACTGGTATCAGACCCACCGGCCGTCCATGTCTCCGTTATAAAGACGTCTGCAAACGCGACATGAAATCGTGTGACATTGATCACAAGTCGTGGGAGTCAGTTGCCAGCATTCGCCAGAGCTGGCGGGCAGCCATAAAGACAGGGCTAAATTGTGGCGAGTCGAAGAGACTTAGTAGTTGGCAGGAAAAAAGACAGAGGCGCAAGGGGAGAGCCAACTGTGCAACAGCCCCAACAAACAAATTTCTCTGCAGCACCTGTGGAAGAGCCTGTCACTCCAGAATTGGCCTTTATAGCCACTCCAGGCGCTGCTTCACAAACCACTGACCACCTCCAGGCGCGTATCCATTGTCTCTCGAGATAAGGAGGCCCAAAAGAAAGTATAAATGGGTAGTTGTTGGTCGGCACAGACTCAAAGGGACATTTTCAGTGCTGTATCTGTAAATAAATAAATAAAATAATAAATAAAGTCAGGGGTTATTACCATCACAGGGTGAAGTGGCTCAGTAATGCAGTTTGTTACTCTTTAAAAATGTTAAAGTTGCATCTTAATTTGTGTGGAAGAAATAAACTTTTTCCCGATTAATTTCTTTCTGCAATTGTCAGAATAATTCCACTCTCTCCTTCTCCCCCTCCACAGCCTCGGGACTATCTACCCCCTCCACACCGGTACAATCCACCAAGCCAGCCTTCCCCCTGGAATCGTACAAACAGGAACCTGAACGCTTGGATGCTCGATTTCGTTCCTACTCTTCACCACCAGACACAGGCCAACAATTTACTGTTCCGGTGGCCCCACCTGTGGTGGCAGCCAAGCTACTTGCGCCCCAGACCAGCTCCAATGCTACCTTGAAACCAGTAAGTATGAAATAATAGCTTTGTTATTTTTTGTGCCATCTTGCTACAGACTGGAACCAGCAAAGCCGGTGCATGTCGACGGTGACTGGTCAGAATTTTTACGGGAGCATTGCTAATCTGTTCTGATTCACTCTGACAGA
Organism: Heterodontus francisci; assembly: GCF_036365525.1. Lineage (NCBI taxonomy): Eukaryota > Metazoa > Chordata > Chondrichthyes > Heterodontiformes > Heterodontidae > Heterodontus > Heterodontus francisci. Next base: position 203,785,410 of record NC_090372.1, read on the forward strand.
CTCTTGTGTGCTTTACCTAACATCCTGTGCCAAACTTTTGGAAACACTTTTAGGAAAATCAAGGCTGACACTCCAGTGCAGTACTGCGGGAGTAAAAACAAGAAATACTAGAAATACTCAGCAGGTCTGGCAGCATCTGTGGAGAGAGAAGCAGAGTTAACATTTCAGGCCAGTGACCCTTCTTCAGAACTTGAGGGAGTGCTACACTGTCAGAGGTGCCGTTTGGATGAGATGTTAAACCGAAGCCCCATCTATCTGCTCGGGTGAATGTAAAAGATCCTATGACATTATTTTGAGGAAGAGCAGGGGAGTTGTCGGCGGTGTCCTAGCCCATGAAGTACTTTTGAAGTGTAGTCACTGTTGTAATGTAGCCAATTTGCACACAACAAGCTTCCACAAACAGCACCATGATATTGATTGAGGGGTAAATATTGGGGGAACCTCCCCTGCTGCTCTTCACATAGTGCCATGGGATCTTTTATTCCCAGCTGAGGGAACCAAAGGAATCTTGGTTTAATGTCGCATGCAAAAAAAAAGGCACTTCCGATAGTGCAGCCCTCCCTCAATACTGCACTGGAGGGTTATCCTAGATTATGTGCTCAAGTCTCTGGTGTGGGACTTGAAACATAACTTTTGACTCAGAGATGTGAGTGCTACCAAGTGAGCCATAAGTGATGGCGACATGGAGGGGAGAGGCTCTTTCGTATTTCCGAGCAACAGAATTTTGAGCAAATTGAGTTATGGGAGATGTAACACCTAGTCTTTACTATCAGCTTCTTGATGCCGTTTATACGGAGTATTCCTCTTCAGGCAGTTTCAGAAGTAACCCTGTTCCCAACTATAGAATCGGCCAGTAATGGAAATGTGAACTGCTGTTTGTTCCTGAGATAAACTTGGCTGGGGTTGCTAATGGTTTTACCTGACTCAGTTTACTACTTTTTGAAAGAAGATTAGAGGTTAAATGTTAGCTTAATGCCTTTAATCTTATTAATAGCGGAAGGATTATCCATGTTGTGGAAGGAGATGTTCAATTGAAAGAACAATTGAACAAGCTCCAACAATGGTCATGTTCATTTTGTGAAGGAAATCTTGACACAACATTCAGAAAAGTTAAGACTCAAGTTACTGTGGGCCCAGCATGAACCGGAGACGTGAGCTGCACATACTAGTTTGTAGGGGAATTGTTAGTGCAGGGGCCTTTCATGGATTCAGATCCAACCCAGACTGATGGGTGTTAGTCTTCTCTGTTGGTAATAGTCCAATGTGAAATGAATCTGATTAGGCTCAAACCTGTTTCGAGTGTTACAAATCTGTGCCTATGTTTAACTTGGGAAAAGTGGAAAAATGTCTTATTGGTTGAATAGATGCTGCTGTCTGAGCTTGAGGCTGAGGAAACTTTCTGCATAAGTAAAGATATTGAGCACAAAAACAGGGAAGTTATGCTGAAGCTTTATTAAGTTCTGGTTAGGCTACAGCGAGAGTATTGCATCCAGTTCTGGTCACGGCACTTTGGAAAGATGCGAGGGTCCTTGAGAGGATGCAGAGGAGATTTACCAGAATGGTTCCAGGGATGAGGGATTTTAGCTACAAGGTTCAGTTGGAGAAGCTGGGGTTGTTCTCCTTGGAGCAGAGGAGGTTAAGGCGAGATTTGATAGAGGTTTAGATCAGGTAGGCAAAGAAAAGTTGTTCCCATTAGCTGATGGTACAAGGACTAGCGAACACAGATTTAAGGTTCTGGGCAAGAGGTTGAGGGGGATGTGAAGAAGAGCTTTTTCACACAGTGGGCTGTAATTTATATTTCTGCCTCCGTAATCGGCAGCGGACGAAAACAATGGCTGTCCGCCCTTGCGGGTCGCACGTCACTGAACCGCCGCGATATTAAGCGCGGCAGCTCATTTAAATTGCCGGGGCGGGCCGCCCACCCCCATGACGTGGAGGTGGCGGGCTGTCCACCCCCATGACGTGGAGGTGGCGGGCTGTCCACCCCCATGACGTGGAGGTGGCGGGCTGTCCATCCCCAGCAATGGCGTCAGCTGCCTTTGCGTGGAGCTGATGTCATTTTTAAAAGGCTTCGAGCCCTACTTTTCTATTTAAATACTGAAGAGAAACTTACCTGCTCCTCCCCTCCACACCATTGTTCCGCCGGACAGGGATCTGAAGGCGCGGGAGTGCTGGCCGCCGGCATTAATATCGCACCGGGTCAGACGGCGGGAGCGAGAAGGTAATTTATTTGTTTATTTAAATTAATTTACGTATTTAAATTGGGCTGCCGTCGTCAAGCAGCGGGGGTGCGGTGGGTGGCCACTATGCGGCCTTGCTGCCGCCGGCAGTATCGGGCCGGGCCTTCCTGGCGTCAGTGTCTGTGGCGGACCTCTACCAGAGACATTTTCCAGCCCTTCACCACGCCCCTGACGTCGGGGGGGGGGGTCTGTGAGTGGTAATGACCTGGAACCCACTACCTCCAAGGGTGGTAGAAGCAGAGATGATGAATGATTTCAAAAGGAAATTTGGATGGGGACTTGTGGGAAATCAACTTTCAGAGCTACTGAGATAGAGCAGGGACTGATTGGATTGCTCTACAGAGAGCCGGCATGATCTGAATGGGCCAAATAGCCTCCTTCCATGCCATAATGACTCTATATGACTCTAACCTGTCAGGGCACAGTAGAGAAATTTGGCTGTGATCTACTTAACCCGGGATGTTTGATCCTGATACTTTGCCACTGAACTGTTCCAACCCCCATCACTTAAGGAGTTCAAAATTCACACACAAAATGTCAAAATAATTCCAGTCTAAGTATCAATTTTTCACCCTGTAATTTTGAAATCACACCTAGCAGCTAAAGAAAGCAAGCATTGGAGAGACTGTTATCACCCGCTACCCTTGTGTTCGACATCGATACAACTTCATGTTCATGGTTCTTTACCTCCCAAACCCATGATCCCACCACCCGGAAGGACAACGGCGGCAGGTGCATAGGAACATGGCCTTTCCTCTAGAACGACCCTCATCTAGGCTCCCATAAATCCAAGCTATACAGACTCAAACCAATATGGCGGACAACTGACTTAGTGCTTTATGATCTAGGGGTGAATGGCTATCAGTTCCTGCTCCCATCTGCTAAAACTGCTCACTATTTCAGGATCGTGCAAGACTAATCCAGGCTTCTTTACTGGAAACCATCTTCTTAATCCCCTCTCCCCTGTCTCCTCCACCTTGTCTGAGGAGCTCATGGATGTCTTTGTCACTAAGATTGAGACCATCAATCAGCTGTTTCTGCTGCTTCCCTTCCTTCTGCTACTCCACTAGAACAGACTTCATCAAAGTCTGTCCTGTCCAATCCTTGAACTGGCACATTTCTCGTTTCTCTCCTCGTTCACCTTTCCGACCTCATCTTGTCGAGAAGACACATCTCCTCCTCCCTCGACCCTATTCCCACTAAACTGCTGACTACCCGACTTCATCTCCTGGTCCCCATGTTAGCTGATATTAACAGTTCTCTCCTCAGGTACTGTCCGTCTCTCTTTCAAATCTGCTGTCATCATCCCTTTTCTCACAAAACCAACCTTCACTCATCCGTCCTTGCAAACCACAGCCCCATCTCCAACCTCCCTTTCCTCTCCAAAGTCTTTGAACGTGCTGTCCCCTCCCAAATCCGTGCCATTGTTTCCCAGAACTCCATGCGTGAGTCCCTACATTCAGGTTTCCACCCCTGCCACAGTACCGAAACGGCTCTTATCAAAGTCACAAATGAAATCCTATGTGACAGTGATGAACATAAGAACTAGGAGCAGGAGTAGGCAATTCAGCCCCTCAAGCCTGCTCCGCCATTCAATACGATTATGGCTGATCTCATCTCGGCCTCAACTCCACTCTCCTGCCCATTCTCCATAACCCTTCAACCCTTTAACAATTAAAAATCTGTCTATCTCCTCCTCATATTTACTCAATGTCCCAGCATCCACTGCACTCTGGGGTAGTGAATTCCACAGACTCACGACCCTTTGAGAGAAGTAATTTCTCCTCATCTCTGTTTTAAATCTGCTACCCCTTATCCTAAAACTATGACCTCTCATTCTAGATTGCCCGACAAGAGGAAACATCCTCTCTACATCTACTTTGTCAATCCCCTTAATCATTTTATATACCTCAATTAGATCTCCTCTCATTCTTCTAAACTCTAGAGAGTAAAGGCCTAAACTGCTCAATCTCTCTTCATAAGACAAACCCCTCATCTCTGGAATCAATCTAATGAACCTCCTCTGAACTGCCTCCAATGCAACTACATCCCTCCTCAAGTAAGGGGACCAAAACCGTACGCAATGCTCCAGCTGCAGTCTCACTAATGCCTTGTACAGTTGCAGCAACACTTCCCTACTTTTATACTCTATTCCTTTAGCAATAAATGCTAAAATTCCATTTGCCTTCCTTATCACCTGCTGCACCTGCATAATATCTTTCTGCAATTCATGCACGAGGACACCCAGATCCCTCTGCACCAAAACATTCTGAAGTTTCTCTCCATTTAGATAATTTGCCTTTCTATTCTTCCGACCAAAATGGATAACCTCACACTTATCCACGTTAAACTCCATCTGTCAAATTTTGGCCCATTCATCTAACCTATCCATATCCATTTGTAAACTTCTTATTTCTTTATTGCAACTTACTATCCCACCTATTTTAGTGTCATCTGCAAATTTGGCTGTTTTACCTTCTATCCCTGCATCCAAGTCATTAATATAGATTGTAAATAGTTGAGGCCCAAGGACTGAACCCTGTGGCACCCCACTAATTACATCTTGCCAACCAGAAAAAGACCCATTTATCCTGACTCTCTGTTTTCTGTTGGTTAGCCAATCCTCTATCCAAGCTAATAAATTACCCTTAACCCCATGTGATCTTACTTTGTGTATTAACATTTTGTGCGGCCTTATCAAATGCCTTATGGAAGTCTAGATATACTACATCTACAGGATTCCCACTATCCACTTGTTATATCTTCGGCATCAGTAGGTAAACTATCCCTCCTTTTTATTCTCTACCTCTCTGCAGCCTTTGACACGATTGACCACACCATCCTCCTCCAAAGGCTGTCCACTGTCATCCAGCTGGTTGGGACTGATCCCACCTGGTTCCATTCTTATCTATCTAATCACAGTCAGAGAATCATCTGAAATGTATTCTAATCCCACTCCCATACCATTATGTCTGGTGTTCCCCAAAGATCTATCCTTGGCCCCTTTCTATTTCTCATCTACATGCAGTCCCTCAGTGGCATCATCCAAAAAGTTTCCATATGTACGCTGACAATACCCAGTTCTACTTCGTCACCATCTCTCTCTACCCCTCCACATCTCTAAATTGTCAGACTGCCTATCTGACCTCCAGTACTAGATCAGCAGAAATTTCCTCCAAATAAATATAAGGAAGAGTGAAGTCATTGTCTTAAATCCCTGCCACAAATTCTGTTCTCCAGCTACAGATTCCATCCTCGCCCTGGGACTGAACCGGATTACTTGCAACCTTGCTGTCTTATTTGATTCTGAGATGAGCTTCCAACAACATATCTGTGCCATCATTAAGACCACCTATTTCTACTTTCGACTCCACCCTTGCCTCAGCTCATCCACTTCTGAAACCCTCATCCATGCTTTTGTTACTTCTAGATTTGACTATTCCAATGCACTGTTGGTCGGCCCCCACATTCTACCTCTGTAAACTTGAAGTCAACCAAGACGCGCTGCTAGTGTCCTAACTCACACCAAGTCCACTTCACTATCACTCCTGTGCTCATTGACCAACATTGCAACACCTCAATTTTAAAATTCTCATTCTTATTTTCAAATCCCTTCATGGCCTCCCTACAATCTATTCCTGCCCTACAACCCTTGGAGATAGATGTGAAAGAGGAGGGAGTCGAGACACTGGGTGGGCAAAAAATTGATAAAGAGGAGGTATTAGATAGGCTGGCTGTGCTTAAAGTTGATAATTCACCAGGACCTGATTGGATGCATCCTAGGATACTGAGGGAAGGAGCCTTGGTGAGATACTGCAGTGCATCTTGTGTATGGTACCCACTGCTGCTACTGCATGTCAGTGGTGGAGAGAGTGAATGTTGAAGGTGGTGGATAGGATGCCAATCAAGCGGGATGTTTTGTCCTGGATGGTGTCAAGTGTTGGAGCTGCACTCATCCAGTCAAGTGGAGAGTATTCCATTTACATTCCTGACATGTACTTTGTAGATGGTGGACAGGCTTTGGGGAGTCAGGGGAGTTACTTGTCGCAGAATTTCCAGCCTCTGACCTGCTCTTGTAGCCACAGCATTTATATGTCTGGTCCAGTTAAGTTTCTGGTCAACGGTCGGATGTCTATCCATGGCGGTATTGGTAGGAGTGACTACCGCACAGTCCTTGTGGAGATTAAGTCCAGTCTTCATACTGAGGATACCTTCCAAACCCACAACCTCTACCACCTAGAAGGACAAAGGCAGCAGACGCATGGGGACACCACCAACTGCAAGTTCAGCTCCAAACAACACACCATCCTGACTTGGAACTATATCGCTGTTCCTTCACTGTCGCTGTGTCAAAATTCTGGAGCTCCCTCCCTAACAGCACTGTGGGTGTACCTACAAAGCATGAACTGCAGTGTTTCAAGAAGGCGGCTCACCACCACCTTCTCAAGGGAAATTAGGGATGGGCAAAAAAAGCTGGCCTAGCCAGCGATGCCCACATCCAATGAATGAATTAAAAAGGAAATCGCTGCACCATTGGCAGCTGTGCCTTCAGCTGCAGAGTCTCTAAGCTCTGGAATTTCTTCCCAAACCTCTCCACCTCTCTTTCTTCCTTTAAGATTCTGCTTAAAATCTACCTCTCCGACCAAGCTTTAGGTCACCTTTCCTCATATCTCCTTATGTGGCTTGGTGTCAAGTTTTGTTTCATAATTGCTCCCGTGAAACACCTTGGGAATTTATACTACATTAAAGGCGCTATGTAAACACAACTTGTCAGACAGCATCCTGCGTTGGAAATATCTCACCATTCCTTCATTGTCACTGGGTCAAAATCCTGGAGCTCCCTGACCAACATCACTGTGGGTGCACTTTCACCAGACGGACTGCAGCAGTTCAAGAAAAAGGCAATAAAGGGCGGTCTTGCCGGTGATGCCCACACGTTAAGAATTACTTTTTAAAAACTCCTAGCTGGGTTCAGCAGCAATTACAGCAGATTTTGCTGCTATTGGAAATGTTCTGGGCTGTTTGTAAACCATATTTGTTGCTTTCGCCTGAAATATGATTCTTAGCTGATCAGAAAGGTATGCAGGAAATCTGCCAGTGGTGCGCTAGAGCTGGCTGTGAGGAGGTGCATGAGACACCTGCTACATTTTCTTTTCAGTCATCTGTGAAAAACCATCTGGTGTAATATTGGCATTTGTTGAGTAAGGAATCCAAGAGTAAAAACTGCATTCTTCTGCTTCTCGGTCGCCTGTTCAAAATGTTAAACAACTCAGAATTGCTAATATGTTTTCAGAATCTGCTGGGTTGCGTCACGGACACTGGCAACAATTCCACATCAGAATCTTCGCACTGCACCTGTAGCTGACAATTTGACCTAACTACATATTGTTAAATTGTCACACGAGATTCAATTGCCGAAACCCCATTGTCCCCGATCTGATTGGTCCTGAAGCTGCAGTGAAACACCTATTTAAATGCACATAGTTGGTGTTGCTAATGTTGAAGCTGCACATCATTATTACAAAATGTCTCCGAGGAGTTAACATCACAGCATTGGAGATAGAGGAATACAGAGATGTTGAAGAAAGGAAATGTGTGGAAGCCATACAGAGAGAATGAGGAGACAGACAAAAAGAAAAATTGAATAACGGAGGCAAGGAGTGAGAAAAACGTACACAAAAACAACATCTTGTATTTATATTGGTCATTAACGTGATGAAACTTCCCAAGGTGCTTCACGGGAGAGCTATAAAATTAGACACTGAGGCGCTATTAAGGTAGATGGCCAAAAACTTGGTCAAAACTTTAGGTTTTAATGAGTGTCTTAAATTCCAGAGCTTGGGGCCTAGGCAGCTGAAGGCTGCTCAAGCAGCCAGAATCAGATGAATGCAGATATTTGAGTGTTGTGGGGCTGGAGGAAATCACAGGTTGGGAGAGGTGAGGCCTTGGAGGAATTTCAAAACCAGCACGAGAATTTTAAAATCAAGGCGTTGCTTGACTCGGAGCCAATGGAAGTCAGAAAGCATAAGGGTAATAAGAGAACGGGTCTTGGTGGAAGTAAGGACAGAGCAGCAGAGTTTTTGGATGACCTCAAGCTGTCAGAGGGTAGAATGTAGGAGACCAGCCAGGAGTGCATTGGAATAGTCAAATCCAGAGATAACAGAGGCATAAATGAGGGTTTCAGTAGCAGATGAGCTGAGGCAGGGGCGAAGTTGCGCGATGTTAGAGGTGAAAATAGGTGGTCTTAATAGGAACGTTTGATTGGAAGCCCATCTCGGGGTTGTTAACAGTCTGGCTTAGTCTCTCACAGTTGCCAGGGAGAAGAATAGATTCGGTGGCTAGGAAATGTAGTTTGTAGCAAGGACAATAGCTTCAGTCTTCTCAATATTTAATTTGAAGAAATTTCTGCTCATCCAATACAAGATGTCAGATAAGCAGTCTGATAACTTACCAACAGTGGAGGAGTCAAGAGAGATGGTGAGGTAGAGTTGGGTGTTGTCAATGTACATGTGAAAACGAACACTCTGCTTCTGGATGATGTCACCGAGGGGCAGCGTCTAGATGAGAAATAGGAGGGGGCCAAGGATAGATCCTTGCGGGGGGCCTGGATTAACAGTGCAGGAGTGGGAAGAGAAGCCATTGCAAGTGATACTGTAGCTACAACCAGATAGATAAGAATGAAACAAGGCAAATGTCATCCCACCAAGCTGGTTGACAGTGGAGAGGTGTTGGAGGAAGATGATGTGGTCAACCATGTCAAAGGCTGCAGACAGGTCAAGAAGGATGAGGAGGGAAGGTTTACCTTTGTCACAGTCACATAGGATGTCATTTGTGACTTTGATAAGAGCCGTTTTGGTACTTTGCAGGGGTGGAAACCTTATTGGAGGGCTTACAATTTGGAGTCCGTAAAAGATGGGCACAGATTTGACAGGCAACATCATGTTCTCGGACTTGGAAGAGGAAAGGAAGGTTTCAGATGGGCCGGTAATTTGTAAGGAAGGTGGGGTCAAGGATTGTTTTCTTGAGCAGTGGGGTGATAACGTCAGATTCAGAGGAGAGCGGGACAACACCTGAAGAGAGAGAATCGTTAACAATATCAGCTAACATGGGGACCAGGAGGGGATGTTGGGTGGTCAGCAGTTTAGACGGAATTGGGTCAAGGGAGCAGGAGGTTTGTATCATGGACAAGATAAGCTTGGAGGCTGCATGACTGGAGATGGGAGAGAAAGTAGAGAAAGATACGAGCTCAGGGATAGGGCAGGAGAGACCTTTAGGGCTAGTGGAAGGGACGGAAGTGGTGAAGGCAGCTGAATTGATGGTCTCGATCTTAGTGGCAAACAAGTCTATGAGCTCCTCGTACTTAATGGAGGGTGGAGGGGACAGCGGAGAGGGGTTTGTGAAGCCAGAGGTTATCTTTGCATTCCAGGGCAATCCTGGAATAGTGAGCAATTTTAGCAGACAAGAGCAAGATCCAATAATGTGGTCTAGCCAGATCTGGCAATGAATGGCTAAGCCAGGAGTCTGCAACCTGTGGCTCTTGAACATCACTTAACCTTTTAGAGTTGGATTGCTAACAGATTGTGAAAGAAAAGGTAAATGGGTGTCGGGCCAGATTGTTGACCAATTCCCATGTCGGGCTGCTTTTCCCAGGGGTGGGTTAGGTCCGATGCCAAAAGCCCGCGCATCCGCGGCGGGATGTTAGTTAAGGTCGTTGAGTGACAAATGATCGGCAACTTTCACATGACACGGCAACTGTGTCAGCATCCCGGAAACTAAGGAGGTGGCTTCACAGCGGGAGGTCAGAGCTGCGTGAGAACTGAAGGAGTTTTAATGGTTACTGGCAGAAAATGGCAAAGCTCATGTCTTCCCATGTCAGAGCCTTCCCATGTCATTGCTGTTGAGTGAGGTCTCCTTGGCATCATGGGAATAATACAGTAGTAGCTGCTCCCCTGATATTGATGGCGCTTCCATTGCTTCCCTGCTGCCTGGCTCTCAGCAGCACTCTCACAGGTGACACACTGAGAGCTGCTGGCCTCCCTTGCAGTGGGCCGCACAGTATTCAGCTTCCAGCCATGGAACACGCCCACCATCCCTAATTGGACAGCGAATCCACAGTGGCGGCCTGCTAATTGGCCACCTCCAGTAAAATTAAGCTGGCAGGTACACTGCGGCAGTGGGTGGAGTTGTGACCCAGAAAAGCCTCCCGAATATTTTCAAAGTTGGGAAAATTCAGCCCAATGTTGAAGTCTCATTTCTATTCAAGTTAATGGAACTGAATATCGGATGGAGCGTCTAACAGGCGACTGATATGACCCCAACCCATTTTACATCCCCACCCATGTCCAATTTCACCCCCCTCCGAACATTAATACACCTGGTTTTAAAAGTCACCTGAAAAATGCGACTTTGGTCATCTTGCCTACTTGGCAGTCATACTCTCCAGTGTGAAGCACGATTCTAATAAAGCCACAATAAAAATACAAGTTGTCTATTTGAGAAAGTGCCACAGTATGAGGCGCGAAGTACAGTCCAATCTTTCTTTTAATGATAATTACTTGCCATGTTAAGCACTTGATGCATACAGCTGGTTTGTGCAAGCAAAGTGCTTGCCAGTGAGCTGAGGTGCTGCGCACAATACAAGTGCCCTCGTCTGACTTGGGTTGTCTGTTTGAGCTGTAAAGTGTAAAGTGGAAACCTGCTGAAATGGGCCTTTTACTGGTATTCCCGATTCCAGCAGGACATGTAGCTTGCTGAATTGATTGAAAACCAGTGTTGTAACAAAGTGCTTTTTGTTTTATTTTGCACTCCATTCAAAGTGGTAAACAAAGAACTGGGGGTGGGGGAGAGTGAAAGAATCTAACTAGTTGTCTCCCTGGAGATAGTTGGTCTCTGATAACTCCCTTTACAATAGCACAGTAACAATGTAACATGCATGTTATGCATTTTGGGGATATATTTGAATAATGTGGTATGTGGTTAGGTTTTAGAAGTTACTGATTTAGCTATTAGCGCATAAAATCATAGAAATTTACAGCACAGCAGGCCATTCAGCCTATTGTGTTTGTGCTGGCTCATCGCCAGAACAATCTGAAGTTAATCACACTACCTTGCTCTCTTCCCATAGTCTTGTGTCCTCCTGTGCTTCAAACAATTTTCTAATTTTCCTTTGAAAGTTGCAGTGGTCTCTATCTGAACCTTTCACTGTGTTGAAGCATGCCATGCTCCAACAATCTGCTCTATAAAGGACTTTCTCCTAATCTTTTGCCTGTGTGACTGTTTTCTATTGATGGCTTCGTGCCAAGCAAAGAATAGTCTTTCCCTATTCAATGTATCAGGACTACATGCATGCTGAAAAGCAGAAACAGCAAGTGATAGAGCTGAGCGATCCCACAACCAACAGATCAGGTCAAAGTTCTGCAGACCTGCCACGCCCAGTCATAGATGGCGGTGGACAATTAAACAACTAACTGGAGGAGGAGGTTCCACAAACATCCCCATCCTTAATGATGGGGGAGCCCAGCCCATCAGTGCAAAGACAAGGCTGAAGCATTTGCAACCATCTTCAGCCAGAAGTGCCAAGTGGATGATCCATCTCACCCTTCTCCTGAAGTCCCCAGCATCACAGATGCCAGTCTTTAGACAATTCGATTCACTCCATGGTGATATCAAGAAACGGCTGAAGGCATTGGATGCTGCAAAGGCTATGGGCCCCAACAACATCCCAGCTGTAGTACTGAAGACTTGTGTTCCAGAACTAGCCGTGCCCCTAGCCAAACTGTTCCTGTACAACTACAACACTGGCATCTACCCGACAATGTGGAAAATTTCCCAGGTATGTCCTGTCCACGAAAAGCAGGACTAATCCATCTGGCCAATTACTGCCCCCATCAGTCTACTCTCAATCATCAGCAAAGTGACAGAAGGTGTCATTGACAGTGCTATCAAGCAGCACTCACTCAGCAATAACCTGCTCACCAATGTTCAGTTTGAGTTCCTTCAGGGCAGGGATATGAACTAACATGTTGCACCACAGATATTTCACAAAATTATTGACTCAGCCATGGACATGGGGCCAATTAAGCTGTATATAAAGTATATAGCCAATCTAATGCCATCAAAACACACTTCTCCCTATATATAAAGTAGCCAAGCATACAAACCTGAGTGGAGAATAGCACAACTGTATTAGCTAGCTAGCAAGCAAAATAGTATGCAGTGCCAATGCGAATTACTTTTGTTGACAGAATAGAGCTAGCTACACCATGTCATGGGGTGGTAGATGGACCTTTTTGGATGACCTCTGTGGATTCACACTGTCAGGAGTGCAAATTCATCCAATAAACCATGAAACTCGAGGAGAGGATTGTTAGTGTGCACATTGAGGTGAGGCAGTAAAAAAAATCAGCAATTGGAAGACTGATCATTTCTCACATTGCTGTTGTCACAAGACAATTTAACTCATGATGGTCTCTGTTTGTGAAACTTCTCCACCTGCTTTTAATATGTATCTCAAGACAGAGCAGCCAACTAAAACAGCAGTGATCTCCAAATCAGGAGAATTTACTCGGGTGAAGCAGATAGTACTTCAGAAGAGTCATTTAAAACAGAAAGGCAGAGTGGGACAGGAAGGGACAGAGAGATTAATGGTAGGGAGCCAAGACTAGTTCACTCATCTTGACAGGCTGTGAAACCAGGTGCTGGATTCTAAAATACAGAAACAACAGAATCGTTCATGGACAAAATGTCAATTGCTCACCAAATTAGATAAATTAGACCGTTACAAATAAAAGTGCCCTTAAGTTCCTCCAATAAAGTGATTCTCTTAAATTCACTTATGTCTATATCTCAGTCTATCACTGATGATTCCAATTCAGCTCTGACAAGATAATTATTAACTATAAGCTCTCTCTCTCTCTCTCTCTCTCATGGGAACACCGCCACCTGCAAGTTCCCGTCTAAATCACACATCATCCTGACTTGGAAATATATCGCTGTTCCCTCACTGTCACTGGGTCAAAAACCTGGAACTCCCTCCCTAACAGCACTGTAGGTGCACCTACACCACATGGACTGCAGCAGTTCAAGAAGGCAGCTCACCACCACCTTCTTATGGGCAATAAATGCTGGCCCTGCTCACATCCCATGAAAGAATAAAAAAAAGTTCATAATTTTAAAAGCATCTATTAAATATCCCTTTAGTCTTCTCTGCTACAATCCCAGTATCTTAAATCTTTGTTCATAACTAGAATTTCCCATCCTAGGACTGCATCTTGGTGAATTTGTGCTGTACATTCTGGCTTTACGCCCTTTCTATAATGGGGTGCCCAAAGATTGCAAATAAATATATATGTGTTGCAGTTAAATATATTCATCCATATAGAGTCGTACAACATAGAAACAGGCCCTTCGGCCCACCGCGTCCATGCTGACCATAATGCCTATCTATACTAATCCCACCTGCCTGCATTAATTCCATATCTCTCTATGCCTTGCTCATTCAAGTACCTGTCCAGATGCCTCTTAAATGTTGTTACTGTTCCTGCCTCCACCACCTCCTCAGGCAGCTCATTCCAGATACCTACTATTCTTTGTGTGAAAAATTTACCCCTCTGATCCCCTTTAAACCTCCTCCCTCTCACCTTAAATCTATGCCCCCTAGTTTTAGTCACCCCTACCATGGGAAACAGACTCTGGCTATCTACCCTATCTATGCCTCTCATAATTTTATATACCTTTATCATGTCCCCTCTCAGCCTCCTTCGTTCCAGGGAAAACAGACCCAGCCTGTCCAATCTCTCTTTATAACCCAAGCCCTCCAAACCAGGCAACATCCTTGTGAATCTTTTCTGCACCCTCTCTAGCTTAATTACATCTTTCCTGTTGTGCGGCGACCAGAACTGCACGCAGTACTCCAAATGCGGCCTAACCAACGTTATGTACAACTGTAACATGACGTCCCAACTCTTGTACTCAGTGCCTCGGCCAATGAAGGCAAGCATGCCATACGCCTTCTTCACCACCCTGCCTACCTGTGTTGCCACTTTCAGGGAGCTATGTACTTGCACCCCAAGGTCTCTCTGCTCAACAACACGCCCCAGGCCCCTGCCATTCACTGTATATGTCCTGCCCTGGTTTCACTTTCCAAAATGCATCGCTTTGCACTTGTCTGCATTAGATTCCATTTGCTAATTCCTTGCCCACTTTCCCACTATCCTGTTGTAACCTTAGACAGCCGCCTTCACTGTCCACTATACCACCAATTTTGGTGTCATCTGCAAACTTACTAATCATGCCCCCTACATTCACATCCAAGTCATTAATATATATGACAAACAACAGAGGGCCCAGCACCGATCCCTGCGGCACACCACTGGTCACCGGCTTCCAATCTGAAAAACAACCCTCCGCTACCACCCTCTGCCTCCTATCACCAAGCCACTTTTGTATCCAATTTGCTAGCTCACCCTGGATCCCATGTGTTCGAACTTTCTGGACCAGCCTACCATGCTGGACCTTGTCAAAGGCCTTGCTAAAGTCTATGTAGACAACGTCCATCGCCCTGCTCTCGTCAATCCTCTTGGTCACTTCCACCAAAAACTCAATCAAATTCGAGACATGATTTCCCACGCTCAAAGCAATGCTGACTATCCCTAATCAGACCATACTTTTCCAAATGCACATAAATCCTGTCTCTCAGAATCCCTTCCGATAACTTTCCCACCACTGATGTAAGGCTCACCGGCCTGTCGTTCCCTGGCTTATCCCTGCTGCCCTTCTTAAATAAAGGCCCAACATTAGCTATCCTCCAGTCTTCCGGTACCTCACCCATGGCTAACGATGATACAAAAATCTCTGCCAGGGCCTCAGCAATCTCCTCCCTTGCTTCCCATAGCATCCTAGGATACACCTGGTCAGGCCCTGGGGATTTATCCACCTTAATGTGCTTCAAAACCTCCAACACCTCCTCATTTGTAATGTTAATATGCTCCAGGATATCGCTGTTCCCTCCCTTGAACTCACTAGCTTCCATGACCTTCTCCACGGTAAATACAGATAAGAAGTATTCATTTAAGACCTCGCCCATTTCTCGTGGCTCCACACACAGATTGTCACATTGATCCTTAAGGGGACCTACTCTCTCCCTAGCTACCCTTTTACTCTTAATATACTTATAGAATCTTTTAGGATTCTCCTTCATCTTATCTGCCAGGGAAATCTCATGACCCCTTTTCGCCCTCCTAATTTCCTTCTTAACTGTAGTCCTACATCCCCTATACTCCTCGAGGGACTCGCTTGATCCCAGCTGCCTATACCTGACATATGTCTCCTTCTTTGTCCTGACCAGACCCTCAATATCTCTTGTCAACCAAGGTTCCGTAAACTTGCCAGCCTTGCCCTTCCAACTTGCAGGAACATGCCGGCCCTGAACTCTTCTATCTCACTTTTAAAAGCCTCCCACTTGCCAGATGTCCCTTTACCTGTAAACAGCCTCTCCCATTCAACTTTTGAGAGTTCCTGTCTGATGCCATCGAAATTAGCCTCCCCCCACCCCTTCGTTAGGACGTTTGACTGGAGGGGTGAATATGGTCCTCTGTTCGGTATTGACATTGAAAGTAATATTTTAAATTATCCTCCCACCAGTTGCGTGATCTGTCAAATGGATCACACATGAGATAGCTACCATTCTGAAATGTTCAGGAGAATGCAGGGAACATTCTGGAAAAGTCTGAGACTTTTATATAAACTGAGATGGAGAAAGATCATATCTTTTTCAACTTTAAGATATACAAAGTTGGGTGTGGACCTCCCCTGAGTTACATACAAGATAAGCTACATGTAAGGAATTAGAAAGACAAGAAGATAGCTTTTTTTCTCCAGTTCTTCTCTGCTGTTCCTATCCATTCTCCAGCTTTTCACCCAAGGGGCTATTTTCTATGAACCTAGATGGAGAACTGAAGTCCCTTTTTTGGTTGTTAGATGGTCTGCTAGCTAATCCTGTAGCTGAACATTGAGTTGTTAATGGTGACTAAAGCAGTTGATAGCATAGATAGAGGGAAACAGTTTCCTCTGGTGGGAGATTCCAGAACAAGGGGCATAATCTTAAAATTAGAGTTCAGCAGTTCAGGGGTAATGTCAGGAAGTACTACTTCACACAAAGGAGACTGGAACTCTGGACTACTGTCCCCTAAAAAGCTATTGAGGCTGGGCGGTCAATTGCATGTACAATGAATTATACGGCCCTGCTCTCTTCCTCTTGCTTTATGTCTTCCTCTGCAAGCAGGGAACAGAGGCCAGTGCTATCGTAATTCTGATCCAGAGTTACAACTTTGTGCTTCAGTTTTAATAAAGGAAATGGCTTTTTATTTGAATGGAGATAGAGACTTTATTTCATTACTTTGGACAACTGAATTTGTGTGATGGAGCGGCATTATAAAACACAGACGGACTGAATGTATCTGAATAACAATGTTTGGAGTTGTTGTGAACATTTCAGCTGGGCAGTGAGAGCAGACTGAATCTTAAGTACATGGGGAATAGGCCATTCATTTCGATCATGGCTGATCTGTATCTTAACTCCATCCACCAGCCTTGGTTCCATATATCCCTTAATGCCCTTTACAAAACAGAAATCTACCAATCTCAGTTTTTGAAGTTTTCAGTGAACCTCCAGCCTCAACAGCTTTTTTGGGGGAGAAGAGTTCCAGATTTCCACTCCACTTCGTATGAAGACGTGCTTCCTGACATCACCCCTGAATGGCCTAGTTCTAATTTTAAGGTTATGCCCCCTTGTTATGGACTTCTCCCATCAGACAAAATAGTTTCTCTCCATCTGGTCCATCAATTCCTTTAAACATCTTGAACACCTCAATTAGATCACCTCTTAATCTTCTACACACAAGGAAAAACAAACCTCATCTATGCAGCCTGTCTTCATAATATGACCCTTTTTAATGTTGGTATCACTCTGGTGAATCACTAAATCATTCCAGAATACAGCATGTGTGCATAGCAAGATCCCACAAGTAGCAATATGATCATAACCAGATAAATCTGTTTTAGGTGGGAATTGATTAAAAGACAAGGCAAGAATATTTTTTAACAAAATAGCACAGCAAGTGATTCCTCTGTCAGTTACACAATCTCTGTGACATCCAAATACAAATCATGCTATAAATCAGAGGCATAAAGCATTTAGACAGTCACCTCCACCTTGCGTGCATCTCTCTCTCTGTCTCTATCTCTGTGTCTCTTGTCTCTGTTCCTGTCTGTCCCTGATTTTATTCTACAAAATACCTTTCTAGGTTGCATCTCTGTCCCTCTCTCATTTTCCCTCTCTCTCTGTCTATCTGTGTCTTTTTCTCTCTATCTCGGAGGTAATCTCAATCGAAATGTGCTATGAACTGTGCACTGTAACTGTATAAATCATTGGTTAGGCCACAACTTGAGTACTGGTCACCTCATTACAGAAAGGATGTAATTGCACTAGAGAGGGTGCAGAGGAGATTTATGAGGATGCTGCCAAGACTGGAAAAATGCAGCTATGAGGAAAGATTGGATAGGCTGGGGTTGTTCTCCTTGGAACAGAGAAGGCTGAGAGGAGATCTGATTACAATGTACAAAACATTGAGGGGTCTGGATAGAGTGGATGTGAAGGGCATGTTTGTCATAGCAGAGAGGTCATTGACTAGGGGGCATAGATTTAAAGTTTTTGGTAGAAAGATTAGAAGGAGATGAGGAAAGATTTTTTTCACCCAGAGGGTGGTGGGGGTCTGGAACTCACTGCCTGAAAGGGTAGTAGAAGGTGTCTGGATATGCACCTCAAATGCCATAATCTGCAGGGCTACGGACCAAATGCTGGAAGGTGGAATTAGACTGAGTGGATCATTTTTTAGCCGGCACAGACACAATGGATCAAGTGGCCTCTTTCTGTGGTGTAAACCTTCTATGATATGAAAGAGACAAACTGAGGTTGGCATTTAAACTGTTAAGTAGAATGCTTTTTGTTAATTGCAAGATGATTACATGTGTTCCTGCTACTAGATGAAACCTGAGCTCCTAAAACCTCAGATTCCCAAACCATTACCTACAGCATCACTGATGAGGGTATTTTACTTTGACTTGATTATTCTGTGAGCAATGCCACAGGGGTCCACGAGTAGTTGCGTAAATAGTGGTTCTCGTACTGGTAGAAGTACGGTACTGCTTTGTTTCAATTTATTCAAAGACTCCAGGCTTTTCCAACTACCAATAAGTGCAATTTTTCACTCCTTCCACCCCCCCCCCCCCCCCTCCCCTCCCACCCCCAGCCATTGCCCTGTCATCCTTTGGCTTTGCACATTGCACATTTATTCACTCAAACAGACAAAAAAAAAAAGACAACACTGCCAAATAAGGCAAAGCAGTTCATATAAAGGACAGTTCTGACACTTAAGCTTTGTGACTTCTTACTGAATCGTGAAGTGATCTGGAGCTTGACCTTGCAGATCAACCACTATCTATGGGTTGGAACGGGGGAAAGGAAACCTTTTATGTTCTGACCCTAGAGCTGAAACTCTGTTATCTTAATGGAACAGTCTGTTGCATATTTGTCTTACTGTTGTCACTGAATGTACAGTTCTCCACATGATTAAATATCTTTGCTCAATTACGTTATTTAAGTTTACACTTGTATAATTTCTTGGCTGCAATAACTCGATTAGAAAAATGTGATTGCACTTTATTAAATGTGAAGTTTTTTCCTGGCATAAGGATTTCTGCAAGTCTCTGATTCAAGAAATGTTTTTATAGTGAAATCTTGCAATGCTACTGTGTCTTTTTATTTAAGCAGCTTTATGTATTCCAAACAAAACCCGTGGTTTAAGGAACCCTGAAATTGGCTTAGTGTCATCAGCCTGAGAGAAAGAAAGAAAGACTTGTATTTATATAATGCTTTACAGGACCTCAGAATGTCCGAAAGTGCTTTGCAGTCAGTGAACTATCTTTGAAGAGTAGTCAATGTTGTGATGTAGGAAACGCGACAGCCAATTTTGCACACAGCAAGCTCCCACAAACAGCAATGAGATAATGACCAGATAATGAGTTTTAGTGATGTTGGTTGTGGGATAAATATTGGGCCAGGACACCTGGGAGAACATCCCTGATTTATTTTTTTTGGAATAGCACTGTGCGATCTTTTACACCCACCTGAACAGGGCAGACGGGGCCTTGGTTTGAAACTTCACTCGAAAGATAGCACCTCTGACAGTGCAGCAGTCCTTCGCTACTGCACTGGAGGTGTCAGTCCAGACTATGTGCTCTAGGCTCTCGAATGGGGCTTCGAAATTGATGATGCGTTATTGAGTTTTTTAATTTGGAGAACAGATTGTGTGGGCTCAAGTCAGAGATGGACCAGATGACCTACAAATGCTGGATTAAGAGGTGACTTTGCTGATCCTCTGTGCTCTGTATAATTCTGTATGTCCACAGAGTATCAGATGGATAACTGTGTCTGCTGCGTTCAACTTCACTAACACTAAATTGAAGGGAAAGTGGGATGACTGATTTGATCTGGACTGCTCGATCGTTGTGAAATATATGCATAGACAAATCCACTTGCAAATATTAGATAACCAAGAATTACATAACTCAGAAATGTTTTGATCTTATTCTGTGCGTTTAGTACAGGATTTTGCTGTATTAGTACAGGACTTGTACATTGAACTTGAAGCGTGAAACCTTTTATACCTATCCAAATGATATAATGCTTTCAATATTTTGAACTAGAGTGTGTGGATTATTTAAATTGCTATTGATATGAATAATGAGGTCTTGTCAAATTTCGCTTTATTAGCAGTTTAGAAAAAACTGGCTGTATCTGTTAATTTGCATCAAGATGGTTGTAAGCTTTCAGACAAACTATTATGTCTAAAGATTAAACAGTAGATTAGAGTGAATACTGTCCTTTTGTCCCCGGGGACTGGGATTCTGCCCAGATGCGATGAAAAGCCTTCTCTTTGTAATTGCATTTTAAGGTACTGAAATGATCTGTGTGAAGTGGCATAATGATTTGGGTGATAGGAAGGTGATATTATTTGCAAACTAATGAACAGTGCAGAGTTGTGCTTATTTTTGAGAGTGAAGAGTGTCAATATAATTCATTATGGGTGACTGATCATTCAGGAGAGATGTTAGGAAGCACTTATTCACGCAAAGGGTGGTAGAGGTTTGGAACTCTCTCCCACAAACAGCAGTTAAAGCTAGAACAGTTGTTAATTTTAAATCTGAGATAGATTTTTGTTACGCAAAGGTATTAAGGGATTATGGGCCAAAGGCAGGTATATGGAGTCAGCCACGATCTCATTGAATGGCGGGACAGGCTCGAGGGGCTGAATGGCCTACTCCTGTTCCTGTCTTCCTTTGTTCCTATGATCTGTTACCAGACCAACTACAGACACACAAAATCAGCAATAACAACAATAGAATAACAATAACTGCGCCTTAACATAATAAACCGTTCCAAGGTGCTTCACAGGAGCATTACAAAACAAGGTGTGGCCCCAAGCTACGAAGGTTTAAAAAAGTTAGCCTTAGACATTAGGCCTACCCTTCTTCGTAAACTCTCCAACATCCTCATGAGATTCATACATAGTTGCCACTATAGCAACCAAATTGCTGTTATGTGACTGCCATATCCCAGCAGAAGGATGCATGTCAACATAAGGTAGGCCTACTAGTTCATAAAGAAAAACTTCAAAGTAGATGTTTTAAAATGAAATAAAATCCAATGTGTAGATAAAGCAGACGCGGGACAGTTAAACAATCTCGTGAACACATGTAATACATTTGCAGCTTCGCCCATCTTTTGGATGCGACATTAAACCTGGCTGTTTTATGCTTCAGGTGGATATTAAAGACAGCCTATCTGGGAGTTTCACCCTGTCTTGGCTAACATTTCTACCTCATCCAACACCAGCGCAGAACAGGCCATTAACCTGTCATTCATCCCCTTGCTGTGTGATGTCTTGGTTATATGCTGTTCCGTTTACACTTCCAAAAGTAATTAATTGTATGTGAAGTGTTTTGAGACACAACAGGCTGAAAGTCTTATTCCTTCTTTCCCAACTGATGGTGTATTCTCAAAATGAAACAACGTGTTTTTGTGCTTCTCAACATAAAATGGACTGAGTTGAGGCTAAAGTTATTTAATGAAGGACCATCACTGCCAAGTGAGAGAGCAGACATCCCGTAACTGTTTCCACTGGCAGGAGGGTTGGTAACCAGAGGACACCGATTTAAGATAATTGGCAAAAGAACCAGAGGGGTAAGGACCATTTTTTTTTAATGCAGCAAGTTGTTGTGATCTGGAATGCACAGCCTGAAAGGGTGGTGGAAGCAGATTAAGTAGCAATTTACAAAAGGGAATTGGAGATACGTTTGGTCAGGAAATATTGGGGTATGGGGAAAGAATGGGGCAGTGTGATTAATTAGATAACTCTTTCAAAGAGCCTTCACAGGCACGATGAAAAGAATGGCCTCGCTCTTTGCTGTATGATTCTGTGATTTGGGCTGCGGTGACCCCCCCCCCCCCCCCCCCCCCCCCGGCACCCCTGAGTTCGGAGCAGATCGCTATCAGGTGACCCTTGCTGGAACGTGCACTTGTATGAAGACAGAGTCAGTCTTGACCGTGTCACTGTCCCACTTTTGAATAGCTGACAGATGCTTACTGTCCGACTCACAGACAGCCACGTGGGTGATCCGTCGAGCTGCTACAAGCTTCTGTGGAACCTTTCCCAGTATTCGTGCAAAGGAAGAAAATTGGAGATGAAAGAAAAACCAATTACTTTGTTTCAAATCAGAATGTCGTTATTCTATTTTGATTAATCACAAATGTATATTTGATGGGAAATGTCATTATATAGATCATTAATTTTTGATCTTAAATTATTTTGCATAAAGCAACCATCTCCTGTAATAGAACCATGGCATGTGACACTCACGTTAATGTTTTAGTTATTAGCTTTCAGTTCAAATTGCTTGACATATTTGCGGTAAGAGCTTAATGACCTCCTTGGAAAGGTCATACTTGTCGGCCTATATTCCTCTGATGCCTGTCCAATCTAGGAAGATTAGATGTTAGCGAACCGTGGTTCGAAAAGTCTGACATGATTACATATATGTCAGGGACATTTTATTGTCTCCAGGGTTGTATATTTACCAAAGGTTATCAACTAGCCTGAAGGAGTGGTTTGCTGCCCTCAACCAGTGAGAATAATCCTCTCTCCCTATTTATTGAAAATTGTAAGAAAGGGGGAAAACTCTTTAATCTGACAAGCTTGCCCTTCTTTGAATTACTCAACCCCAAACAATAACAACAACAACTTTTTTTTTTATTTGTTCATAGGATGTAGGCATCACTGGCTAAGCCAGCATTTATTGCCCATCCCTAATTGCCCGTGAAACTGAGTGGCTTGCTAGGCCATTTCAGAGGGCATTTAAGAGTCAAACACATTGCTGTGGGTCTGCAGTCACATGTAGGCCAGACCAGGTAAGAACAGCAGGTTTCCTTCCCTAAAGGACATTAGTGAACCAGATGGGTTTTTACAACAATCGACAATGGTTTCGTGGTCACCATTAGACTAGCTTTTAATTCCAGATTTATTAATTGAATTCAAATTTCACCATCTGCCGTGGTGGGATTCGAACCCATGCCCCCAGAGTATTAGCCTGGGCCTCTGGATTACTAGTCCAGTGTCACTAGCACTACGCCACCACCTCTCCTGCCACTTGCATTTATATAGCATCTTGATGTCACAATAACATCACAAGGTGCTTAACACAGGCAGAAGTAAAAAAAAAAATGGATGCCAAGCCATAAAAAAGAGATATGAGGATAGAGTGCCAAAGGTTGGGTTAAAGAGGTGGTCTTTAAGGAGCAGAGGGAGATGATGGCAGACGGCTTTAGGCAGAGTGTCAGACCTGGGCAGCTAAAGGCACAGCCACGCATGGTGGAATGAAAGGAGAGATGTTTCACAAAAGGTCAGAGCCAGCGGAATGGAGAGCTCCCAGAGCAATGAGTATGATATGATTATTAATTACTGTGACAGGCTAATAAATTAGTTATTGTCTACAGCCCTGAATTTAAAGAGCTTTCTTTGGAATAGTGACCACCTTTTGTTTAGGTGCTTCATTAAGCTTGTCTGAATACATTTTGATTTTGAAATTGGACAGTTAAAAGTAGCTTTTTCTCCAAATATCTTGTGGGGGGGGCGGGGAGAATAGTCAAAACATTCTGCCCACCCCCCACCCCCTTCCCCAAATCAGGTCCGTTATGGGTCAGCTCTCCAGTTTGCACTCCTTACTGGGTGCATCATTATGTTTGCTGGCCATCCCAATCCTGGAGCCTCTGACCCAAGGCGTTCACTGCAGTTCTCTGTTTTTTGTGTCAGGGTCTACCTGTCTGATGGGCTCCAAATTGATAGAGCAGCATCTGTAACCAGACCAGCATGCGTCTCCTGCTTCATCCCAGGATGATAGTTTACTGTAGGTTCCACCGTGACTGTCAGTATTACCTCTGAGTCTGCAGCCATACCCCGCCACCTTCCCACCCCATTTTATGTTTTCCCCGTCTCCATACCTGACACAGAGGAGAGCATAAAATTCCTCCTCCATGCATTTTGAGTTCAAAGTAGAAATGTTAAAACCTTAAAACTGCTGGCTGTAATATTTTGCCCAGAGAGGCACTCAATCCTAAAGTGTTATTCAGACAAATTACAGGAAAGTATTCTGTGAATTTATGTATACAAGCTGAATCCATAACCATCCAGTTGCAGCATGGGTTCTGTGTGTGTGTATACGCAGGTGTGTCCTACTTCGGGTTCAGTGTTGTTTGTTGTAGTGTTTTGGGTCTTGCTGGCAGCTTAAAACATGACATGAAGAGGAAAAATGATTAAACTTGCAGCTTCTCTAATGGTTCAGTGACTTTCATCTGGTGTGTGGTTGACCTTTACAAACCAGCAAGGTCCCAGGTTTGATCTGTGGTGAGTTAGCTGAGGATCCCTGTTGGGTGATGGTTAGACACTATAGTTGGCCTCACTAACCCTTGGATTAGGGAGCAGAAAACTGGCTAGGTTCCTGCTCCCTGATGACTATTCAGCAACTCTTAATGCAAGGGTGTGCTTATGGACATTGGGTGAAGAGAGAATACTGTGATGCCCGCCACTTTTGAATAGTGCGTCACCAACCATTGTCGAGGCTTACCTGTGAATGATGACCATATGGGCAAGGTATCAGATGCCAACCGGTGCTTGGGACTCAGCAGAGAGTGGTCACCTTGAGTTGGGGAGGAAAGGACAAATTTATAGAGACAAGGAAAAATACCACCAATTGACATTAATTTCTAGGCAGAAGTTC
This sequence comes from Heterodontus francisci, assembly GCF_036365525.1. Taxonomy (NCBI): domain Eukaryota; kingdom Metazoa; phylum Chordata; class Chondrichthyes; order Heterodontiformes; family Heterodontidae; genus Heterodontus; species Heterodontus francisci. The sequence goes on from NC_090372.1 coordinate 203,810,039, forward strand.
GAGCTTGTAATTACTTCATGTTCTATTGAGGCGATTAAAGGACAATCAATATTTGCTCTTGAGCTGAGCTTTTCCATTGCATATTGATTCTGTGTGAAATGAATGACTTATTTTACTCCGCCATCTCAGCTGTGTCTACTAATGTATAGTGCTTTCTAGATTATGACGCATACCAGAAAAAATATTACTGCCTGCAGATTCAGTAAATTCTATGTAATGGTACACTTACTAAATCTGTTACGCACTCAAAATGAACATTTCAGACAGCTAGCCATGCCAAATTTTAATATAGCAGAATGCAATGTTTATAATATAGCACAGCTAATCATACACTCTCCTCTGAAACTAAGTCCCAGGTGCAGCCTACTAGAAAGTACACTAAGTACCAACTCCTGAAATGGGCAGCATTAGGTAAAAGAATGACTCTAGCCTTGTGTGAGGCTCTAAAATGGGGAGCATTAGGTAAAAGAATGACTCTAGCCTTGTGTGAGGCTCTAAAATGGGGAGCATTAGGCCTTTTATGTGAGGCTAACTAAATTGCCTATGTTTATTTTGTATTGAAACTAAAAGACACAAAAGTTTTAAAACCATGTTCCTAGAATTAAGCCCGTGATCATTTTTCTCCCTTCCTGCCCTGAAGGTGCTGACTTGTGCTGGGGCAGCCCTCCGATCTCTTCTTCATGATTGAGTCCAAATAGTGCTGTGAGTAGGGCTGCCAACCTCCAGGATTGACCTGGAGTCTCCAGGAATTGGAAATTGCTCGCAGTCGTGACCTGGCGATTAAGCAGGGAAAAAATCATCAGGGCATTAAAAAGGAAAGTGCCTCTTTTTCCTTTTCTTTTTAACGCTTTTGCACATTGGTTATAAAAATATTGGAGCTGAGGACATGAAGCCGTTTGAGAGTTCAGAATCATCCAGTTGGGTAACGTAGTCTGGTCAGTTTGTGGGAAGGCAGTGCACACCAGGGATGATGTGTTGGGCTGACCAATAACGGGAGCTTGGGGGCAGGGCAGTTGGAGGCAGGAGGTTCAGTTCAGTTCAGTTCAGAGATACAGCACTGAAACAGGCCCTTCGGCCCACCGAGTCTGTGCCGACCATCAATCACCCATTTATACTAATCCTACACTAATTCCCATATTCTTACCACATTCCCACCTGTCCCTATATTTTCCCTACCACCTACCTATACTAGGGGCAATTTCTAATGGCCAATTTACCTATCAACCTGCAAGTCTTTGGCATGTGGGAGGAAACCGGAGCACCCGGAGGAAACCCACGCAGACACAGGGAGAACTTGCAAACTCCGCACAGGCAGTACCCGGAATTGAACCCGGGTCGCTGGAGCTGTGAGGCTGCAGTGCTAACCACTGCGCCACTGTGTTGCCCACAAACATGTGATAAAACCTCCAGGAATACATCCAATTAGAATTAGCAAATTTAGTTGTGAGATTATTCAATAGTGGGGGCCATTACTGTCAAATCTGACTGTGCCTTCACACAATGTAGCAAGACTCACTGGCTGGAGACCAGGGCCGACAGTAACATGGAGGCTGCCAGGGAGTAGAGTGGAGGTGGGGTGGACATGGGGGTCAGGAGCGGGGGAGGGGCGTGGCAGTTGGAGATCAGACTTTGGAGGGTCTGATCGCTGGGTAGTTTTAAAGTAAGTTGGTGGGCCAGGGCTGGGAAGCACTGCTGCTCCTCCTGGCCCACAGACAGTGCTGGAAAGGCACTTGCCTGTTTCATTCAGCTGCTCTCGCCTCCCATCAGCTGCCAAATTTCCTGAGACCTGAAACCCCCCGGAGTTAAACGTAAAAGGGGTTCAATTTGAAGGATGCAGCCTTAAGGATGGGCGCGCCTTCAGAAGTCAGGTTATCCTCCCACAAGTGGCTTATATTATAACTGGAAATGGGTGTTCTGGAGGCATTTTTGCCTTTTTAAATTTTTAAACTGTCCATTCTTCACCCCCGCCCATCCTTATGGGTTAAAACTCCTCCCTAGCAATGGGAACCCAACCTGATTATTTATTTATTTATTGCCTTTCCCAGACCATAAGCACTGAGGCCAATTGTGACAGCCTGGTTGCTAACCTGGCTGAGATCCGCACAGTCGTGGGGATCTAACGTGGGACATTCTAGTCTGTGTAGATTAGTAAAATGTTTTAATCCAAGCTGCCACCATTAGAAATGGTGCAGGATTTGTACACAAGGTTTTATGGTACGTTTTGTTTAATGACCTGATCTAAGCAAAAAGATGCAAATTTCCTGATGCCTGCAGCTCACAAATGGGCATAGATATTAAGAGTACATCTACACATTGAATTTAAACAAAAATGTTGCATTCAAAGTACTGTGTGATGCCATAGCACAACTGACTTTTCTACTCATCAATAAATAAAAACGTGTTGCTTTCCTTTTTTTAAAGAAAAGAAAGTAAGAAGCTTATCTATCCATTCCAAGCCTATTGTTTTGGATCCATCTTTTTGTAGGTGGGAAATGAGAGAAATGGGTGTATAAGATATTTTCTACTTTCCTCAGTTCTTCGATAAGTAACTCCAGCGCTAGCAGCAAATGGGGAAAATCTCTCAATGCTTTCTCTTTTTAAGAGTTTGTTGATATATGCAGGAGCCATCTTGGGTTCTGTCTGGCCCTTAGGAGCCTTGTATAAGCATGAGTTGGGTTATATCTTGTGTCTGACAACATGTCTGAGCTCATGGGGTCTTAGCTGTGCAAATTATGTTTCCCAGGCACAGTTTAATAAAAACAAATGAAAAAGCTACAAAAACCATTAAATTGTGTTAAGTACAACATCCAAGTGAAAGTAAGTATTGTTCTGTGCTACTGCAGTTTTCGCCTTTTGATTTAAAATTCTTATCCTATGTTTAAATCTCTCCATGGTCTTACTGTTCATATCTCTAGCCTCATCCAGCCCTACAACCCTCTGAGATCTCTGCACTCCTCCAGTTCTGGTCTCTTAGGCACCCCCAATTTTAATCGCTCCACTGTTGGCGGCCAAGCCTTCAGCTGCTTAGGCCCCAAGCTCTGGAATTCCCTCCCTAAACCTCTGTGCCTCTCTACCCCTCTCTCCACCTTTTAAGACACTCCTTAAAACCTACTTATTTGACCAACTCTTTGGTCACCTATCCTAATATCTCCCTAAGTGTCTTGGTCTCAAATTTTGTCTGATAATGCTCCTGTGAAGCGTCTTGAGACGTTTTATAACGTTAAAAATGCTATATAAATGCAAGCTGTTGTTACTGCTATATTGCAGTCCTCAGTGTGACATTACATCTGGCAGAGCAAAGTTATCCTGATTTGCACTGTGCCCGCGAGACTGATTGTGGGCCATGATGCAAACTCCAGTCCCAAATCTTATCTTGCATAAAGTCCAACTTGTTCAGTTCCTTGTCCTGACAAACTCACTGAACTACATTGACTCCCAGTCCCTCAATCCCTCAAATTCTCTTTGGTGTGTTTAAATCCCTGCATTGCTTTGTTTCCTCCAGGCCTAAAACCATCCCACACCACATTAAACATGCCATTCCCCTGATTCTGGCCTCTTTTACATGACTGCGCCCCCCCCCCCCCTCTCTTCATTCAACATTTGTGGCTGTGACTTCAGTTGTCCCACACTCCATAATTCTCCCCCTCCTACCCCAAGCCTTTTACTGCTCCTTTACTTCTTCACCTCTCTCTCCTAGCCCACCTCTTTGACCAATCTTGCTTTTAGCTTCCATTTCCTTCTCCTGCCTCTGTGAAGCAACATGGGCTGTTTTCTTTTTTTAACGGTTGTATATAAATGGAAATTATTGTTGTTAAGCCTGAAAATTTGGAGGCAAAACTCGACCGAATGGTTTGCTTCTGCTCCTATTTCCTATATCCCTATTAGAAAAATAGATGATCTGGTCATTATCACATTACTGTTTGTGGGAGTTTGCTGTGTGCAAATTGGCTGCCACATTTCCTACATTACAACAATGACTACACTTCAAAAATACTTAATTGGTTGTAAAGCCCTTTGGGGCATCTTGTGGTCATGAAAGGTGTCATATAAATGCAAGTCTTTTTTTCTTTTTGATCTGAACAGGGAAAATGTATAAACATTTGCGAACTTCATCAATGATTAGATAGACGAGCAGCATTATAAAGCAAAATTAGACACTGAGTCACATAATGCAATAATAGGGCAGATGGCCAAAAGCTTGGTCAAAGAGGTAAGTTTTGAAGAGCCTCTCAAAGAAAGAAAGAGAGATAGAGAGGTGCGGGGAGGAAATTTCAGAGCTTAGGGCCCAGGCAGCTGAAGGCCCTGCCGCCAATGGTGTAGTGATTAAAACTGGGGATGCTCAAGAGGCCAGAATTAGATGAGCACCGATATCTCTGAGGGTTGTGGGGCTGAACGAAATTACAGAGATAGGAAGGGGTGAGGCCATGGAGTGATTTGAAAACAAGGATGAGAATTTTAAGATCAAGACTTTGCTTGCCCAGGAGCCACAATAGGTCAGCGAGCACAGGGGTGATTGGTAAATGGGTCTTGGACACGGACAATAGAGTAAGGACACGGGCAGTAGAGTTTTGGATGACCTCAAGTTTCCAGAAGGAAGAATGTGGGAGACCAGCCAGGAGTGCATTAGACTAGTCAAGCCTAGAGGTAACAAAGTCATGGATGAGGATTTTAGCAGCAGATGAGATGAGGCAGGGGTGGAGGTCGGGCCATGTTATGGAGGTGGAAATAGGTGGTCCTAGTGATGGCATGGATAGGTGGTTGGAAACTCTTCTGGGTTCAAATATGAAACCAAGGTTGCGAACAGTCTGGTTTAGTCTGACAGAGTTGCCAGATAGCGGGGTGGCTACAGGTAACACAGCATCTCTGAGAACTGGGTTAGAGCCACTGTCTGAACCGCCAGGACCAGTTAATAACTGAGGGCTTTCAGCTCAGGCTGTTTGTGGAACAAAGCCAACCCAGGCATCTCCATGCAATTTCACATAAGCCTTCTTAGCAAAACTGTAATTGCAAAACCATCCAAGATATCGTCTTTGTGTTAGAGGGAACATTTCTAAATACTTTTGTTGCACAGAATTTATCTGTTTGTAACTTGTAATTATAAATCCTGGTGATCCTACGATATCCATTGCCTGACCTTCAAAATCCCACAGCTTCTGACGAGATCGCTGGATTTGAACTTACCATGAACTGGAGATTCAGAAATCTGTTGGATTGCTATGAGTTTCAGACATAAAATATATTGGGCTACTTCCAAGTGACAAGTGGAGATCAGCAAATTGACTCTGCTTGTTCAATGGTAATCGGAGTTCACATTTATTTCTTTGTTGGTGACTAAAACGATTGCCAATACCAAGATTAGTCAGGTGACACAATGTATTCTCAGCTTTTAGTCTCTATCGAATGAAAATTATGAAAGGATATACATCCACCTGTCAAGAAATGCCAAACTGGGTTAGAGCCATTGTCTGTAAATGTACAGTACACTGAGGGACAATAAAAAGCCATAAGACCCTGGAAATATTCATGGTGGAGTAGGCTGGCACATAACAAAGGGAAGTGGTTAAATAACGTAATATTAGAGCAAAACTTCTTTGTGTGCCAGCCTTGTCCATTTGCTCTCCAGTATCTCATCCAAATGGTCATTCTTCATGTATGAGTCTAGTACAGAGATTGTGAACAAACAATTCAAATATGGGGGTGTGGAGGGCACGACAGCTGGGTCCGATCCTGCCCCTCAAATGACATGTACACACGTGTACTTGCCAGCTGACATTACTGAATTTCCTCTCTCTAGTCCAAGGGACTTGCTGGTGCCAATTGCAGCTTCCATACTCCATGTTTGTTACAATCAGCTAACTCTACACTCCCTGAATGGGCAGCTGTATCCTGGTACTTCTGGCCTATTTACATGTGGCTTTTCACAGCCAAGCTATTGGGGGATTTGCATATTCCTGGAATAACCCCCTCCCACCCCCCCCCCCCCCCCCCCCCATGAAGCCCCACAGTCAAGGCAGTATCTTTTAATTTCAGAGCAAAATACTGCAGATGCTGGAACTCTGAAATGAGAACAAAAAGTGCTGGAAATACTCAGCAAGTCTGACAGCATCTGTGTAGAGAGATACAGAATTAATGTTTCAGGTCTGTGACCTTTCATCAGAACTGGCAAAAGTTAGAAATGTAACTGTCTTTGAGCAAGTAAAAAGGGGGAGGGGGGAAGAAGAACAAGAGGGAAGGTCTGTGATAGGACAGAGGGGGGAAGAGATTAAATGACGGATGTGATGGAACAGAATGTAAGTGGAATGCTAAATAGTTATAGTGAAAGACAAAGCATGAGTCCAGAGAGAGTGCTAATGGCAGAATAATGAACAACTCTGTATGAAAGCAAAAACATGAAAAACAAGTTTAAGACATGGTTAAAAAATAAATAATTAAAAATATTATATAAATAATAAAGAAGTTAACAAAAATAATGAGGATCATGGTCTGGAATTGTTGAACTCAATATTGATTCCAAAAGGCTGTAGAGTGCCTAATTGTAAAATGAGGTGCTGTTCCTCGAGCTTGCATTGATGTTCACTGGAACACTGGACCAGGCCACGGACAGAAATGTAGGTGTGAGAACAAGGTGGTGAATTAAAATGGCAAGCAACCGGAAGCTTGAGATCATAGTTGCAGACCGAGTGGAGGTGTTCTGCAAATTGGTCACCCAATCTGCATTTGCTCTCCCCAGTGTAGAGGAGACCATATTGTGAGCAGCGAATACAGTATACTATATTGAAAGAAAGTAAATTGTTGCTTCACCTGGAAGGAGTGTTTGGGGCCTTGGATGGTGAGAGAGGAGGTAAAAGGGGCAGGTATTACACCTCCTGCAATTGCATGGGAAGGTGCCTTGGGAAGGGGGATGATGGAGGAGTTGACCAGGGTGTCATGGAGGGAACAGTCCCTTTGGAATGCTGACGGGGAGGGGAGTGTTCGGTAGTGGCATCATGCTGGAGGTGGTGGAAATGGCGGAGGATGATCCTTTGAATGTGGAGGCTGGTAGGGTGGAAAGTAAGGACAGGGGGAACCCTGTCGCAGTTCTTGGAGGGAGGGGAAGGGGTGAGCGCACAAGATGTGGGAAATGGGTCGGACACGGTCGAGGGCCTGTCGACCACAGTCGGGGGAATCCTTGTTTGAGGAAAAAGGAAGACGTATCAGAGGCGCGGTTGTGGAAGGTTGCACCATCAGAACAGACGCGTCAGAGACAGAGAAACTGGGAGAATGTAATGGAATCCTTACAGGAGGCAGGGTGTGAGGAAGTGTAGTTGACGTAACTGTGGAGTCAGTGGGCTTATAATAAATACTAGTGGACAGCCTGTCCCCAGAGATGGAGACAGAGAAGTCGAGGAAGGGAAGTGTCTGAGATGGACCATGTGAAGGTGAGAGAAGGGTGGAAATTGGAAGCAAAATTGCTGAAATTTTCCAGCTTGGGGCGAGAGCAGGAAATGGTACCGATACAGTCATCAATTGAAGAAGTGTTGGGGGAGGGGGCCTGAGTAGGACTGGAACAAGGAATGTTCAACATACCCCACAAAAAGACAGGCATAACTAGGACCCATGCGGGTACCCATAGCAACACCTTTTATTTAGAGGAAGTGAATGGAGTTGAAAAGAGAAGTTGTTCAATGTGAGAACAAGTTCAGCCAGGTGGAGGAGGGTGGTGATGGATGGGGACTGGTTGGGCCTTTGTTCAAGGAAGATGCTGAGAGCCCTCAGACCATCTTGGTGAGGGATGGAGGTGTAGAGAGATTGTACGTCCATAGTAAAGAAGAGATGTCCATAACCAAAGAAGAACCAAAACTGGAAACTGTCAATGATGTAAGGCGTCAGCAGAGTCACGGATGTAGGTGGGAAGCGACAGGACAAGGGGAGAAAAATATAGAATCAAGATAGGAGGAAATAAGTTCAGTGGGGCAGGAACAGACTGAAATGATGGGTCGACTGGGACAGTCCTGTTTGTGGATTTCGGGAAGGAAATAGAAGCGGGCTGTTCGGGGTTGCGGGTCTATGAGGTTGGAAGCTGAAGAGGGATGAGGTCAGTGGCTTGATTTCGGTGGTTCATTCATAGTCCGGGGGAGGTAGGAAGAAGTGTCTGAGAGTTGGCGCTCAGCCTCTGCAAGGTACGCCAGACAGCAACAGCACCACCTTTGTCAGTGAGTTTGATCACAATGTCTGGGTTAGACCTGAGAGAACAGAGTGCAGCAAGTTCAGAGGGAGAGAGGTTAGAGTGTGAGGGGGGCAGAGAAATTAAGGTGGCTGATGTCACGCTGACAGTTTTCAGTGAAAAGATCAAGAGCGGGTAAGATACCAGAGGGAGGGATCCAGGTGGAGGGAGAGTAGTGAGCCCGGCGGCAAAGCTGACACAAGAAAAGCTCAACCTCATGCCGAGTGTGAAATTCATTGAGGTGGGGGCGTAAAAGCATAAAACTGAGTCCTTTACTAAGCACACATCGTTCAACCTGAGAGAGGGGAACGTCAGAGGGTATTGTGAATACACTGCAAGGGGTGAGATTTGGAGAAGGGATGGGGTCAGAGGGAAGGAAAGGAGAAGAAAGATCTGGAGGGGCGTTGGTATCCATGAGTTGCTGGAACTTGTGTTCCTTAACACCTGAAAGGAAGAGAAAAAGCTTTTTGTTAATGTGTCGGATAAGGCAAAGGATGAAATGGAGCTGCGGAGCAGGACAGCTTTGAGATATAGTGAGTCGGTGTTGCTGGAGAGAGTGGTCAAGCGTGTACATGTTCCAGTGCTTGGCACTGTGTGTGGATCTCCGGATGCAGCAAGAACAGCAGTCCGAGGGACATTGTATGCCTCGGAGATAGCTGTAAGGGTGGATTTGAAATATGAAAGATGAAACTTCATTTGGAATCCACGTGGAATAGGTCGGAGCCAGAGACAGTCGCTGAGGAAGGAAATGTGGCTGTGAAAACGAGTTTTAGCAGAAACCTTATTGTTCTTCCCCGTTTCCCCCCTTCGCTTGCTCAAAGACTGTTACATTTCTAACTTTTGCCCGTTCTGATGAAGGGTCACAGACCTGAAGTGTTAACTCTGTTTCTCTCTGCACAATATCTTTTATTTTGTTGGATCATCTTAATTAATATAATGCGGATCTGCTTCAATTATTGAGAGTCTCAGTTCTCCTTGAAGTTCTTCACTGAACCCTCTCCAATATATTGATTAATTTTTTTTAAAGCTGCCTCAATATTGCATACATTAATTATAAACGTGAGTTATCCAGGATTAGAGCAACCTGTTCTGACATGTAATCAGATGGACTTGAAATGCATCTCAGTTCTTAATTAATCCCACTGGTAAACCTCTTCTGTATTAATTCATGAACAGTATTAACAGCAGTGAAACCAGAATGCAGCTAGAGTCATAACGACACTGAAGGAGGCCATTCAACCCATTGAGTCCATGCCAGTGCTCTGTATAGCAATTCAGTCAGTCCCATTACCCCACTCCATCCCCGTAGCCCTGCAAGTTTATTTTCCTCAAGTGTCCATCCAGTTTCCTTTTGAAATCATTGGTCATCTCCACTCCAACCCCCTCGTAAGCATCAAGTTCCAGGTCATGACCACTCGCTGAGTAAAAAGGTGCTTTCTCACCTGCATCTCTTGCCCAAGACCTTAAATCTGTGTCCCCTAGTCCTTGGGCCATCAGATAATGGGAACAGCTTTTCCTTGTCTACCTGATCAAAACCTGTCATAACCTTTTATAGCTCTTTATCAGATCTCCCCCTCAACCTCCTTTGCTCCAAGGAGGACAACCCCAGCTTCTCCAACCTAACCTTGTCGCACAAGTCCCCCATCCCTGGAACCATTCTGGTAAATCTCCTCTGTACATCCTTCTTAAATTGTGGTGACCAGAACTGGACGCAAAACTCTAGTTCTGGGTTAACCAGAGCTTTATAAAGGTTCAGCACAACTTCTCTGCTTTTGTACTCAATTTATGAAACCCAAGGTCCCATGTGCTTTGCTAACTACTCTCTCAATATGTCCTGCCACCTTCAGAGATCTGTACATACAAAGCCCCAAGTCCCCCTGTCCCTGTACACTCTTTGGGCTGAATTTTATGAGGCCTCCGGCATCGGGGCTCGTGGCAGGGGTGCCCCGGAAAATTCTTCTGGGAGAGGCCGTCCACGATTCCCCGACGCCGAGAAAGCCCCATCGCATTTTACCAGCGGCGGCGAGGCCTCAGTGCGGCCTCAGTGGCGGGGTCTTCATTTAAATATTAAAACAAAGTAAAATTAATGCAAATTAACTTAACTTGTCCTGGCGCCCTCCCCACGCTGATATTCTGGCTGCCGGCCGCAACTCGCCCGCCCTCAGACCTCCGTTCGGATTTCCAAGGCGTGACACTGGTGGGGAGGGGGAAGGAGTGAAAATTTCGGGGCGGGGTGGGGGGGGGGGAAAACGGGGAAAACAGTTCCAATGGGTTGTGGGGATTGTGAAAAGGGGTTTAGAGTCAAAGGGAATTAAGTTCCGGGGTGGGTGGGAGGGGGGAAATAGTGAGGGGAAATTCACTTTTTGGGGGGGATAGGACAAAAAAATCAATGGATTATTCATAGGGTGGGAGAGAGGATTGGAAGTGTTAATAAAATTTTTATTTATTTAGAGATACAGCACTTTTGTGACAACCCCGTCTCTTTAAACATTTAAATGACACTGAAGGACCTGAAGCCCTTTAAAAATGGCAGCGGCGCCTGCGCAGCGGCGCTGGATGCCGTTGCTGGGGACAGAATGGCCGCCCCCTCTACGTCAGCCGCTCCACTCCCTCCATTTAAATGAACCCCTGCGCAAAATATCTCGGGCTGGGGCGGGGGGGGGGCGGGGGGCTCAGCGACGGCACATCTGCGCCTGAAGGCCGCCGACTTCAAAGCACGCTGCCGCGATTTGTGGTGTGCTAATAAAATTCAGCCTTTTATGTCTATATTGCCTCCCCCTATCCCTTCTGCCAAAATGCATCACCTGACACTTAAATTCCACGTGTCTGCCCATTCTGCTAGCCTATCTGTGTCCTGTTGCATTCGATTTGTATCATCCTCTCTGTTTGACATACCTCCAAGTTTGATATCATTGGCAAATTTTTGAAATATTATACATAATTCCAATATCTAAGTCATTTATTTATATATATATATATATATATATATATATATATATGAAAAAAGCAGTGGTCCCAGCACTGACCCTTGGGGAACACCACTGTTCACTATCCTCAAGTCTGAAAAGCCAATTTTTTAACCAAGCTGAAACTGACCCCAACCTGCCCCATTCCCTGAGCCTCAATTTTGTTAACCAGTGTTTTATGTGACTAAGGCTTTTATGTGGTACTTTGTCAAACACTTACCTAAAATCCAAATGGACAACATCCACTGCGTTCCCCTCATCAACTTTCTCTGTCACTTCGTTCAAAAATTCAATTAGATTAGTCAAAGACAATCTGCCTTTTACAAATCCGTGTTGACTATCCTTAATTAACTCGAACCTCTCCATACACCCTTTCTCGAACAAGGGGTGACACATTTGCTATTTTCTAATTCTCTGGCACCTCCCCAATATCTAGGGAAATTTGGAAGATTACGCCATGCCCTTCCACTATCTCCACCCCCACTTCCTTTAGCAACCTGGGATGCAAGTCATCTGGACCAGGTGACTTAGCCACTCTAACATAGCCAGCCTTTCCAGTACATCCTGCCAAAATTTTTCACCCCATCCATTACCTCTGCCATCTCCACTTCTACCGATATTTTGTCAGCCTCTTCTTCCTTAGTAAACACCGATACAAATTACTCATTAAGTATTCTGGCTTTGCCCTGTGTCTCTAAGCATATATCATCCTCTTTGTCCCTAATAGGCCCCACTCCACCTCTTACTACCCACTTAGTATTTATATGAGTAGAAGATTTATGGGTTCCCTTTTATGTTAACTGCCATTCTATTCTCATCTTAGAGCAGAGAAGGCTGAGGGGGGACCTAATTGAGGTATATAAAATTATGAGGGGCATTGATAGGATAGATAGGAAGAAACTTTTTCCCTTAGCAGAGGTATCAATAACCAGGGTGCATAGATTTAAGGTAAGGGGATTGGAGGAAAACCTTTTTCACCCAGAGGGTGGTTGAAATCTGGAACTCACTGCCTGAAGAGGTGGTGGAGGCAGGAACCCTCACAACATTTAAGAAGTATTTAGATGAGCACTTGAAACGCCATAGCATACAAGGCTACAGGCCAAGTGCTGGAAAATGGGATTAGGATAGGCAGGCTTGATGGCCGGCGCGGACACGATGGGTCAAAGGGCCTGTTTCTGTGCTGTATAACTCTATGACTCCACGACTCTTTGCCAGTCTTATTTTCATCTTCACTTCCCCTCTCAACTTCTTGTATTTGGCCGGGTTTTCGCTTGAAGAATTCACTTGACATGCATCATACGCTCTTTTTTTGTTTTATCACATTCCCAATCTCCCTCATCATCAAAGGCTTTGGTTCCCCTACCTTTCCCCCTTGTTGAATGTACCTGAAACATCTCATCCTTAAAGATCACCTATTGTTTCATTACCATTTTTCCTGTCAGTCTTTGGTTCCATTTTAATTTTGTCTAGATCCCCTCTCAGCCCATTGAAGTTAGCCCTCTGTAGAACTCCAGTCATCTCGGGACAGCTCAACAAAATCAGCTTCTTCGAGTTGTTTTCACTTTTTGTTCTGTATCGCCAGACTGTTTTTCAATCCAGTTAACTGATTTGCTGTTAGTTTCTTCTGATCATGCGACAACTGTAAGGGGAGGGAAGCGATCAGCTTTCCTGTCCTGGGCTATTTGTGTAGCGCAGGCACATCCCCAACACTGGTATCCTCCTTGTCAGAGCCAATGTTCTCCTGGCTGGCAACCCACCTGAAAGCCTCCATAAACTTGAGCTCATCCAAACCTCTGCAACATGCATCCTAACTTGCAATGAGTCCTCTTTACCTAACATATGCTAGCTGACTGACATTGGCTCCCGGTCTAGTCTGAGACTCCCTCCCTAAACCTTTCTGCCTCTCTACATCTCTCTCCTCCTTTAAGACGCTCCTTAAAACCTACCTCTTTGACCAAGATTTTGGCTGTTTGCCCTGAGATCTTCTCATGTGGCTGTGTCAAATTTTGTTCGATAACACTCCTGTGAAGCACCACCATGTTAAAGGTGCCATATAAACGTAAATTCGTGTTGTTTAACCCTTTAAACACCTTCACTCACCTTCACTAAGAATCCTCTGTATTTGGTTAGAACAGGGTTGTCCAACATATGGCCCGCAGACCAGGATCCGGCCCGCCAAAGGTTTCCATCCGGCTTGCGGGTGTAAACTGTACCCAGGCCGTTCCTGATCCTCGACAAGGTCTGTGACTGGAGATGAGAAATTTCCCTTTGCCGCCTTCTTGCAGACCGACTTTAAAAACAAAATCA